>NW_026652298.1:10100310-10577413 GCF_009828535.3 Hylobates moloch | reverse complement strand
AAAAAAAAAAAGCTAGCTGCTGTTGAGCTAATTGCCCTAGGAGGATGGTAGATTTCCTATTTCTTTGTTTAGAAATATATGGAGCCCATTTAATTTTTAAAAAAAGAAAGAAAGGAAGGAAGAAAAAAACTAAAAGGTGAGATCCCGAGGCATATCGTAGATGACAAGGGTTTAGGTAAAAGACAAGTTTCACCTGTTCTACTGAGCTTCTGGGATAGTGTATGAGCACCCTGGACACAGATATGGGAAGGAGCCTCTAGAGCAGAATCCTAAACTTCAGCCATTCAAGTACCATCTTTGCAATTTTTGCCATACTTTAGAGTACTATAACCTAGTATTTTTCCTTACAGTGATTTGCATTTTTCCTCAATACTCATTTTTACCTTACTCTAAAAAAATTCATGTAATCACTGACTTAATGTGCTAGTTGTGTTTTTTGCTCACCCATAAAAATAGATTTAAAAAAATTAAAGGGTTGTCTTTGTGTCATCTAAAGTCACCTTATAGACCACACTTGGGAAACCACACTGCTGACCACATTGGGCTGTAGAGACAGGCCCAGCCACACATATGGTGTTACAGGGCATAGAAACCAATATAATCAGCAGGAAACTCCTATGGACAGGGAATGGGTGTTGAATATCAAAGTCTTGCTTGGATTACGTTTACCCTTGATTTCAAAAAATCCTGTAGTTCACATCAATGTTTTGTTAGGTTTGAAGGAAGAAGGGAGAGGTCCTAGATTTCCAGAGTCAGGAAAAAAAAAAAAAGCACTAACATTTATGGCATGTTTACCATGTGCCAGACATTGAACTAAGTTTTAGCTCTGCATGAGTAATTTCATTTAAGCTATACAACGCTATGAGGTACTATTATTACTTCATTTAAATAAACAATTTATACATTTCATTTATAAAGAGATTGAGGCTTAAGAGAACTTAAGACATTTACTTGCTAGCAAACAGATATCAGGATTTGAACATGGGTCTTTTGACTCCAGATCCTAGACACTTAACCACTAAGATATGTTGCCAGACTTTCAGATGACTACAAATGTTACATCTACAAACTGACATTTCAGTTGGTAAAATATAAGGGCTAAGCTAAAAGTAAAAGATTAAAAATCACTATTTCTTTCCAAAAAAGAAAAACCACTGCCTTTCATTAAGGTGTTTCAGAATGTAGAAGACACATCTTAAATCACTTAACTTAATCCTAATAATAGATTCATTAAAACGTCACTGAAGAAAATCTGGAAATGACCTGTAAGCGCGTGACTCAAAATATCACATTAACATGTTATTCTGTTTCCTTTCAGTCTATTATAACTAATAGATTATAAATACACAAACACATATACATGTGCACATGTATTTATGAGATTTAAATTGTACCTATATCCTTTTTCCTACCACATGGAAAATATAAAGTTTTTCATGTCATTGTTGCATAACTTAAAAAGGAAAATCAATATTCAGTTTCTGAACTTACTCTGACATTCTGAGGAAAAAGAAATTTCTTGTAAAAGTGTGTTAATAACATTTCTTTTGTCCAATTGTGTTTAAAATGTGAAGATGAAAGTAAAAAAGACTGCCTTGTTAAGCATAGGCAGTAAAGCAAGTTCAAAAATACTAAAAATGAAAATGTATGCCAATTAAAGATATGTATCAGATATGCCATACAAAGGAAGTTTTACAAATTAAGGCAGAACTTCAAGATCAGGGGAGGAAGAAAGAGGTAAAGTATAGTGATCCATACATTCTTTATGTTAACATTTAATGGATTTATTAGTGATATTTTAAAATGAATTAATAAACACTTTAAAATCTCACTTTTACATATTTAAAATAAATTTCATTGTATATATTTAAGGGATATAACATTATGTTGTGGGATATGAATAGACAGTAAAAAGGTTACTAGAGTGAAGCAAATTAAAATATGAAAAAATGCTCATCATCACTGGCCATCAGAGAAATGCAAATCAAAACCACAATGAGATACCATCTCACACCAGTTAGAATGGCCATCATTAAAAAGTCAGGTAACAACAGGTGCTGGAGAGGATGTGGAGAAATAGGAACACTTTTACACTGTTGGTGGGACTGTAAACTAGTTCAACCATAGTGGAAGTCAGTGTGGCGATTCCTCAGGGCTCTAGAACTAGAAATACCATTTGACCCAGCCATCCCATTACTGGGTATATACCCAAAGGACTATAAATCATGCTGCTATAAAGACACATGCACACGTATGTTTATTGTGGCACTATTCACAATAGCAAAGACTTGGAACCAACCCAAATGTCCATCAATGATAGACTGGATTAAGAAAATGTGGCACATACACACCATGGAATACTATGCAGCCATAAAAAATGGTGAGTTCATGTCCTTTGTAGGGACATGGATGAAGCTGGAAACCATCATTCTCAGCAAATTATCGCAAGGACAAAAAACCAAACACCGCATGTCTCAGTCATAGGTGGGAATTGAACAATAAGAACACATAGACACAGGAAAGGGAACATCACACTCCGGGGACTGTTGTGGGGTGGGGGGAGCAGGGAGGGATAGCATTAGGAGACATACCTAATGCTAAATGACGAGTTAATGGGTGCAGCACATCATCATGGCACATGTATACATATGTAACAAACCTGCACATTGTGCACATGTACCCTAAAACTTAAAGCATAATAGAAAAGAAACATCTAGTCATAAAAAAAAATTAACATTATACATCATCTCAGTTATCCCTTTTTGTGTGTCTCAAGAGCAACTAAAATCTACTCACTTAGCATGAATCCCACACACAGTACAATTTTATTACCAACAGTCCTCATGAACATTAGATCTCTAGATTTGTTCACCTTACATATCTGCTACTTTGTATCCTTTGACATACATCTCCCTACTTCTCCCAATCACCCCTGCCTGTCCCAGGTAACCACTGTTTTGTTCCTGGTCTCCATATACAATCAGTCCTCTGTATCTATGGGTTCTGCATCCGCAGATTCAGTCAACCACCACTGGAAATATTTGGGGAAAAAAATGATAAAACAATAATACAACAATAAAATACAAATTTAAAAAATACAGTAAAACAACTATTTACATACCATTTAGACTGTATTTGGTATTATACGTAATTTAGAGATAATTTATACAGAAGTATGTGGATAGGTTATATACAAATACTATGCCATGTTATATAAGTGAATTGATCATCCGCAGATTTTTCATCAGAATTTTTTGATCAAAAATTAGTTGACCATATATGTATAGATTGATTTCTAGGCTCTCCATTCTGTTCCACTGATCTACATGCCTATTTTTATGCCAGTACCATACTGTTTTGATTACTATAGCTCTGTAATAAAATTTTAAATCAGAAAGTATTAGTAAGTGTTTATTAATTTTAAATCAAAGTTGCTTCCAACTTTGTTTTCCTTTCTCAGAATTGTTTGGGCTCTTTGAGGCCTTTTATGGTTCTATACAAATTTTAGGATTGTCTTCCTGTATCTGTATAGAATGCCATGGGAATTTTGATAGAGATTGTGTTACGTATGTATACTGGTTTGGGTGCTATGAACATTCTAACAATATTAATTCTTCTGATGTATGAGCATGGGATATCCTTGCATTTATCTGTGTCTTCTTTAATTTCTCTCATCAATGTTTTATAGTTTTTGGTGTACAGATTTTTCATCTCCTTGCTTAAATTTATTCCTTAGTATCTTATGTTATTTAATGCTGTCATAAATGGGATGGTTTCTTTATGTCTTTTTCGGTTAGGTTGTGTATTAAAATGCTAATTTTTGTATCTTGATTTTTTTTGTATGCTAATTACTGTATCCTGTAACTTTACTGAATTCATTTATTCTAACGGGTTTTTTATTTTTGCTAAAATCTTTAAAATTTTTTTATATATAGGATCATGTTTTCTACAAATAGAGATAATTCTACTTCTTTTTTGATTTGGATGCCTTTTATTTCTTTTTCTTATCTGATTGATCTTGCTAGTACTTCTAGTACTACGCTGAACAGAAGTGGCAAGAGTGCATGTCCCTGCCTTGCACCAGATCTCAGTGGAAATGTTTTCAGTTTTCAGTGGAAACGTTTTCAGTTTTTCCCCATGTTAACTGTGCGTTTTTAATAAATGGCCTTTATTACACTGAGAAACTTCCCTTCTATAACTAAACTGTTGAGAATTTTTACCAAGAAAGAATATCAGACTTTGTCGAAAGCTTTTCATGCACTAATTCAGATGATCATGTAGTTTTTATCTTTCATTCTGTTGATGTGAAGTGTCACATTGATTTGTGTATGTTAAACCAGTCTTGCATGCTAGCAATCAATCTCCCTGCTTGGTCCTGGTGTATACACTTTTTGATGTGTTGTTGGATTTGGTATGCTAATATTTTATTGAAGATTTTTGCACCGATGTTCATCAGAAAAATTGGCCTGTAGTTCTTTTGATGTCTTTGTCTGGCTTAGATAGCAAGGTAATGCTGACCTCATAAAATATGTTTAGAAGTATTCTCTGAAGCTCTATTTTTCAGAGGAGTTTAAGAAGTATCGGTATTAATTCTTCTTTGACTGTGTGGTAGAAATCAGCTGTAAAGCCATCTGGTGTTTGGCTTTTCTTTGTTGGGGAGTTTTCTATTACTTCTTTAATGTCTTTATTAGTTATTGGTCTATTCATGCCTTCTCTTTATTCCTGACTAAATCTTGGTAGGTTGTATTTTTCTAGGAATTCATCCATTTCCTCTAGGTTATCCAATTTGTTGGCATATACTAGTACATAATAGTCTTGTTAGACCTTTTTATTTCTGAGGCATCTGTTATAATTTCATCACTTTCATTTTTTATTTTGTTTGAATTTTTGTTTCTTAGACTGGTTAAGGGTTTGTAAATTTTGTTTTTCAAAAAACCAATTCTTTATCAAACGAAATGCCCAATGGAGCACCCATACACCACTGGATGAAGAACGGGATCCTCTGCTGCATAGTTTCGGTCATCTAAAGGAGGTTTTAAACAGTATAACAGTCTGGAGTGCAGCGGCATGATCTCGGCTCACTGCAGCCTCCCTGCCTCGGGCTCCCGTGATTCTCCTGCCTCAGCCTGCCGAATACCTGGGATTGCAGGCACACACCACCACGCCTGGCTGGTTTCAGTATTTTTGGTGGAGGCGGGGTTTCGCTGTGTTGGCCAGGCTGGTCTCCAACTCCTGACCTCGAGTGATCTGCCCGCCTTGGCCTCCCGAAGTGCTGGGATTACAGACGGAGTCTCGCTCACTCAATGCTCAATGTTGCCCAGGCTGGAGTGCAGTGGCGTGATCTTGGCTCGCTACAACCTCCACCTCCCAGCCGCCTGCCTTGGCCTCCCAAAGTGCTAAGATTACAGCCTCTGCCCGGCCGCCACCCCGTCTAGGAAGTGAGGAGCGTCGTCTCTGCCTGGCCACCCATCGTCTGGGATGTGAGGACCGCCTCTGCCTGGCCACCCCATCTGGGAAGTGAGGAGCACCTCTGCCGGCCGCCCCATCTGGGAAGTGAGGAGGGCCTCTGCCCGGCCACCACCCCGTCTAGGAAGTGAGGAGCATCTCTGCCCGGCCACCCCATCTAGGAAGTGAGGAGTGCCTCTGCCCGGCCACTCTGTCTGGGAAGTGAGGAGCCCCTCTGCCCGGCCGCCCCATCTGGGAAGTGAGGAGCGCCTCTGCCCGGCCGCCCCGTCTGGGAAGTGAGGAGCGCCTCTGCCCAGCCGCCACCCCATCTGGGAAGTGAGGAGCGCCTCTGCCTGGCCACTGCGCAACCTTCCAAGTGTGAAGTGACAGCCTTCGTGGTAGAATGAATGAAGACACTGGCACTGATTATATAACACCTTGGCAGCTATCTCAAGTCGTTGATGGTGGAGGTATTGGAATTATAGAAGAAAGCAAACACACAAACTTGACTAAAGGTGATTTTGTGACTTCTTTCTATTGGCCCTGGCAAACCAAGGTTATTCTGGATGGAAATAGCCTTGAAAAGGTGATACATATATGAATGTATCTGATTTTTTTTCCCTGTATACTTCTTACTTTGTGCATTTGATATTCAGTTGTGTTTGTAATCACGGAAAAATAAAAGCATATATTTTCTTTAAAAAAAAATAAGAAAATTGGACCAAACTATCTCTTAAGTATGATGTATGTATGTACTTGTTAATTAAAGATAGGGCCTTGCTGTGATGCCCAGGCTGCAGTGAGTGTGGCACAATCATGCAATACTTCACTACAGCCTTGAACTCCTGGGTTCAAGCAATTCTGCTTCAGCCTCTCCAGTAGCTGGGGCTACAGGTGTGTGCCACCATTCTCGGCTACTTTATTTTTTCATATTTTTAGAGATGGGGTTCTCGCCAGTTCTGCCCAGGCTGGCCTTGAACTCCTGCCTCAAGTGTTCTTCTCACCTTGGTCTCCTAAAGTGCTGGGATTGCAGGCATGAGCCACTATGCCTGGCTCAGATGATCTCTAAAGTCCCTAAAGTCCTTAAGATTTTTTGGAGTTTGATGCCTTCCCACACAAGTTTGGAAATACTTTCAGAGGGATTCTATTCCATACGCATGTCATTACAATTTTAATGAAAATTTTGATGTAGCAATATTATAGAATATATTTTAAAGAGGTAAATATATACAATCTTCTGTGCATTTTGAGATAGTCTAACTTTATAATTTTCCTTTGTCTTTCTGTTGTCCAGTTGTCAGTTTTCAGATAAATTCTGCTTCAAACTTGTTATGTAAGCTTCTATTGGGCATTTAGTTTCAAATTACTGTTTCCAAATTCTTGTATTTCTTTAAATTTTCAATCATTCTTAAAAAGAGATTGATATTGCATGAATGTCAAGAGAACCTCTTCTATTTTCACTTAAAAATTTTAATCATTAAAATATACTACAGTGTCTCTATATTAAAAAAAAAACCAACTCTTTGTTTTATTGACTCTGTTTTTTTTGTTCCTTATTTGATTTATTTCTGTTCTGAATTTTATTATTTCCTTCCTTCTGCTTATTTGAGGTTTAGTTTGTTCTTTTTCTGGTTCCTTGAGGTGTAATGTTAGACGATTTATTTGAAATCTTTCTTCTTTTTAACATAGGCATTAATTGCTATAATGTCCCTCTTAGAAATGCGTTTGCTGCATCCCATGTTTTGGTATGCTGTGCTTCCACTGTCATTTGTCTCAAGACATTTTAGAAATTTCTCTTTTGATTTATTCTTTGACCCACTGGTCATTTAAGAGCATGTTTTTAAATTTCCACATATTTGTTAATTTTCCAAAGTTCCTCCTGCTACTGATTTATAGTTTCACATCACAGTAGTTTGAAACAATACTAGATACATGGTCAATCTTCTTTTGTGGCCTAACACAAGGTCTATCCTGAAGAATGTTCTATGCATGTGTGCTAGAGCAAAATGTGTATTCTGTTGTTGTTGGATGCAAAGTTCTGAAGATGTCTGTTAGTTCCAATTGGTCAAAAGTGCAATTCAAGTCCAGTATTTCCTTATTAATTATCTGTCTGATTAATCTACCCATTTTTGAATGTGGGATACTAAAGTCTCCTACTATTGTAGTATTGCTATTTATTTCTCCCTTCATGTCCATTAATATTTGCTTAATGTATTTAGGTGCTCCAATGTTGGGTACATATAGATTTACAATGGTTATGTCCTCTTCATGAATTGACCCTTTTATCATTAACTAATGACCTTCTTTGTTTCTTGCCAATAGTTTTTCACTTGAAGTCTATTTTATCATATATAAGTACAGCCATGCTTGCTTTCTTTTGATTACCATTAAATGGAATATCTTCTTCCATTCTTTTACTTTCAGCTTATGTGTGTCCTTAAAGCTGTTGTGGGTCTCCTGTAGGCAACATATAGTTGGATCTTGTTTTTCCTTTTAACTCCATCTAACCATTCTATTACTTTTGACTGGAAAATTTAATCCATTTACATTCAAGTTTATTACTGATAAATAAGTTCTTACTACTGTCATTTTGCTATGTGTTTCTGGTTGTTTTGTAGTTCCTTTGTTCTTTTCTTCCTCTTTTTGCCTATCTTTATGATTTCACAATTTTCTGTAGCTGAGCTTTGATTCATTTCTCTTTATCATTCATACATCTGCTGTAGTTTTTTGTTTTGTGGTCAGAATGAAGCTTAAATAACATATTTTATGGTTATAATCTACTATTTTAAGCTGATAATTACCCAACATTGATGATACAAAAACTCTGGACTTCTACCCTCCCCACCAATTTATATTTTTGATACCACAGTCTACATCTTTTTGTATTCATTAACAACTTATTGTAGTTTTAATTATTTCTGATGGTTTTGACTTTTTTGTTTGTTTGTTTTTTTTTTTGAGACAGGGTCTTGCTCTATCACCCAAACTCCTGGCTGGAGTGCAGTGGCATGAACATGGCTAACTGCAGACTCAACCTGAGTCTCAAGTGATCTTCCTGCCTCAGCCTCCAGAGTAGCTGGTGTGTGCCACAACACCCAGCTAACTTTTTTTTTAAAAAACTTTTTTGAAGACACAAGATCTTGCCATGCTGTCCAGGCTGATCCCAAACTCCTGGACTCAAGCAATCCTCCCATTTAGCCTCCAAAACTACTGAGATTACAAGCATGAGCCACCATGCTCAACCTGGTTTTGACTTTTAGCCTTTATACTAGAGATTAGTATGATTTACACACTACCTTTATAGTACTAAAGTATTCTGGATTTACTATGTGCTTCTACCAGTGGTTTTTATACTTTCACATGTTTTCATGATAGTAATTGTCATCCTTTTGTTTCTGCCTGAAGAATTCCCTTCAGTGTGTCTTGTATGGAAGGACTAGCAGTAATGAATTTCCTTGGCTTTTGCTTCTCTGTGAAAGACTGTTTCTCCTTCATTTCTGAAGAACAGCTTTGCTGGGTATAGTATTCTTAACTGTCAGTTTATTTCTTTGGATACATCTTTGAATATATCTTCTCAGTCTCTCTTGGCCTGCAAGGTTTCTGCTGAGAAATCTGCTGACAGTCTAATGGAGATTCCTTAATATGTGACTTGATGCTTTTTTCTTGCTTCTTTTACAATTCTGTTTTTGACTTTTGATAGTTTGATTATAATGTGCTTCAAACAGGATCTCTTTGGGTTCAATCTATTTGGGGAGCTCTGAGCTTCATAGATCTGGATATCCAAATCTCTCCCAAGACTTGACAAATTTTCAGTGATTACTTCATTAAATAAGCTTTTTGTCCCCTTCTCTGTCTCTTCTCCTCTAAGTGCATTTCTCCCATAGTGCATTTATTTTCTGAATGGTGTCTCATAAGTCTTATAGGCAGTCTTCACTCTTTTTCATTCTTTTTTCCTCTGAGTCATTCCAACAGACCTATCTTCAGATTCACAGACATTTTTCTCCTGCTTGATTGATCTAGCCTGCTGTTGAAGCCCACAATTGTATCTTTAATCTCACTGATTGAATTCTTCAGCTCCAAGATTTCTGTTTTGTTCATTTTTATGATACCTATCTATATTGAATTTCTCATTCAGATCACAAACTGTTTTCTGTCTTCACTGAATTGCCTATTTGCACTGTCTTGTTTCTTAATGAATTTCCTCAGGTTCATTATTTTGAATTTCTTTTAGACAATTAGTAAACTTCCATTTCTTTGGTCAGTTACTGAAGAATTATTTTGTTTCTGTAGTGGTGTCATATTTCCTTGCTTTTCCATGTTTCTTGTGTATCTGTGTTGATATATCTGCACATCTGCTGGTACAGTCACCTCTTCCAAACTTTACAGAGTGGTTTTTATAGGTGAAGACTTTCACATGTAGATGAGACCAAGGATGCTACCAGATAAGCAGAATGTGGTGGCTCTGGTTCTATGTCACCACAGTAATGTGATTCCATTCAGCATCTTCAGCAGTGACCAATGTTGGTAATAACTTCAGCTGCCTCCCTGGTCTAGGCTTCAGGAGTTTGTGGTACTGACTGCAGCAGTGTAGGATATGAGGGCACAGGCTTTAGGAATCCTCTCATTCTTGTTATCCTCACAGTGGTGAGTCTTAGCTTAGGGGATCTCTCTCAGTGTCACATCTATCTGACATGGCTCACAGGCTGCCAAGGCAGCACTGGGATCCAGAGCACAGATGCTCAGAGTGTCTGGAGAGTTGGGTTCCTCAGTTCAAGGTCTTTCAAAACCACTATAGCACCTGGGACCTGATGTATAGGTTCACTCTCAAAGGCACAAGTGAATGCAATTCTCTCACTAAGCCATGGTCTATTGCTCTGAGGCACACTCTATCATCTTGGGACCAAGGGGCTGAGATATAGCTATGGTTCTGACCCTTTAGTTTTATTATAAAAAATATCAATACATATTCCATAAACAAAGTTCTCTCAATAATTATGAAGAGTCTAAAGGAATTCGGAAACCAAAATGTTTGAGCACTATATATACCAGTGAAAAAAAAAATACAGGAATTTATAAAGCCACAGCACTAAACAATGTAGATAAATAGATGAATAAATAAAAATTGGGGAGATAAAAGGGCTCTTGCTTACCATGATGATGAATAGCAAATGTGGAACAAGTACCAGAGTTGGAAAAGCATCATTTTCTAACTATCATGACTAGTTCTGGTAAAAATTATTAATGGAAAGGGATTGTTTTTATTTAGAAAGTTTCCCTTTCTTCTGCATATAGTGTTCTTACACATTTGAAAGCTGCATAAGATATTATTTAAAGGATGGTTAGAAATAAGATTTCTAATATTACTACTTACAAATACTGCCTTCCTAGGGTTTCAGTGACCCTGTAGGTGAGTATGACTCTTGAAGGTGCCTGTGGCAGGAGACACCAATGGTTCTTAAGAATGAAACAGCAGACTCAGGCATCTCTCCTTTCCTGGGCCACTATTCCTTTCCTAATCCATTCACACAGGCCAGGAGAGATATTTGGGCAGCCTTTAGTCTTTACATTTCAGAGTTTCAGCGCTCATAAAATATCTAAGACAGTGGAGGAGGGATTTTCTTCCACTAGCACCAAATCAAAGGTAGAGGGCTATAGAGCTGTAACCCACAAGCATATGTAATTCTTGGTGATAGTTTTCAACCAGTTGTCTACTTCTGGCCCGATATTTTACATTGATGGGGTAGCATGAGGAGAGATGAGTGGAATTTGGAGATGACTTTGGGGTTGAAAGAGAGGTTGGGCTGAGTGAGGTGACACACTTCTGAGATAGTTGTTCCCTTGTATATAAGCAAACCTGACAGGAGCTCCTGGGTTGGAGGAATGGTGATAAAATAGGTAGGACAACCAGGATAAGATCCTTATAGTCTGACTGATGTCTGTCCTTTTACAGCAGTGGCAGCAAGCAGTACAACCAGGTGATAATTCTAAATCAGTTTGTTGACTGGTGGTGATGTATAAGAGACTGAATTCTGCATAAAAAAGGAGGTTTAGAAGTATCAATGCATAACGCATGAAAGTGAGAACTACTGAAAGCCAAGCACCACACTACATATATTAGGTCTGTGGGCTTTCAAACTTTGTTATTCTGAACCATTACAAATAAAATGAACACAAATTAAGAGCACTAAAATAGGAATTCTTATACTGAAAGTCATTTTCACATATGACTTAAAGTGTAATTTGACTAAAGTTACTCAGTTGCAGCATCTATTTATTAAGAGCTTGTTGTTCACCAAGCAATGTTTAGGTTCCTTTCATGTTTTATCTTTTATCTTTAAAACAATCTTCTACAGATGAGAAAAAAAAAGGCATAGGGTAGTTAACTTATCCAAATGTTCACAGCTGATTAAAGTAGTATAGCTAGCATTTCAACCTAAGCATTTCTATGACTCCAAGCATAAGCTCTTTCTGTTTAAGATTTTAAAATTAGCATTTATAAAGCTTGCATATAGTATTATTACAGATACCCTATTAAAAACTAACATCTTATTCATGACTATCATAAGCTATTATTCCTCACAGTAATTAAAGGAGGCACTCCAGCTTGAAAATGTGATGATTCTATAATCTGACATGTCCTACATATACTTATGTGAACATGGAAGACTATCTCCACAGATAATATTTTTAAAGCAATTACAGAAGTCTTACAGATAAGCTTTCAGAATTTTTAAGACTGCCAACTAGTTCAATGGATTACCTAAAATATTATTAGCTTCCTCATATTTACAAGTGTCCTATAAGGAATCTCAACTTGTTCTATCACAGAAAATCCAATATTATATTAAAATGCTTGGTTATTCTGAAATGCTTTATATAATATGATTTAGCCTTTCAGATCTGAAAAGATAAAAGGTCTTAAACTACACCCAGAAAGACAGCAGAACAATTCCAAGTAACCTATTTCCTACATTAGTGAAAATGTCCTGTGGCAAGTTTATAGCACATCAATATTCCATTTAAACTGGACTTAATTAATGAATTTTTTTTAAAGCCACAAATAAAATTTCAGTCTGAAAATACATAAGAATATCACAATTTAAGAAAAAAGATTAACCTATTGTAAACTCGTGCTTGTGCTTTGCACAAGGACAATAAACTCTTGTTGACCGTTAATTTTTAAAGGTTCCATGAGTGCATTATATTCAAACAAAACTTCGAAGTTCTAAAAACATCCGTAATTCAACCAACAAATATACACTGAATAGTCTATTGCATTAATCTAAGAAGATTTATAATTAAAAGTTAAGCAGGTTTTCTGATTATATTCTCAAATCAAACATGTAAGTCTTAGAAATGCCTTTACTTCATTTACTTCCCTTCCATTACTGTGGAAATCATACATCAAAAACTGTTTTTAAAAAACAAAGAAGTAACACTTGAATATTATGTTGAAAAATCATTTATTTTCCAAACTGAAAGGAATTTTTGATCTGCTGAAAAAGCAGTTACAATTACACCTGATCTACTCTCCAAAAGAAGGTAACCATTCAAACAAAAAATATAAATGATGAATGCATGACTATTTAGTCCATGTAATAATGTGTTCACTATGAAGAGCTGAAAGAAGTAGTCATTTCAGGTTTTGATTGATGTGTAGGAATCAACTTTTGAAAGTACTTCATTCACTTAATACATTCTATACCTTTTTGTAAAGCTAAATTGTCTCCAATGTATGAAGTATATTCATAATTGAAAATGTGAACATTTAACAAAATATCAGAAAAATGAATATTAGGTGATTCTGCTATGAGTATATCTAAATTATAACATGAGTTAACATGTCTTAAACACACACAAAAAGGAAGGAAAAAAGGCGGGGATGAAATTTTTTTAGCTAAATTAAATAGGCTTTAAGACATTATACAAGAATTTCAAGTTTTAACAAAACTATTTTACAATAAAAGGACATTTATGAATGTGATTGGAAATCTTATTTTATAGTGACTCAAGCAAACAAATTCCAATCTGGTACACTGTTGATATAAAAATATATATAAAAAGAATATTTTCTTTCAAAATTAGTAAATATTCATAGTGTGGTATAAAATAATATAATCAAGTATTTAATTTTCACTTTGAAAATCTAATTTGAACACTTAGGGCTTTCAATATACAGGTAAAAAGAGAGATGGAAGGAAATAATTAAAAATGATGGCAAATATTACTAGAATTTAGAGAATTATAAAATTATAGTACATGTAAAGCTTGGGCTAAGCCCAAACTTTATTTTCAGATTCGAAATGTAGCAGATACAGTTGATTATGTGATTGATTTCTAGACCCAAAGGGTTTCATAGAAATCAAGCACTTGGTCATTAATCACAGACCATAAAAGAGTCAAAGACCGTACTGTTATCTACTGTTACTAATTCACAGAATATGTGGCAGTTTTAAATATGAATAATTTAATAAAAATAAATAGAGTGCATTTTGTGGTATATTAGTTCTCAATTTTAAAAAAAATTATATTTATTAATCCATGAAATTACTAATACCCTTCATTAATCTATTTAATTTAGCCACCAGGCACCACTGATCACTAATAAATAGAAACATTCTGATATAGAAGGAGACCACATAATCATCTAATGAAATGTGATAGTTATCAAGTTAACAGGAACTACACTAGCATTTGTGAACCAGATCCCCAAGCTCAAAAATTGGGTTTAGTTGGTAAAAGTCTGGGATGCCAATAATTTTCAAACTCTTGTCTTTAAAAATATCCTCTTTAGAGGTTCAATTTACAAAACTGTTCAAGCAGAGCCTCTCTGGTTGAGGGAGGGGTTCAGAGTACCACCCACCTTTTCTCCCCTCCCCTTACATGTAGTTACCTCCTCACACTCCTAGGATTCTAAGGAGTCCTGTGAAAATCACTGATTCAGACCAAGTACTGTACTTCTGAGATTCCCCAATCCATCTGTGAATATATATATTCATTTACTAAACAAAATCAAGATCTTGCCAATGGGCAGAAAGACCACCATACATTTACTTCTTTCCCTATACTATTCTTCATTTAGTTAGTCAAGCAATCTTTCACAAACTACTGAGTAACTGGTAGTAAGACAACGTAGCATTTTCCCTACAATCCTGTTCTCCAAGAACATGTAAAGCCTACTTCAGCTGTGAATCTATGATTTAAAGCTGGAACTTGATTTAAGGCTTGCTCCCAGTGTTCAGAAAGGATGAGTTCAGTGAGAAGTCATTTTCTCATGTTGGAATAAGAAGTGCTTAGGAAAAGACAAAGAAGTCTGAACAGCAAGAAGGAAAAACAACTCTCCAATTCACTTGTCATCAAGCAAGCAGGCCTTCACTGGAGAGGCATTTTTAATACTTTGAGTCCCCAGAACTGCAGGCTGCTGTGAAGGGGAAGATTTAGGTAGTTTGAGGCCAATTACTAGCAGTAAAAGGAAAGACAGGATAGAAAATGTCATCAAAAGTTTTTATACAGCACCATATATATATATATATATATATATATATTTTTTTTTTTTTTTTTTTTTTTTTTTCAGATGGAGTGTCGTTCTGTTGCCCAGGCTGGAGTGCAATGGCGTGATCTCAGCTCACTGCAACCTCAGCCTCCTTGGTTCAAGCGATTCTCATGCCTCAGCCTCCTGAGTAGCTGGGTATTACAGGCATGCGCCACCACGCCCAGCTAATTTTTGTATTTTTAGTAGAGATGGGGTTTCACCATGTTGGCCAGGCTGGTTTTGAACTGCCAACCTCAGGTGATCTGCCCGCTTTGGCATCCCAAAGTGCTGGGATTAGAGGTGTGGGCCACCATGCCCAGCCATAGCATCATATGATTTTAGTCATTCGTTTAAACTCTTCCTATGACAAACTTTACCCTGGCTAATAACTAACAAAATTGGATGACATGAATTTTATCTTTGTTCTCTATTTTAGTTCGCTGGTAGAAAGATATGCTAATAAGCTGTGATTGCACCAAAAGGCAGGCTGTAGGAGCATGAAAAAGAAAAGTTGATTCCATTTTGCTTGTGAAGGCTGCAAAAAGACCATTATCTTGCTATTTACCTACTTATTCATTATTTCTCAATGATGCTCAAAAAGATAAACACTATAGTCCTAATAGTAAGATTTGCAACATGGTATTACTTTAAGATGGGGGTCTCCAAAAACAGAGTGCATATAAAAATGGAGCCTGCCTCTCTACTCAAGGATGTACTGGTAGCCCATGCCCGGATATTTACCCACAGAAGAATAAAATAATTGGAGTTGAACAATTCTTTATTCTTAGTAGCAAATGACAAAGCTTAACATTTTTTCCCTATTTCTTGCTACCTTCTTATAAGCTTCCAGGTTCTGAAGATCATGTAATTCAGGCTAATTTAGCAACGTATCAATAATATTATGTTAATTTGGCTTATTAATGTTATCTGACTCGTTTAGATGAGCAGAATTATATTTATTGAGCAACTATTATGTATATGATATTATTAGACACTTCTTTTTTATTTTCTTGTTTAATTCTCACAACTATCTTCACTTTTATAATTGAGGAAACTAAAGCTCAAAGAAAATTGAATGGATGAGGAAAGTTTTGTCTTGAATTATGTTTAATTTTTACACGGAAATTTAAGAAAATGTAGTAGCATAATCACCTCCTATACTATAAAAACAGTGTCCACATATAGTCAGGTTCATGCTGCCTCCTTTTTTTATTTCTGCCTCCTTTTCACAACCCATTTTACAACCACTTGGCATATACTTTCCACATCTTACCTTTGCTTTGTGCTGCAGAACAACCTAACTATTCTGTGACAATAGCACCACTTATTGGCTGGCAAAGGTATTGGAATAATCTGAAATCAGTATCTGCTTTCTTACCTTTAGAAAGATAATGCATAATTTGGGCTGTCTTTTTATTCTGCCTTTTTTATTTCAGCTGACTCACACCTACCTGAAAAAGCATTTTTCTCATATATACATACATCTCCTTTTTTATCTCTCATATCTCCTTTCAAAAACCTGTAGAGTTACTTTACCTCTTGATTTCACTGCTAATCAATGTTTGCTAATATGAAGCAATGAAGATGAATTGTGAATTAAAAGCAATTTGTGAATTATTCTGGAAACAGAACTACAATTTACAACGCAATTTCTATTTTAAAATGTGTTGAATTTAAACAAGCTACATACATGGAACTTTTAGGATTCAACTGATTTGTAAGTTGGGAAACTTGCCATATTATTAAAACATATAAAAGTATAAAGCCTTCTGTAGTGGCATACATGGTAAATAAAGGAATAGAATGCTAAAACAAAGCAATACTATATATATTTTCCTCCTCTTAAGAGTTAACATACATCTCCTTGTCTTGCGAAATTTGAATCTTACACTACATATAATGAAACACTCAAATATTTGCTGATAACAATAAGGTCTACTCCTATTTTGCAGTGACCCCTTAAAGTTATACTAATGACACAAGAGAGAACAGCTCTCATTATTTTAACTTTATCTCAACAATGGAAACTAACAGGATTACACCTAAAACTCTAACCACTCAATGAGCTCCAGTCATAAACTTTTGTTTAAAGCAATGCTCTCTACTTGTATGTCTTTATACTTCTGCTACACAGAGTTCTGTATCTTCCTGTAATACTGAGCTTAGCATCTAGTCCCTGAAATTGTCTGATCTTTATGAGTAAGGCCTATAAGTTCCTACCTGTGGGAATTTTGCATTGAAGCAGAGGAACATGTAAGATATCCTCCGTCAGTTTGTCAACATGAAGTCACTTTTGTTGCTGGTACCAATTAAGTAGCAAGGGGGTTTTGTTCCTTGGATTTTGCCCTGTATCTCAGTTCTAGAAATCGTTACTGAATGCTACTGAGATTTGGTCTAATGGTGACGTCAACTGCCCAGGTGTAGACCATTTTCCTCACTGTTAGCTACTCCTGTCTCGCAAATCACCTGCCCAGGACTATTCTTTTGGCTCCCTAGGACTTGGAAACCTATGGTCTGGCCTGCTCGATCAGTGTTTATGACATCCACCTCTCCCAGGCCTAAACTGCATTTCCTTTCAAATCTCTCAAATATTTTGATAGGACTATTACTTTACTCATTTCCTAATTCAAAAACTACAGTTGTTTTTACAATGTGAATATATTTAACAATATTGAACTGTACCCTTCAAACTGGTTGTTATATTTTTATTTTATTTTTGTTTTTTCTAGAGACATAGTCTCACTCTGTCACCCAGGAATAAGTACAGTGGTGTGATGATGACTCACTGCAGCCTTGAACTCCTGAGCTCTAAAAATCCTCCCACCTCAGCCTCTGGAGTAGCTAGGACTACAGGCACATGCCACCTTGCCCAGCTAAGTTTTAAATTTTTTGTAGAGATGGGGGTCTCGTGATGTTGCCCAGGCTGGTCTTGAACTCCTGGCCTCAAGCGATCCTACCACCTCATATGTTTTATTTTTTACCACAATTAAAATTTTTTTAAATTGTTTTTTAAAATTCAGTTGTTTTTTCTACTATTGCCCTCCCTGACAATGCAAACTTTCAACAAAATATATTTTATTTCAATATTTCCCTTTATATCCACACCAAGACCTTCATCCAGGTCCCTCTCATTTCATGTCTATGTTAATTTTAAAAACCTAACCATATTGTATTCTGATGTCTATTCTTTATTGTTTCTTTAGGGAACTACTCCATTCCATACGATCCTACTTTGTCCATGGGGTTCTGTGGGACTATCACCCTTCTACTTAGAGGTAGGAATGTTAACCAAGTTTCACCCATGGTATTCTATCCTTTTAGCCACAGAAACTATTTCAGGGATGGGTACATGACTCCTGCTGGGCCAATGAAGAGTTTTCCTAGAACTTTTGCTGGTGCTTCCAGGAAAAGATACTTTCTCAGCTTCTATGATCATAAGCTATAAAGACCATGTAAGACCTGTGATTGCTGGGCCATCTATTCTACTATGTGGAGAAAATCTATCTATGAATGAAACCAATTCAGAGTCATGTTATGGAGATGGTGCATATCCTGATGACATGGATCATTTGAATCTAGCTCAATTTCTGTTCAATTTTCTAAAATATTGTATTAATTGGGATTGGCTCAGCTGTAGTAACAAACAGACTCTAAAAAACTAAGTAGTTTAAATAATTAGAAGTGTATTTGTTTCTTATGCAACAGTGCTGGGTGTATGTTCAGGTAGGCCATGCAGTTCTTTCCATGCCGTCATTCAAAGATCCAGGCTGATGGCTATTCAGTCATTTTCAACTCATAACTTCTAAGGTTTCCCTGAACACTGCCATTTCATTTAGTCAGAAAGAAAAAAGAGCACCCAGGAACACACAATGGAGATTTTTATGACCCAGGCCAATGAAGTGACTCACATTTGTTTCATTTACAATGCACTAGAGAAAACTGAGTTACATAGCACACTTAATTTCAAATGGAGCTGCTAAAAGTAGTTTGTGTATCCGCAAAGAAGGAAAAAGTAGATTTTGGTAGGAAGCTAGTGGTCTCTACCACAAGTATGCTCCTGAATAAAGCCAAATCAACAAAAAGGTTGAATAACAGACACTATCATATTCACCCCAGAAAAACTGGTTTTACTGAATTAAAAACCCGGTGAAATACCATTACCCATAATTCAGTGTTATTATAACACTCCAGAAAAAAACTTATCAAATTAATCAAAGTATGTTATCAAGAATACTTGTTCATTACATTAGTGTCTACTTATAAAAACCATAGAAAAAGTCACATCAGACATTAGTATTAAGGATAATAGAAAATAACAAATAGGCCGGTCGCAGTGGTTCATGCCTGTAATTCCAGCACTTTGGGAGGCTGAGGCGGGTGGATCACAAGGTCAGGAGATCGAGACCATCCTGGCTAACACGGTGAAACCCTGTCTCTACTAAAAATACAAAAAATTAGCAGGGCATGGTGGCGGGCACCTATAGTTCCAGCTACTCGGGAGGCTGAGGCAAGAGAATGGCGAGAACCCGGGAGGCGGAGCTTGCAGTGAGCCGAGATAGCACCACTGCACTCCGGCTTGAGCGACAGAGCAAGACTCCGTCTCAAAAGAAAAAAAGAGAAAATAACAAATATAATTTTTCTCTTATAGGATCAGGAAAGATTAACAACACGGACCCAGTGTTATTAAGAGTGTAGGAAAATTAACAAGATCTTATACTGTTTAGAATATAAATTAGGCAGTATGAGTTGTGCGACCAACTGTTTCCTTTTCTGGATTGACTACCAAGAAGCTTAAGGGTAGGACCACAAGTGCTCTAGTGGGGTAATTATATAAGATTTTGTACTTTATTGCTTGATTTTTTTTAAATAAGTAACATATTGTTTTTTGAATGAAAGCAAAATAAAACTACTTTATTTTTGGCAAAGAAAAAATAGTTATACTCCTCTAAGTAGTTGTTTGATTGACCTCACAGCCATTGTGAGGTTCTGACTTAAAGGTTTTTCCTTTTTGAGTTGGTTGCTACGAAGGTCAGAATTGCATTTGAGTCCACTCTTAGAAAATGCATAGGTAATCAGAGTTTATTTTAGTGCCTCATATCTGGTTCTACTTTTTCCCCACCCTGACTTTACATGCCTCCTTTCACTGCAATTTTATGCCTCTATCTTTGAGTCTTCAATCTTACATCCTTTCTGGAAGAAGGAAGAGAATGATCTTTTAATAGTTTTATTGTACCACAATTCTAACACTGTCCCTACACAAAACTCAATTCTACAATGCATTTTTTTTTAATACGCAAAAATCCAAACTTTTCACTTTAGTGTTTATACTAATGCCTAGGTCAAACACTACTATATGTGGGAGAAAAAGAAAGAAGGCTCAAGTTGCTCACACTCTGGTTCAATGATCCTAATATTTTTCCCACTATGACTCATATCTGACAACCTAATGGCCTCACATTCCTGGAGGCATACCAAGATGTATGCTATATACAATTCTCAGCATGATAACAACTTTGTCTCTTTGGCTATTACTGATCTGGGACACACTGGTGGTTTCAGGGGTCAGATGGTTAGGAACACAGATTGACTGCAATAGAGAGGGATAAGTACAAGAAAGAAAATGCTGTGTGCTGTGATACCACACAGGAAAAATAAGGAACCCAGAATTGTGAAGTAAAGAAAAATGGGAAACTTTCTGTAAGAGGTATCTATCAAATAGCAGTTATGCGGACAAAAGAGGAGGCTAATAGAGATTAGAAGGATCATTCTAGAAAATTAAAATTAAGAGAACAATTGGATTTTACATGGGAAAGATTATGAGAATATTTTTGGACACTTGAATATATGCTACTCTGTACCATATGTCATCTTTTCTGCATCACTGGAAAATCAGCTAATCCATATGATAGCATTTTTTAGATAAATGAAGCCAATTCCTTTGAAAAGCAAATATTCTCAGTCTGATTGTTTTAATGAAAAGAATTTAAAAATACTTTAGAGTTCTTTTTTTCCTGTCTTAGTGAACTAAACATCCTTTGTGTACTCACTTTCTCTTTGGATCACATGCTAATTATAAACAAAACATAGTCCACTATGTTAAAATAGTGTCCTACTGTGACTTTTTGACTTTTAAATGATTCTTCAACATTGCAATAATGAAGATATTTCTTATTGTCAATTAGTGTTACTGCTAACTACTGTCTGTCAGCCCTTTTCCAATCTTTTACGTGTAGAAAATTAAGGAAATAAATTGGTAATGAAAGGAAAACTGAGCTTGCTAAATCCTTCACCTTACATACTACACCAAGTCAGTAGTTCTAGTCTAAGGACAGTTGTATTCTGTACAAGGTTCAAAGTGCATAAGTTTTATGATTTTTTTTTTTAAATACCACCTTCAAAGAGATCTTGCTGGATTTTGTTTTGGCCAGTTCCCAGCCATGCTTTCCTGATTTCTCAGGCTGCCATAATCCTTACTTGAAGAGTATCATTTGCGCCAACAAGAGTAGAAAAGGGTCAGTCAGCACAGTATTCAAATTTAGACTTTGGCCATAATCTGTAAATGAGATTGTACATTTCATCATCATTTCCATCAAAATTTTCTCTAGGTTAAAGTTGAATTTAAAATACACTACTCCACCTCACAACCAGTAAGATGGCTACTATCCTTCCTACAAAAACCCCAGAATAACAAAATAACAAGTGTTGTGGATGGAGGTTGTAAAGAAACTGGAACCCTTGTGCACTGTTGGTGGGAATGTAAAATAATGTAGTAAGGCAAACAGTACGGCAGTTCCTCAAAAAAAAATAAAAATATAATAGCATTACCACTTTATCCAGCAATTCCATTTCTGGGTATATAACCAAAAGAACTGAAAGCAGAGTCTCAAAAAGATATTTGTATGTCCATGTGCATTGCAGCACTATTCACAAAGGCCAAAATTGTGATAATTCTTCAACTTTCGGAGGGCCAAAAGATGGAAACAACCCAAGTGTCCCTCATCAGACTATACATATCAGACTCTGTGTGTGTGTGTGTGTGTGTGTGTGTGTATATATATAATTTAAATTGCATATTTTGTGTATATATAATTTTCATTGTGTATGTGTGTATATATATATATATAAAAATATACACATACACATACAATGAAATATTATTCAGCCTTAAAAAAGGAAAGAAATTCTGACACATGCTATAACATGGATGAACCTGAGGACATTATGCTAAGTGAAATGAGCCAGACACAAAAAAGACAAATACTATGTTTCTACTTATATGAGGTACTTAAAGTAGTTCAATTCATAAAGACATAAAGCAGAATGGTGGGGGAGAAGAAGAATGAAGACTTGTTGTTTAACAGATACAGAGTTTTAGCTTTGCAAGATAAAAAGAGTTCTGGAGATTGGTTGAACAATAATGTGAATATATTTAATACCACTGAACTACAGCCTAAGAAATGATTAAGACAGTAAATTTTATGTTATGTGTATTTTACCACACCTAAATAAAAATTCACAAACTACAGATTTTGTAACCCTGTTCTGATAATTCTTCAACTTTCGGAGGGTAAAAATCTATGTCTTATTCCTTATATGGCTTTTTTGGTCCTTTTTGAGATCCTAAATTATGTGGACTAAAAACTTTTACCTGTGATTTAAAAAGGTATTTAATAAAGAAAACTCTTTGTACCAAGTAAGGCTGGGTTAATAAAAAAATTACTGTATACTCTTGGGACTTATTTATAACAGTTCTAATAAAAGGTTACATCAATATATTGACTCAAATAGTATATAATTAGCAGCTATTATCCACAAGGATATAATTGATCCTTAAAATTGCCAAACTAAAATTCTATATGTATAAAAAGAATACAAAACTCTAATATAATATACTGAATTTTGGACATTATTATATATTGATTTTTAAAATATACCTTGGCCCCAACAGATGATGAGGCTGCATGTTTACCTTGCATGTTTGTGTCAAAAACGAGACATAACCATGCAGCCTGAAAAAGTGCACCCCATTGTGAATGTGGTTCTACCACCACTCCCCTCTCCAATCACCCATCTTAATCCACTTTGGTCAGAACCATGATGTTTGAATGGTCTCAAAGATGATATTTTCCACTGCCTGACTGCCTTCTAGCAACAAGATGAGTAACATCTAAGTCATAGAGAGGAATGGCGGTTCTTCACTCAAATGTCTTGAAGAAAAAAACCACAAAGGTTACAGGAAGAACTCTTATTTGGATGTTAGGATTAAGATCAACTTTGCTGAGACTGGGAAACAAGGTTATTGGCCCAGGTAAAATGGCTTGAAGAGAGCTGCCTGGGAGATAGCTTTTGACAACACTAATCTCTCAATGCAAATCATTACACACTTCCATTATCCCCATCCTTAGGCAAATTTAGTTATTCAACAAGAATCTTAATTTCATAACTCTAATGTCTCATTCTTCACTTCCTATAAAAACAAAAACAATATATGCCTTTGAAATAGTTCCAGGCATCCTACCTGATTAAAGAGTGGCCTCATTTTAAACTCAATCTCCTTTTTAAAGTTTAATCTGAGTAGGCACTAACCCCAGGATAAAAAAATAATTTGCCAACTGAGTTAGTTAGCGAGAAATAATATGAATATTTATCTCTTTTTTCTTGATTTAAAATAGATAAGCAAACATATCTCCTCAGTGAAAGCCATCCAAAGGTAATTTCAAAACTCTCCAAATTATAAAGGGAAGAAACAGCCAAGGGAATGAATTTTCAAACTCAGTTCCAGTACATATTAGAACTTAAAAAAAGTATTAGATGCTGGGTGTTATTCAGGGACACACTTAAATTTGTGATATGAAAAAGAAATGAATTCATTTGTCAATAAGGCACTTGTGAGAGGGAAATGCAAAAAGAAACAAATCTATCTTGATTTTTTTCACTTCATGTTTATTAAATTGCTTTGGAAGTAAACTTTCTTTGTTCTTTTATTCCATCTGCCATGAAGTAAGGACTATAAAATCATTGATAAATGGCTAGAAAGGCTTTCCTTTCACTGTAATGACAGTATATACCCTTACATAAATGCCACTTTAACTCTAGGCACATACAGCATCACCAAAATACTCTAGTTTACTCTTTTTACTTTTCCTGACCTTAATATCTCAGTAGGAAACCTTACTGGAATGAAATATGATTCTGGAAATAGCTGGGTTGATTCTTTTTTTTTACTTTTGGGCTCTGTGGCAGGTTATAATCCTACCAGATAAAGACAAGAGTCTCATCACAGTTTAAATAACATGAAACATCAGAAAGAAGATAATGGATGTTACAACACTGAGATCCGAGAGCAATGTGCACCTAGTGGGAACAGCCATGGCTGGTTCAGAAATTGCTGAGGTCAGCCCCTAACTCAAATGCCTCTCAAGTCTCTAGAAATGGCTAATATTTCCTGGGAATGCTTTGACACTAGCTAAGCTGACAGACAAATGCTGACGAACAAATCAACTTAGACTTTTTTTTTTTTTCTCTGCAAGGCAATCGGTTAGGTGCAGATTCTGGAGCCAGACCACCTGGCTCTGAAACTTGTATTCTTTAGTGTTACTTAACTTCCCTGTGCCTTAGTTTTCCTATATAAAAAGTAGGGATAATAAAATATGATCATAGGATGAAATTAGTTACTATATGTAAAGTGCCAAGAATAGTATCTGGAACTTAGTAAGCATTATATGTATTAGCTTTGTACTATCATCTTGTATTAATACTCTCGGGATAGGAAAGTAGAAGAATCATCATAAGTCAGGTTTTGACCACATAATGTTAAGATTATGTTTAAGACCCAGCCATTGTGCTGCTGAAGGGGAGGGCTGAGCAAGAGTAAGTCCTGATGCTCTTGAAATTCATATTAGCCCTAGCACTCTGTAGAGCAGCCATACTTCTTCTGCCTAGAAAGCTGTAGTGATTTTAAGATCAAAGAAACTTTCAGAAAAGCTGGTAGAAAGATCAAAAGAGAAATAAATGTAGGTGGGTGGGGAACAAATACGATTTTGGGCAACACTATTAACTTTCCAAGCATGGGGAGTCCCTCACTTATCTGGGGTGCAATTACAGTGCAAAACAGTAGAGAATATCATTATGTAGCCCAGCTTGGATCCACAAAGAATAGCATAAGTATGCATGAATTCTTTGCCAGGCATAATGCAGGGATACTTACTTTACTTTGGTCTTTAAAACTGCTTAGTCCCAAGGTTATCTTGAATTTTAATTCTGGTTCCCTCACAAAACACATATGCAAATTCTCAACTTTCCCTCTTTCTCAGATGTGTTATCACTATCAAAGCCCTTCAGAAGAGATTTTATGATAGATAATATATAGCAAAATGGATATTAAGACTATGGTTAAATATAAGAGACACAACCTACCAAGACTAAGTCATGGAAAAAGTAGAAAATATGAACAGACCAGTAATGAGTCAGGAGAGTAAATCAATAATAAAAAAGTCTCCCATCAAAGAAAAGCTCAGGACCTGATGGCTTTACTGCTGAATTCTACCAAACAATTAAAGAACTAATACCAATCCTTCTTAAACTCTTCCAAAAAAACTTTTGAACTCATTTTATGAGGCCAGCATTACCCTAATACTAAAAACCAGACAAGGATACTACAAGAAAAGAAAACACAGGCCAATGCCTGATGAACACACATGCAAAATTCCTCAACAAAATACTAATAAACCAAATTCGGCATCATATTAAAAGGATCATTCACATGATCAAGTTGAGATTTATCCCAAGGATGTAAGAACAGTTCATCATACACAAATCAATAAATGTGATACTCCATATTAACAGAATAATGGCTAAAAACCATATAATCATCTCAGTAGATACAGAAAAAGCATTTGACACAATTCAACATCCTTTCACGATAAAAACTCTCAACAAATTAGACACAGAAGAAATGTACCTCAACACAATAAAGGCCATATATGACAAGCCTACAGTTTACATCACAATGGTGAAGAGTTGAAAGCTTTTCCTCTAAGATCTGGAGCAAGACAAAAATGCCCACTCTCACCACTTATATTCAATATAATACTGGAAGTCCTAGAAAGAACAAGTAGACAAGAAAAATAAATAAAAGGCATCCAAATCAGAAAGGAAGATGTTAAATTGTCTCTACAGATGACAAGGTCTTACATCCAAAAAATCCTAAAGACTCCATCAAAAAACTGTTAGAACTAACAAACAAGTTCAGTAAAGTTGTGGAATACAAAAATCAACATTAAAAAATCAGTAGTGTTTCTATACACTTAACAGTGAACTATTCAAAAAAGAAATCAGCCAAGTAAGGTAGTTCATGCCTGTAATCTCACTACTTTAGTGTAGGCCAAGATGGGAGGACAGCTTGAGGCCTGGGGTTCAACACCAGCCTGGACAAAATAGCGAGACCCTGTGTCTAAAAAAATAAAGTAAAAAAAATTTTAAATAAAATTAAAAATAGAAAAAAATCAAGAAAACAATTCCACTTACAATAGCTACAAAAAATACTTAGGAGTAAATTTAATCAAGGCAGCAAAAAACCTGTACACTGAAGACTATAAAAGAAATTTTAAAGTAAAATTTTATTTTATTAAAATTTAGTAAAATTTTAATAAAAGAAATTTTAAAATACACAAATAAATGGAAAGATATCCCATGTTCATGGATTGAAAGATTTATTATAATATTGCTAACATGTCCATACTCCCCAAAGCAATCTAGATTCAATGCAACCCTTTTCAAAATTCCAAGGATAGTTTTTACAGAGATAGAAAAAAAATCTTAAAATTTGAATGGAACCACAAAAGACCCCAGATAGCCAAGGCAATCTTGAGCAAAAAGAACAATGCCAGAGGCATCACACTATCAGATCTGAAAATCTACTACAAAGCTATAGTAATCAAAACAGCATGGTATTGGCATAAAAACAGACACAAAGAGCAATGAAACAGAAAACAGAACCCCAAAATAAAACCACATATTACAGTCAACTGCTTTTCCACAAAGATGCCAAAAATCCACAATGGGGAATGGACAGTCTCTTCAATAAATTGGCGCTGGAAAAACTGTATATACACATGAAAAAGAATACACACCATATACAAAAGTCAACTCCAAATAAAGACTTAAATGTAAGATCTAAATGGTAAAAATCCTAGAGGCAAACAAAAAAGAAAAAGCTTCTTGGCTTTGGCAGTGATGTCTTGGATATGATACCAAAAGCACAGGAAATAAAAGCAAAAATAGACAAGTGGAATTACATTGAACTAAAATGCTTCTGCACAGTAAAACAAACAAACTAAAACAGAGTGAAGATACAACATAGAGAATGGGAGAAAATATCTGAAAACCCACACAACTCATAAGAGATTAATATCCAAAATATATAAGGAACTCATTCAACAGTAAAAAAACAAATAACATGATTAAAAAAATAAGCAAAGGACCTAAATAGTCATTTCTTAAAAGGAAACTTACAAACGGCCAACAGGTATATGAAACATATTCAAAATCACTAATAATCAGGGAAATGCAAATTAAAACCACAATGAGATATCACCTTACACCTGTTAGAACGACTAGTATCAAAAAGACAAAAGATAACAAGTGTTGGCAAGGATGTGGGGAAAAGCGAACTCTTGCACACTGTTGGTGGGAATGTAAATTAGTATAGCCTTTATGGAAAATAGTGTGGTGGTTCCTCAAAAAGTTAAAAATAAGACTACCAAATAATCCAGTTGTCCCACTACTGGTTATATATCCAAAGGACATGAAATCAGTATACTGAAGAGATATCTGCACTCTCATGTTTATTGCAGCACAATAGCCAAGATATGGATACAATCTAAGTGTCCATCAATGGATGTTGAATAAAGAAAATGTAATATAGATGTAGATACACACACACACACACACACACACACACACACACAGACATATATTCAGCTTTCAAAAAGATGGCAATCCTGTCATTTACAACAACTTGGATGAACCTTGAAGACATTATGTCAAGTAAAATAAGCAGGCACAGAAAGACAAATACCACAAGATCTCACTTATATGTGATGTGTAAAAAGCTCAAAATCATAGAAACAGAGCTAAATGGTGGGTACCAGAAGCTGTGGGTGAGGGGCTTGGGAAGATATTGATCAAAGGGCACAAAGCTCCAGATAGACAGGAGGAAAAAGTTCAAGAGACTATACATCATGATGACTACTTAGTTTATATTAATATTAGGGTTCACTCTTGGCGATGTACTTTCTATGGGTTCAGATAAATGTATGATGACAGGTACTCACCATTATAGTATTACACAGAATATTTTCACTGCACTCAAAATACTTTTGGCTTGCTTATTTATCCCTCTGTCCCTCTAACCACTGATCATTTTTGTTTTTTTCCCCCAAGACAGAGTTTCGCTCTTGTCGCCCAGGCTGGAGTGCAATGGCGTGATCTCAGCTCACTGCAACCCCTGCCTCCCGAGTTCAAGCGATTCTCCTGCCTCAGCCTCCTGGGTACCTGTGATTACAGGCATGCGCTACCATGCCTGGCTAATTTTTGTATTTTTAGTAGAGACGGGGTTTCACCATCTTGGTCAGGCTTGTCTTGAACTCCTCACCTCAAGTGATCCGCCTGCCTTGGCCTCCCAAAGCGCTGGGATTACAGGCATGAGCCATTGCACCCAGCCAATCACTGATCTTTTTACTGTCTCCATAATTATGCCTTTTCCAGAAGTGTCATGTAGGTGGAATCATAGCCTTTTCAGATTGGCTTCTTTCCTCTGGTAATATGCATTTAGGTTTCCCCATGTTTTTGCATGATTTGATAGCTCATTTATTTTTAGCACTGAATAATATCCCATTGTCTGAATGAAGGTAACCATTTTTAAAGTTGGTTTCTGTTTACTGGATTTTTCGTAAAACAGAATTCACCACCGTAGTTTTAAAAACAGAACATTATCTATCTGTCTAAATTTGGACTAATATATTCACATGGTTCAAGAATAAAGCATAAAATAGTATATAATGAAAAAACTCCCTCATGCAGTCCCATCTGGTAAGTTCCCATCCATGCACACACACAACTGACAACCCCTCTTTACTAGTTTATCCTTTCTCAGATTATTTTGATGCATACAAAGTCAATATAAATGTATATCTCTCTCTATATATATTACACACAAATACAAACATACATACAATTTCCTCACTTTTGTTTTTCCACAAACAGTTTATTCTACAAATTGTTCTGTACTTTTCCTTTTTATATAATAATATAATTGAAGATTTTTTCATATTAATACATAGAACATATCTTTTTTTTACAGCTGTATCCATTGTGTAAATGTACCATAATTTATGGAACTGGTCCTCTAATAATGAGCATGTGAGTTTATAAAAAATTTAAATTATAATCATGGAATTATTTGTTTATAAAGGACCAACGAATTTTGAATGAAGGTTAAATAATCTCCTATGGCTAAAAGAGTGCTATCAAAGTTACTGTGCTAATTTAGGTATTTAAAATAATAGTTCTAAGTCCAAAAGTACAAATATATTCTAAAAAAGACTCCAGCGTATTAGTGACAAATCTACGTGGTCATACCTGGATTTTAAATTGGAGTTTATTATGAAAAATGTTACCCATATGATTCACTCACATGATATGTCAGGAAAACTGTCAGACTTCAAGAAGCACATCTGGTTTGCCCATGACTGCAGTGGGGATTTTTATATTGATTAATGGCATGTGAAAGCATCATTGGAAAGCAGAGAGAAAATAATTATTAAGTAGCCCTTAAAATCTTCACTTTCCTCTAAGACACATGGTGAACAAATGTCTGAGAAAAAATGTCACCTACCAACTAAGAACAACGACTCCTTTCTCCTTATTAGTAGAAGATAACTTGAATGTCTGCCCATGGACACATAAAGATTTAACCATTACAAGTCACGCTTATTCACCTGACTGGATAAACTAAACGTTGCCTATAATTCATAATTTATTACTTGCAGTAACTGAAAGAGTCACATAGTTAAGTCTGCCAAGTTTTAAACTCGAAAGTATTGGTCTATTCTCAGTAATGAGTTAAATAATTAATATTTCTTACCTACAATCTCTCTAAGACTCTAAGAATTTAAAACCAACACTGGGAATCTTTGTGTATTAAAGTTCATGAAAAAAATTGGTACAGGTGAAAAAACCTACAACCACCTCAAATAGTCATTAGTACCTCTATTGATAGTATTTCAACTCTTCGATCAAAAATATTCAAATACTTATAAAACTACTTCTATTTAAAGAGAGATAAAAATTATACTAGTAAATGGAGAATATGTTTACATTGAGATAAGAATATTACTTGATGTTAATTTTTCATATCTCAGAAATGTAGGCTATAATCCAATCCTTTAAAGTTTAAAAAATTTAAATTTGTATATATCCTCTTAGATGTTACTTCTGAATATTAGCTCTTCATAAAATACCATGTTACTTTAAATCACATTTGTAAGTCGTTTTACTAAATGTTAATCTTTATAAATGATCTGTGCTTTGGATAGAATTTTGATAGTTAAGCAGTTATTTTCAGCTGTGCTCTATAATATTGGAGCAAAATTGTGACAAACTGAATATTCTCTGGATAATTCAAGTTGACAGTCCCTTAGGGATTTCATTTACTTAAAACTCACTTTGGATTTAATTTTTCATATGAATGGAACATAAACATGATAACAACAGTTATCCTACTTTTGCTAACTATAGAAACCCAAGCCTGGTAATTATCTACAATTATTTTTTCATACAAAATATCCTTACAGTTATTTATACTCCAGTCTCTCTCTAATATGCATACTTAATAAAAATTAACATGTGTTCTCATGAAGAATATATTTGAGAATCTTAAAAAATAAGACTATCCCACAGTTACATGCTAATAAATACTTGTGGGGTTCTGAATCAGGTATAGAACGAGTGTGACACAGTTCTCTCAAGTACTTCATAGCTTAGTAAATGATAGAAATTTGTAAAAAAAAAAAAAAAGGCAGAAAAATATATATTTATGGGAGAATGTTCAGGAATACTGACTATTTTGGTTTCCTAGGGTTGCCATAACAAAGAACCACAAATTGGGCGACTTACAGAAATTCATTGTCTCTGTTCTGGAGGCTAAAGTCTGAAATGAAAGTATAGGGAGGGAAGGTCCTCTGAAGGCTCTAGGGAAGAATCTTTCTTTGCCTTTTCTAGTGGCTCCTGGCCTTCCTTGGCTTGTAGCTGCATTACTCCAATCTCTGCTTTCAACTTTTGTGTGTGTGTGTGTGTGTGTGTGTGTCCTTTCCTCTTCCTATAAAGATACCAGTCATTAGATTTAGAGTCGACCATAATCTGACCCCATCTTAACTTAACTGTATAGACAAACACCCTACTTCCAAATAAGATAACATTCTGAGGTTTCAAATGGATATACTTTTTTGGGGGAACACTATTCAACCCACTATATTGACCATGTATGAGGAAAAAGAACAAAAAAATACTTGCCAGGTTCTGTAAACTTCAAGTGTTCAACAACTTAGCAACTTCTTAAGAAGGTCTCAAAAAGTCTTCATTTCAGTAATGGATCTGAGATGATTTAACAGAATATCCTCAAAGTTCTAAAGAGTTATAGTATCTTGATCTATAGTAATGGCTCCTCAAAATTTAGTTCATAAACTATTAAAAATAAAATAAAGTAGGGATGACTGTTCCACCCATTCCTGTTTGTCCAGCATACCTCATCAGAATTAAGGGCAATGTTTGTTTTCCTTGATGAGAAATCAGTGAGATGCTATGGTTCTTACTAAGCATAATTATTCATCCTTGCCAGAAAGAAGAGAAATACAGTCATAATCGTTAAAACTAATGACTGGCTATCTCACCACCTGAGGGATTCTTAAGGACACCGGACGTCCCCTAAATCACAGTTTGAGAATGATCTAAGTTAATTGGCAAAACAGAAGTTAAATATACGTTATATCATCACTTATACCATTTGCTGAATAGTATTTCTATGGTAGAAAATTGTACAACTATTGATTGAGATTCAGTTTGAAATTTGGGCTTAATTACTATTTTCTAGGAAGTGGAAATATTTCTTTAAATTTTGGGATTCTAAAAAAGATAGCATTCATGGTTTCCAGTTCTTTTGGAGAACTGTTATCTATTAGTTACATGTGCTTTATAAAACATCTGATGGATGTTCTATTCTTCAGAAACAAGATTTTTTAGAAAATGAATTCTATAATATGCTTGCTACAAATAGTCTCTTCCCATCTCTTTTTTTCAACAGTAGCTTAAATAAAGCGAGTACAAATGCCACTTCCTTAAATATCTGATGGGTCCTCAGCACTCTGGCATGTGGTAGCTTTGTCCCCAAGCCTTTTTTTTTTGGCCTGTCAGCTGTGAGAAACAGTTTTCTACCAATTACTGTCACAATATGAATAAATTCAAAACTGAAAATATAAGCACTGAATATTTTCAGTAAATTTATCCCCAAAACTATATTAAAATAGGGACTTATCATTTAAACAAGGAATTTAGCAAGTAATAATGAAGAAGTATCACATTGTACTTTGTCTTCTATAAATAAAAACACACATAACAAGATAAAAAAGCATTCATGCAAAGAAGAGAAATGGGCAAATGACAGCAAGCATATAAAATGAAATGAAAAAAAAGTTATAGCTGCAAAGAGAGCATCAATTAAGAAACATGACCTCAAATGTTATGGAGTTATTGGTTTTTTTCACCCTTTTTGGATGATTAATAATAACTTAATAACAAATAATTTAGAAAAGATTTACTTAGCATTTACCTCTTTATCCAACACCAATCAGTTTCTTTTAGTATGTGGCTCTAATCAAACATTAATCAAGCATTTGGTCCCTAACATGATTTTGGTTTAAAAGGTAAGAGAGAAAAATACTATAAAAATTAACAACGCTTTTAGATTATCACTCCTAATAATACCTCAAATAAACAAGATAGAGTTGGCTCTTACTGTAAACTATTCCAAAATTCTTTTTCTGGGGGGTGGGGTTAATAAAAGTTCTATATTTACAGGTGTGATCAATGAGTACAGTTTGACCTGGCTACAGTCCCAGTGGTCTGGTCCATCAACCTTGTTTGGTCAGAACACAGCTCTTCTAAGTCTCTGAATCACAATCAATTTTAATATCAGGGTAATAACGCACAATTATTTACAGGATATATTCTTTTACACTCATTCGCAGAATAGGCATTATGTTGCCTTTTTTATACTTTCACTTAGTCTTCTCAAATATCTTTTAGAGTATTTTATTTTTGATGATCTATGTACATTACAGATTGCAGTTTAACAAACTCCCACAGAACTGGAAGATTTAGGTCTTAAAATTATAGTTTGTAACATCGCTGACTTTCTCTCTCTCTCTCTCTCCCCGCCCCCCCGCCTCCCTCCCTCCTACCCTCCTTCTCATCACCCATATTCAGTCCCTCCCATCACCCATATTCAATCAACCACCAAGTCATGCTGTCATGTCTTTCCTAATGGCCCTCACAAGTTTGCATTTTTTGCAGCTCAACTACTACCCTTCACTTCAGACCTGCACCATGTGCCTGTATTATTGCAATAACAATTGTTCTTAAATGATCATGTGCACTAAAATCCATCTTGTCAGAATAATACCCTAAAATACCCCTCTAATCATGTCATAAATCCTTCAGAACTATTCAAAGGCTTCCCATTATTTATAGAACCATTTCCAAAGATATGTTTTATAGAATACTGAAGTTTCATGTGATTTTTACCATGTTTTGATTTTTAAAAGGGAGTACGGGAAAGGGGATGGGTTCTTTTGCCAAGTGTAGATAAATGGAAAAAGTAGTTTCTTTATAGCAAGATTTTTCAGAGCTTTTAATTTGTTGAATACACATTGCATACATCCAAGGGTTGGAAAGTATGCATTTTATAAATTTATTTCATTGCAGAACACTTTTACCACATGGCACCTTGTAACCTCTCCTAGAACATTAGGACAGTTTTTAAAAAGCACGCACCCTGAAATTTCTCCTTATGACCTTCTAAAGTATGACCTCAAATTATTTCAAAAATCTCTCACTAACTTTGTATGAGTTTCCACCTTCATCTAGACTCTACAGTCATTGTACTTTGAGCCAATTATATGCATATGTGACTGCCCTCCTCTCTATCTACAAAAACTGTCAACCCTTTATAACCAAGTTTAAGTTTTGTTTCCTCTACAAAGCCTTCCCTAACAATTTGTGTGCACATGAATCTCTTCCTTTTTTGAACGATACCACTTTCACTTCATCTTATAGTCCATGTGGCACTCAATCACTGCCTAAACACAAATCTTCCAGAGATTTATCTTTAAATTTTGTTTTTGGTGGTGGTCTCTTCTCCCACACAAGAGAGCAAGATCCCGGAAAGAAAAGGCATGTCTTTTGTATATGTCTTATACTATTTACAGCTTTGCAATTAGCAGGGCCTCAATAATATTGGCCAAATAGATGAAAAAAAATTTAGGATGGTGTGCTATTTGCTTCTCCAGATCAAGGATCCACCTTTCTGACCTCTGCCCCAGAAAGGTGACCTACATAAATTATATCAACAGGCTCCCTTGCCCATCCCACTGGCTTCTAGTGGGATCCAGCTAATAGGGAATACCAACAGGAGACCAGAAGGAACAAGGACAGTAACATTAGAGAATTTATTTTGTTGGCTCTCTTCTTGCAAGGTCAAATGGGGAGAAGGCTATTCCCCTTGGCCCAAAGTCACAACTCTGCCTCTAGATCCCAGAAACCACTTCTTCCCCTCACTGTTGCAGCACTGGAAATGGTAAAGACATCCTGTTGTCATCCTTCCAGTATTGCATTTGTGGTGGTTTCCTATACCTTGTAGTTTCCCTCCTAGGCCCAGCCCAAACCTTTACATAGTCCCTTTATTTAGTTCTCTTCAAATTACCTAATTAGAATGCGCCATCTGTTTCTTGCCTAAATTTTAACTGATACAGATGGTAGATATAAATCGCTTGGCTGTTTTAAAAAATAGTTATTAGTCTCATAACACTAAGAATAGGCAATGAATTTGTTCTGATAATCTAAAACTAAATACAAGCTATAGTCTACAATGAGTGCTGGATTATGATCCACTTGGGTGAAGAAGCCATGACTTATTCATCTTTGTATTCAGCACTGTGCCTAGAAAAGTCCCATGCACACTATTTGCAATAAACATTCATCTGACTAATTTAACAGTCTATGACAGAAGCAGCACTCACCAAACATGCACAAGCTCGTATACATTTCCCAGCCTCCCCTGCAGTTAGGTGGGGGCCAAGTGGCTAGGGTCTGGCCAGTGGAACATGGGTGAAAGTGATGTATGCTTCTTCCAGGCCTGCCCTTAACATCATCCCAAGTGAGTCTTTGACTCTTTTCTTCTCTTGTCAATGTTGAAAACTTTTCCAAGTGATTTCAATAAGATAAATGAGAGCTACTCGATTAAAAAATAAACACACACTTGTGTTAAACTGCTGAGTTTTGTGGTTTATTTATTATTTATCTAATACAGCATGCAAGTATCCTCTATTTGTAACAATTCAACATTTTAAATAGTATGACGGATTTTAACTTCTCTTTAGCTATTACAGCTTATGAAAATTTTTGCTATTTCAAGATAGAATGTAGACTCATCATATGCTCTAGGCTATATGATAAATGAAAATAAATATCTTAATAATTCATTATTGACAAATTGAGAAAAAACTAAAACATTCTTTTTACTTGTTTAGCATTCAGTAAGTCTAAGAAGAATTATAAAATGAAGTGATGATGAGGAGGAGTGCTACCTCTAGATTGAGTCCCCTGGCACAGATTTGTGTCTCATCCTTTTTGGTGTAGTGGGGAAGAGAAGGACAGAAGAGACTGCTCTGTGGTTTAAAGAACAAGGTATAAAAAACGGTGTTTCCAGAAGCTTGGGCCATTTTCAGTTTTGCTGGATATTTCCTTTATGTTTAATACCCTCTTGGTTTTGTTTTTTAAATATTGTTTTAAAAGCCCTTTACCAAAAAAAAAAAAAAATGAGAGAGAGAGAGAGAGAGAAAGAAAGAGAGTTGTCTTGTTCTCTGCCATCCATTAAAAATCCACTATCGGCTGGGTGCAGTGGCTCACGCCTGTAATCCCAGTACTTTGGGAGGCTGAGGCGGATGGATCATTTGAGGTCAGGAATTTAAGACCAACCTGGCCAACATGGTGAACCCCATCTCTACTAAAACTACGAAAATTAGCTGGGCATGGTGGAGCATGCCTGTAATCCCAGCTACTTGGGAGGCTGAGGTGAAAGAATCACTTGAGCCCGGGGTTCAGAGGTTGCAGTAAGCTGAGATCACGCCACCACACTCCAACATGGGTGACAGGGTGAGACTCTGTCTCAAAAAAAAAAAAAAAAAAAAAAATACACTATCTTCTCAAGCAGTGGGTTAAGCTTTTGAGATGTTTATATTACCAATGTTTTAGCTCCACGTGGATATTTAATACTCATATTTAGACAGAGGAATGTTAACAAAAGAGAACTTATTTGTTACACACACACACACACACACATATATATATATATTTGCCTACCTAAAAAAACCCAAATATGTACACATACATGAATTCACATATAAAAGTAGACAGCTATTTTGTGTCATTTCAGACTTTTACATATCTCATCTCTTTCTGAGATTTAGTCTTTCTGGTATTATATTTTACTAATTTGAGCAACTGTCCTTGGCTTTGTGTTCCTTTCATAGTTTGAACATGCTGTTTTGTTGAATATTGTTTTTAAATCCCTTTGGCAATTATTACATATATAATGTATCAAAAATATATGGTGTGTGTTTAATGATTCAAGCTCCCTATCTTGCTGCCATCACATTTCTTTACGGCTATGGTTACAGACATTTTTGTATACTTAAAATACAGTCATGAACCACACACCAACATTTTGGTCAATGACGGACCACATCTATGACAGTGGTCCTGTAAGATTATAATACTGCATTTTTACTGTACCTTTTCTATGTTTAGATACACAAATACCATTGTGTTACAAGTGCCTACAGCATTCTGACAGTATCGTGCTGTACAGGGGCAACAGGCTATACCCTATAGCCTACGTGCATTTGGTTTGTGTAAGTACAATCTGACAAAATTTCCTAACAACACATTTCTCAGAATTTATCCCCATCATTAAGTGACACATAACTGTACTAGTTAGTCAAAGCACTCCCTTTAGCCATTTCTCCATCTCCTGCTCATCAAGATCGCTAACAGGTATATTGCCCATATTTGTTTACAAAAAGATCTTTCCATTCCTCTTGAAATATAAACACCTACTTTTTTTCTGCAAAACTTTTTGAAGTCTCCTCTTCTAATGTCTAAATTAGAATATGCATCCAAATCCCTATAGCACTGTCTTCCTTGGCTATAATAAACTCAGAAATTATATACTGATTTCTCTCAAGATTCTACTTTTCCAGTCAATTTTCTCCCTGATGATCAGAATTAGGCCGTAAGTCACAGATGTCTAGTTCTCCTTCTGATATAAAAATAACTTCAGCTATTGATTTATTAAATGAAACAGGTTGTATTTATTTATGTATAGTTTTTCCCAAGAGAGTCAACTATAAAAGCATCTCTTTTGTTTGCCTAACTCCTCCCTATAACTTTTTTTTGCTTGAAGTTATAACTCCTTCTAAGTAGTCATCTTAGTACAGCTTTGGTTTATCCCTGTTTGGACTTTTAAAAATATATTTGAACCAAAACACTTTCCAAGAAAAAATATTCTACCTAAGGAGAGTTTAACATTACCATAGCCAAAACAACATGAATTTTTGCTGAACAAACACTGAAATAAATGAATTTGTATGTATACATGTTTTCAATCTTATCATAAACTAGTGTCTTAAGTAGTTCTAGGTTTACTAATTACAGCTTCCATTAAATGAAAACGTAAACAATTCTTTAATAAAAACTAAATCTGTATCACAAAATAGGTTTCATGTGGAATAAGATGAAACATTTATACCATGAGGGATGATATGTAATAAAGCCCCTACTTGAAATGATGTCTTTAATATCTATGTTATTACTGTACTAAATTAGGTATTGCCATACACAGATGGCATAAAAAATTTCACATCACTGTCTTCACATAGTGTAATAATTAATGTTCAAATAAAACCTATGTAAGCCCAACTTTTTAAAGTCATCTATGTGAAAACATAATAGTGATTTGATCACAAGCATTCCTACACCAATAATAGACAAACAGAGAGCCAAATCATGAGTGAACTCCCATTCACAATTGCTACAAACAGAATAAAATACCTAGGAATACAACTTACTAGGGATGTGAAGGAACTCTTCAAGGAGAACTACAACTACTACTCAAGGAAATAAGAGAGGACACAAACAAATGGAAAAACATTGCATGCTCATGGATAGGAAGACTCAATATCATGAAAATGGCCATACTGCCCAAAATAATGAGAAAAAAGAGATGGTGGAGAGGATGTGGAGAAATAGGAATGCTTTTACACTGTTGGTGGGAGCGTAAATTAGTTCAGCCATTGTGGAAGACAGTATGGCAATTCCTCAAGGATCTAGAACCAGAAATACCATTTGATTGAGTAATCCCATTAATGGGCAGTAGTGCCCCAAAATTTACAGATTCAATGCCATCCCCATCAAGCTACGATTGACTTTCTTCATAGAACTGGAAAAAACTACCTTAAAGTTCATATGGAACCAAAAAAGAGCCCGCATAGCCAAGACAATCCTAAGCAAAAAGAACAAAGCTGGAGGCATCACGCTACCTGACTTCAAACTATACTACAAAGCTACAGCAACCAAAACATCATGGTACTGGTACCAAAACAGATATATAGACCAATGGAACAGAACAGAGGCCTCAGAAATAATACCACACATCTACAACCATCTTATCTTTGACAAACCTGACAAAAACAAGAAATGGGGAAAGGATTCCCTATTTAATAAATGGTGTTGGGAAAACTGGCTAGCCATATGCAGAAAACTGAAACTGGACCCCTTCCTTACACCTTATACAAAAATTAACTCAAGATGGATTAAAGACTTAAACATAAGACCTAAAACCATAAAAACCCTAGAAGAAAACCTAGGCAATACCATTCAAGACATAGGCATGGGCAGTGACTTTATGACTAAAACATCAAAAGCAATGGCAACACAAACCAAAATTGACAAATGGGATCTAATTAAACTAAAGAGCTTCTGCACAGCAAAGAAAACTATCATCAGCGTGACAGGCAACCTACAGAATGGGAGAAAATTTTTCCAATCTATCCATCTGACAAAGGTCTAATAACCAGAATCTACAAGGAACTGAAACAAATTTACAAGAAAAAAACAACAACTACATCAAAAAGTGGGCAAAGGATATGAACAGACACTTCTCAAAAGAAGACATTTATGCAGCCAACAAACATATATGAAAAAAGTTCATCATCACTGGTCATCAGAGAAATGCAAATCAAAACCACAGTGAGATACCATCTCATGCCAGTTAGAATGGCGATCATTAAAAAGTCAGGAAATAACATATGCTGGAGAGGATGTGGAGAAACAGAAATGCTTTTACACTGTTGATGAGAGTATAAATTAGTTCAACAATTGTGGAAGACAGTGTGGCGATTCCTCAAGGATCTAGAACTAGAAATGCCATTTGACCCAGCAATCCCATTACTGTGTATATACTCAAAGGATTATAAATCATTCTACTATAAAGACACATGCACATATATGTTTACTGCAGCACTATTCACAATAGCAAAGACTTGGAACCAACCCAAATGCCCATCAATGATGGACTGGATACAGAAAATGTTGTACCATTTTATATATCATGGAATACTATGCAGTATGCCATGGAATACTATGCAGCCATAAAAAAGGATGAGTTCATGTCCTTTGCAGGGACATGGATGAAGCTGGAAATCATCAATCTCAGCAAACTAACACAGAAACAGAAAACCAAACACATGTTCTCACTCATAAGTGAGAGTCGAACAATGAAAACACATGGATGGACACAGGAGAACATCACACACCAGGGCCTGTCAGGGGGTGGGGGACTAGGAGAGGAATAGCATTAGGAGAAATGTCTAATGTAGACGATGAGTTGCAAACCACCATGGCACGTGTATACCTATGTAACAAACCTGCATGTTCTGCACATGTATCTCAGAACTCAAAGTATAATAATTTAAAAAAAGAAAACATAATAGTGATTTGATGGCTGCTAAGAGTAAAGAGCCTACCACCCATATCAATAACCTGAGTTCAAGTGGTTGATAAGCATAATGAATGCTCTCAAGGAGTCTATATAAAACTAAGTTTAAAAAAGCAGCCAAAGGAACTAATCAGAAGAGATGTGGTGATATGACACGACAGTCAGAGAAAAAAGTTAACAAAATAGAAAGGTGGGATACCTAAGGCAAAGGATGATGGTAACTAAAAGACAAATAGGTGTTGAGTAGAAGTAGGTTCAGGAAATAGCAACATTCTCATCTAAAATAAAAAGATTATATTATGTAAACTGGTTGGCCTTTTGCTGCAGAAGACCTCATTAGTTATACGAAGAATTGTAAGTAATCTTCACATACGCTTTTAAGTATTTTTTAAAAAGAAAGAAGAGGAAACCAGAAACAAATAATCATTACACTATCCAGACATTACATAACATCTCTTACTTGTGAATTTAGATGTATTGAACTTTTAATAAAATAGATTGACTTCACACTTTTAAAATGCTAAGAAAGAAAACAGCTAAGGCAGAAAACTAACCTGAAAACAAAATCGATGGTTTTATATATAAAAGACCTAAATTAAAGAGTTGATACCTCAAAAAGAAAAGTGGTCCATACTAAATAGTAAGATCCAATAAAAGGATCCAAGAGCTGAGGTCTGTTGTTGACAGCAGAGCTTGGAAGAGTTTTATTCCAAGTTTCAGTTTCTGAACCAGACCATGAATCTCTAACAAATAGTAGATGAGCAGTGTCTACTCTGATCACATTAAAATGGTAAGAATGAATAAGCTGGGGAATGAGAAAATGGGAATAGGAGGGCAAAGAATTGGCTGGTCTGTATAATGTAACCCAGACTTAGTTTAAAGAGCTGATAAGGTTCCCTCCTTGTCATGCCCATTCTGCCTACACAATCAGAACCATATGTGTCAGAAGTGCCTGGGATTAACCAATATGCTATCCCCGACTATTGAAAACAGTATGACACATCCCCTAAGATTCCTGTATATATGCTACATTACTAAAACCAGTTCTAAAGACCCTCACACTCACTGTACAGTAACAATCTGAACTGCCAACTGGTAAATCTGCACTTGTGACAACTGAATGATCTTTGAGACTGACCATTTAAAGGCATGATCTCTGTCAACCAGGGCTTAATGAGGATCACATTTTCCCTTTTCTCTGGAGTCCAGGCGCTAATACAGACTACTTCCATGGTCACCCAGGCTTTTGCTGGGTCACCATAGTTCCCAGTTCTCATAAAGAATAAATAAAGGCAAAAGCCAAAATACACTGGTTCTAGCTATAAACATAACCTCTGGAACGGGTGACTGTGAAAAGAAGATTGGGCTAGCTGCCGGCAAGGGGACATTTCTACATTAACATTCTAAAATAAAGAGACTGGTTGGGACTAGAGATGTATGTTTACATTTTAAATCTGAAAATAGGAATATACTTTTATCTGGTTGTTTGGCAGATGACAAACAGCTTTTTGCCTTGCCTGACCTCTGTTCACTGGTGCACATCGCATTCTGGGGTGAAGACTCTTGCAGCACAGAATGCTCTAAATGTCAACAATAGTACTTCAAAAAATTTCAGAGCACAGGCCTAGAATATGCAAGTGATTTCAGAGCCAGGAAAAAAATGCAGAGTAGCTGGCAACAATCTGATAAATATAATAACTGTATCCTGAACACAGTAATGTGCAACCAAAGATAAATGTTTGCTTAAACCCCAAAGAGAAATAGTGTCAGAAAAGGAATACATTTGACCTTTTAGGTAACAACTTTAAAATGCAGTGAACTCTTGCTCATCTGCTTTCACAAAGAGAAATCAATTGCACGAGTAATTCAACATGAATGGCAATCAAAAAATCTTGTACATTTAATTTTTATTTTTAAAGATATTTTTGAGCAGTTTTAGGTTCACAGCCAAATTGAGAGAAAGGTAGAGAGATTTCCATATATCACCTGCCCCCATACATGTATAGCCTACCCTATTATCAGTATTCTCCACCAGATACACTTGTTTTTGAAAGCGAGTATTTACCCAGACCATCTACCTAGTGCTAGGCCTCATGTTATTTAGGTGTTGGGGGTCAGAGTGGGTAAAGATATACACTTAAATATGTAACTAAAATACAACATGCTAAGATTGCTGAAAAGTGGTCTGTACAGTTTTATAAGGGCACAGAGTTCCATAAGACTGCAAAGAGTAAGCCACAAGACTGCAAAGAGTAAGCCTAACAGACACATAAACTGAGCATCAGGAAGACAGATGACAGATGGATTAAAAACAGTCAGACATAATACACAAAATATGAAACAAAGTTACCTAGTGCTAATAAAGCCATGGAGAAAAAGACACCTACATTGTTGATGAGAATGTGAACTGCTAAGGTCTTTTTGGAAAGTACTCTGGTAATATTTATTAATAAAAGTTACACATATTCTTTGCCATAGCAATGCCATTTCTGGGAATTCATCTTTCAAAAGGTAAAAGCATTGAGTTGAAAAGGATATTTGTACAGGATGTTTATGGAGCATTTTTAGTAGAAAAAACTGCAAACAACTAAAATGTTCATCAATACATTAATCAAAGGTTAAATAAATTGTGGTATATCCATACTATGGAAAATATGCAGTTATTACAATAATACTTTAGGTCTGACCTAAATGATGTTTATTATTTACTGTTTACTAAGAAATGCAAGTGTTGAAGTAGGAAAATAGGATAACACCATTTTTGTAAAAAATAAATAATACCCCTTCCAGAAAATCTTCTTTGTATCTGTATATGAATATAGAAATTTTATGAGCATGGAGAAGTGATGGGAGATGGAGAAGCATCATTTCAGACTTCTAATATTGAATGTGATAAGAGAAGGGGATAAGTGGAAAACAAATATGCACATAGCAAATTGTGGTGGGGGGAATGTTCATACTATAAAGAAAAAGGAAAATACGTAGAACTCTACAATGTTACTCACTTTCTTATTTCACTCAGGTTTCTTTTCAAATGCCACATCCTCAGAGAGATCCTTCTGGAAGTTATGTAGTTGCTGCACTCTAATTGTGTCACATTCTAGCCTTTTACCTGGCACTGTAAGTTTTGCACATTTCTACTTGACATCATATTACATACTCATTTGTTTACTGCTTGTGTCTCTTACTAAAAGGCAAACTCCATGAAGGTGGAAAGAAGGCTTTGTGTTGTTTATTAACGTATCCCCAGAACCTAAAATAATGTCTGATACAAAGATGGCAGTCAATAAATATTTGTTGAATCATGAGTGAATGAATTATATCTCATACATAAAAACAAAAAATACATATGGGCAGGGACAACAAGCTAAAAGAGAAATAAAGACATTGATTTGATTGGGTGATGAAATTGACAGCAGCTGATAAGAAGAAAAAAGGAGGCTTTTAATAAGTAGTAAATTAAATTAGTTAAGCTAACATATTTTGGAATGTTGAAAATAGCAAATTCTCAAGTGGGGTGGGCAAGGAGGGAAGAAAGAAAGAGAGGGAAGTCTGGATTACGTGAATGACCCAAAATGTGTATGCCTGAGTAATGCTGTGAAAGGAAAGCACAAATGAGAAAATTGTTTTTCCAAATACTTACAAACTTTATCTGTTGGACACAGTGGTACTTCTCTCACAAAACAGTTTTGCTTTGGTTTGTAAACCAATGTATAAAAAGTCAAAATATATTTAACTGCTAGATTTTGGTATTAACATACAGAAAGTAAAACAATAGGAAGTGATGTTGAGAAAGCAAGCATTTATAGACTCCTAGAAGAATAAGCACATTCTTGTAATCTAGCCTGATTATGCTTATTTAACACCTAAAGAAAATTCTGAAACTAAAAAAAAAAAAAAAATGTCCACGTGTACCTTTTAAGCACAGGTAGCAGAAAAATAATATATACTCTTCTTTTCCAATTACAATAGTTTATAAATTAGATGGTCTCATATATAATTAAACATAACAAAACAACTGTAATCAGTTACACTATGTTCTTAAACTCTTGAGTATGTAAAAAAAATAAAGACCAACACTTATTTAATTTACATGTTCTCTGGGTAATGTTCTCACTTTTTATAGACTAATATTAAATTAAATATAATTTTTCTTAATAAGGATAATATTTTTATATATAGTTGTGAAAATTCTAATTTTCAAATAAAGCTATCTGAGGGCATCCTGTTATGGTTAAAGTACACACTGCCCACAGAGACAAAGAACTCTGCAGCAACAATGAACACACTCCTAAGTCCTTCAGTTCACCTACAATCCATGAATATTTTAAAATCATGTATAATATGAAATCTCCACAAGATACGCATTAAACAAAAGAAAGAACTTTTTGTACATTTTGCTAAAAAAATAAAAAAACCCACCACATTTGAAAATGAAGTAATTTCCTTGAAAAGGTTACTTGTTCTCTGTCACTATTATTTGGATATCCATTCAAAAAATTTTAAAAACATATTTTAAAATAATAATTGTTATTCTCAAAAACATCAACTGTAGGTTACTTGCAAGAACATGAAATAATTATTTCAATGACATAGAAAACAAGCTCGTATTATATTCCTACAATACTCATCTTCTATCTTGAAAGGCTCTTATGAAAATAACCTGTACAATACCTTTTTTAACTTCAAGAGCTATCTTATTCTTTCTGTTTAAATAGTAAAGATAAACTGATTTTTACATACATATTAGATTTTCTACAGATGACTAAACACATATTTAGATATCAAATGTGGACATATTTAGTTAAAATCAATTAAACTGAGAAGTCCTTCCCTCTGGCTGTCTATATTTTTCTTTAATCCTGGTCAGTGTAAACCCTTATTACCAGTAATTTGCGACTATAACGCTGAGGAAAAATGCTAGCCTCATGATTTTTGTCATTTCTCCCCGCTCTTCCCCTGCAGGCTGCTACTGTTGATGGCCTTTATGGAAATATAAATTCAATCAGCAGCTGCAAATTTCATGAGACGTCCATCTTCATGCTGAATTTCTAACTGAGTGTCAAAACAATCTGTGGATTTCTCCTTGATGAAACACACATTGAATTGTAAATTTCTGCAATTTCCTCATGTTTGAATTTCAGTTGCAGCAAAATAGTGCTATCTCAGATATACTTCCTATAAGGCTCAAACAAGTAATTTTCTCCTATTCCTTCATTCCATTTAAAGAGTTAACTTTTTTAAAAAGCCATGATATAAAACATCTGCCCCCAATTGAACAATTAAATTTTCTATATTATTATAAGGAAATGAGCATATAAAAACCATTAATACATGTTTTAAAAATAAATTTTCACCCCAAGAGACTTATTTTTTCTATGTGATCTTTATTTATTTACTTATTTATTTTGTAATTAGTGGTAAATAATGCAATAAGCTTTGATAAAATTAATGTTCTCTATATATGAAGTCAAGACAGTAAATAAATCAAAAGCAGTCACAAAATAATGACTAGTAACTTCAAGGTTAATGAGACACAATTTCATTAAATATTGCCAAGAGTAAAAATATTAAAACATAGAATCAAAACAGAGCAGGCATTCCTCTTAATACATATTTACAGAGTTAATTTTTCACCAAAGAATCATTTTCAACTAAATAGCTAAATAGAGCTGCTTTTAAATAACACATTATTATGGAAACCATATTCCTTTACAACTAAATAAGCAAAAATGTTATATGTTTAAAAAAGATATCTTAAGAAATTCATTAAGTAACTTGTATTCCAAGATAGTAACTTGTTTTTATAAACATCTTTTATTAATATTACTAACAAAATAATTCATAGTCCTATTTAAAAATTCAACAAGACAATGCAGTAGACAAATCTTATGGATGATCTGTAAAACAAGTAATGAAATCACGATTATCGATTCATTCAATAAATATATATTGAACATCTCATATGTGCCAGTTATGTTTACGAGGTCATGGGGTTACGGAGATGTGCAGAATACAGTCCTTTACCTCAGAGAAGGCAGTTTAGTTGAGAGGCAAAAAGAAAAAAAATATTAAAACATAGTAAAATAAATGCTATAAGCTGATACATTATGGGAGGACAAATTTAGGGAACACCGAAGAGAGGGACAGCTATATCAATAAGCAGTTATGGAAGCTTTCAAAAAGAGCTGTAGTTTCTAAGGACGTATAGGAGTTAGCCAGGAGAGAAGCAGAAGGAGAGACATTCTAGGCAGAGGGGAGAATACAATTAAACACATGGAAGCATGAAATAGAGGGCCTTCAGAAAACTGTTAGCAATTGGAAACAGAGAACAAGGCTGATATGTAGTATGACAGAAAAAGGTAGGCTAGAATATTAAATACTTATTTAAAATTTATTTTTAAATAATAAAATATTTATTTAAACATTATCCAGAAAGCAGTGGGAAAATATTTTAAGCAGAGGTATAATAATAATCAAGGATATCTCTCAACAGGATATAAAAGCTACAGTATAATGATTAAGAATACAAGCCTCTGGAGCCAGACTTAGTTTAAATACAGCTCTGCCATGTGCTATGTGATTTGGGATAAGTTACTTTCTCTATTTCTCAATTATCTCAACAGTAAAACAGTGATAATAATACTACATACTGCAGGGTTAGAATGAAAATGAAGTGTCTTATAATTATTTGAAGCTATTATTATTACTATTATCATTATCATTTTATAATTTGGTAGGGTCTATCGGTCTAACTTAACATATATGAGGCCTAAAACAAATAATCTCACCTAGAATGCCCTTTGGCACAAACTAAACATTTGACTTATTTTCACTTAGAAAACATTTACTGATACTGAATATTTATTAGGTACCAGATACATGCAAAACAAAAAATGTTTGAAAAATGCACTGGAGGAAAAAGAAAAAAAGAAAAGTTAAAATAATCCCAAAACAGAATTTTTGAAAAGCTATTACAGAATCAACCAATATCCTTAAAATAGAAAGAATTAAGATTCAATCAAACTACATCAATGTTAAAAAATACAGAAAATTCTTATAACATGGTATAGTCCAAGCCAACATGTAAGGGCTTCCTTCCTGCTCCAAACATAGAGAAATACTGGATAAAATACTTTCAAAATAATACCTTGCTAAAAATAATTTTAAAAAATTCCTCAAGTGCTGAAAACAAATAGAAGTCAAAGCCAGAGCCATAAGCTTAAACAGGCACTGTAGCAATCCACGGGGTTTCAAACTCAGCTCTAGGCTTTAAGGGCTAAGTGCTTGGATATACACCTTTAAATCACTTGCCAGGAGTGAAAACATACCCATAGCTAATGTGAGGTGGGGATCAGGAACTGAGCATCCACCTAAAGCTCACAGAATCAAAGAGGTGTGCTACTCAAGAAAAAGTAACTAGAAAAACAGTGGCCCATGAACTCTGAGAAAGAGGAAAGAAGCCAGTCATTAATTTGAAGCCTTCAATGAGAGAGGGAAAACAGTCACCAGCAAAACATAAAAAACTCTAGAAGAGTATCCTATGTATGTGAGGGTTTTAAATTTACATAATTGCATGGTGTAAAATTTAAAAGTAACATAAAATCTGACTGGACCCTTGAAATTTTTAAGGACCAAAAGATATAGACGTAAATAGTCCCACAAAGATACTATATACTGGACTTCCATAGAATACATAGTCCCTAGTAAAGATGGGCTCATAATAAAAAATTATAAATTAAAGAAACCATCATGAGGAGAAAGTTTTAGCTGATGTAATAAATAGGCAAATTACCCTTCGAATACTACAAATAAAATAATCTAAAACTACAAATAGAATCTGAAAATGACTAAACCAGTAAAAATGTTTAGAATGATTTTTCAAAGACAGAAAAGCCACAATGACAACACTGGTTATGCATAAAAAAAAGAACTACAATATTTGTAAAAGAACCAAAGAGAAACTCAATAAAAAAAAATCACTTAAGAAAAAGAAAACCTCAAGGAATGACAGATTAGAATAGTTGATATGGAGGACAGAATACAATCTATATCTTTACTAGGCATTCTAGAAGGAAATGACAGAAGAAGGGGGGAAAATACCTATTTGAAAAGACAGTAGCTGACATTTTCCAAAACTGATGAGCCACATGAATCTCTTCCCGGCTCCAGGAAAAACAAAAATCAGAATAAATAAATAAAAAGAAAAGAAACTCATACCTAAAAAAAGTAAAGGCAGGCCGGGCGTGGTGGCTCACGCCTGTAATCCTAGCACTTAGGGAGGCTGAGGCAGGCAAATCACCTGAGGTGAGGAGTTCAAGATCAGCCTGGCCAACATGGCAAAACCCCATCTCTATTAAAAATACAAAAATTAGCCGGGTGTGGTGGCATGCGCCTGTAATACCAGCTACTTGGGAGGCTGAGGCAGGAGAATTGCTTGAACCTGGGAGGCAGAGGTTGCAGTGAGCTGAGATCATGTCACTACACTCCAGCCTGGGCCACAGAGCGAGACTCCGTCTCAAAACAAACAAACAAACAAACAACACCACCACCACCAACAACAAAAACACTAATGGCAAAGAAAGGATCTTAAAAAAAACCAGCAAAGGATAGGTCAGATTATCTACAAAGAAACGATAATTAAAGGTAGATGTCTCATATGCAAGAACAAATGCTAGAAAACAACAGAATAATATCCTCAAAGAGCTAAGGAAATATAAGTGTTAGCCAAGAATTCTATACCCCATTAAACCATCATTCAGGTCTGCGAGGAAAACAGACATTCTCAGACAAATAAAAACTGAGAATTTATTTCTCCCAGTCTCTTGGGAAATATATGTGTAAAGAAGGAAAATTGAGCATAGAAAGGAGAATGGGATGCAAGAATATGTTATGAGAAAAGATATTGGTAAACACATTAGAAAGTTAAATAAGTACCTAATATTGATAATAACAGTAACAGAAAAACTAAGTAACTTGGAAAGAGTAATAGTTAACATTTTTGTCAATTTGGTTGGGCCATGGTACCCAGATTCCTGGACAAATGTTATTCAGACGTTTCTGTAAAGGTGTTTTCTAGATGAGGTTGACATTTTAATTAGTAGACTTTGAGTAAAGCAGATTAACCTCCATAATGTGAACAGGCTTCATCCAACCAACTGAAGGCCATAAGAGAACAAAGACAGGACAACCTCTCCTGAACAAGAAGGAATTTTGCCAACATAACATCTTTAGAACCACAATTTTTCCCTAGGTCTCTTGCCCGCCAGCCTATCTTGCAGATTGTGGACTTACAAAGCTTCTACAATCACAATTCCTTAAAATAAATCTCACTCTAACTTGTTGGTTCTGTTTCTCTAGAGAAGCCTGACTAATGCAGAAGGCATTTAGAAACAAAGGGAAACTAAAATGCTAAACAATACAAGCAAGGAAAGTACAAATGAGCATGGTATGCAAAGGTAAAAAGGCATAATATTAAATATTGTTAAACACATAAATAATATCAATACCAAAGAAAAGAAACAGAATGTATAACATCCAAAACAACAGAGTGGGAAAGGTGGGGGAAGGAAAATGATATGAATAATGTGAATAGACAGAATAAGGGCCTCCTAAAGATGTCTATGTACTAATTCCTGGAACCTGAGACTGTTACCTTACATGGCAAAAATGACTTTGTATATGTGACTAAATTAAGGGCCTTGAGATGAAGAAGTTATCCTGAATTACCTGGGTGGACTCAATGTAATCACAAGAGTCCTTATAGAAGGAGATAGAAGGGTCAGAGTCACAGAAAATGTGAGAGAAGAGCAGAGGTCTGAGAGTCAGTGACAGATCTGTTTGAAGACGGACAAAGGGATCACAAGCCAAGGAATGCAGGTAGGCTCTAGAAGCTAGAACAGGGGGAAAAAAAACAGATTATCCTCTAGATCCTCAAGAAGAAACACAGCCCTGCCAACAACGTGATTTTATCCCAGAGAGACTAATTTTGGCTATCTGACCTCTAGAACCGTAAGATAATAAATCTGTGTTGTTTTAAGCCACTAAATTTGCAGTAATTTCTGACAGCAGCAATAGGAAACTAATACTATGCCACAAAGTTAGAAATGAGAAACCAGTAATAAAAGTAACACCAAATCAAGTTTCCTAATATATTTGGAAATTTTTTTAAAAAGAAAAAAAAAAAAAGGCTGGGTGCGGTGGCTCACGCCTGTAATCCCAGCACTCTGGGAGGCCGACGCAGGCGGATCACGAGGTCAGGAGTTCGAGACCAGCCTGACCAACATGGTGAAACCCCATCTCTACTAAAAATACAAAAATTAGCTGGGCGTGGTGGTACACACCTGTAATCCCAGCTACTCAGGAGGCTGAGGCAGGAGAATCACTTGAACCCAGGAGGCAGAGGTTGCAGTGAGCAGTGAGCAGAGATTGTGCTGCTGCACTCCAGCTTGGGCGACAGAGTGAGACTCCGTCTCAAAAAAAAAAAAAGATCATACTCCCAGCTATTCAGGGGGCTGAAGTAGGAGGATTGCTTAAGCCCTGGAGTTGGAGGCCTGCCAGGGCAACACAGCGAGACCTCGTCTCTTAAACACACACGTGTGTGCATGCGCGCACACACACACACACACACACACACACACAACAAAACCCACATAGTTCAAAATAATTCATGGGTCAAAGAAGACAGAATGGAAATTATAAGATAATTAAAACTTATCAGAGAAGCCTGGCATAAATGTATCAAATATTCAGAGATGCATCTAAATTATTATTTATAGTAAAATATACAGCCCTAAGTGTTTATAACAGAAAACAAAGAAACTAAAAATTCATTATCTAAAATTTAATTCAAGAAATCAGAAAAATAATACCAGTGGGGTTGGTGGGAGAAGGAAACAGAGAAAGTAGAATATATGAGATAAAAGAGGACAATTATTGCTTAGTGTAACAAAATAAAAAACGATGTAATTAAAAGCTGGTTCTTTGAAAATAATTATAGACAAACATCTTATTAATTGGTCAAGTTTTAAAAGGCAGTGTTAGGAATTTACAAATGTAAAAAGCATAAGAGAATGCAATAAATAATATTATACAAATAAATTTGAAAACTTAAACAGTATAATTTTCCAAAATACATATATTATCAAAATGGATCAAAGAAGAATTAGAGAAACTAAATAGAATCTGCTACTATTAAAGACATTGAATTTGTAGTCAAAAATCTTTCTGTTAAAAACACCACCAAGACCAGAATATCTAACTGTTAAATTTTCCAGGACACTTAGGAACATCTAACCTCTGTTTTACACAATCTGTTCCAGAGAGTAGAAAAAAAGAAGGAAATGATTCAGCTCTTTTTAAGAGGTGAACATAATCCGATACCAAAAATCAGAAGAGGCCAGTACAAGAAAAAGGTAAGGCTCATCTCATTTATAAGAATATATGTAAAAATCATTCATTTTTTAAAAACCAGGTATTTTCCTTATTGTCTTAAAGCTCACGCTGGATGTTTAAAAAAAAAAAACAAAATTTATATTTTATCCAGCACTACGGGGTGTTTTATAGCAGGAGGGTTTTTTAGCTACATTAGATTGCCTTGTTGCTGGAAAAAAAAAAAGTAGTCTTTCTAAGAAACTTTAAAGTTTTTCTTAATTTGTTACGAACTTATTGAAGTGCACTGCATTTTTTAAAAGAATATTTATTAATACTCTACTTGTACAGAAGAAAAAGAGTTGTAGTTTAGTATCAACCTTGCAAGGAAAGGGGAAGAGTAAAATGAGGGAGGGGAGTGAAGATAGGGAAAAGGAGAGAAGAGGGAAAACAAGAAGAAGGTAGAATGGCAGCTAATACTTATACAGCACTTACTATGTGCCAGACATTCTTCTAAACACTAACAGGTTTACTTGCCTAATCTCCAAAATAACACTATGATGATGGGTACTATTGTTATCCCCATAACACGACTAAAGAAACAAGTGAAAAAAAAATTACAATCCTTCAATTTTCTTGTGGGATAAGATACTCAGTGGATTCAGAAGCAGCACTAAAAATTAATCCCTATGAATGAAAGGTTAACGTTTTGATAATCATCATTTCTACCTCAAAGATTATCTAGCATAATGTCTTTATTTTACAGATGAGGAAATATAGGCTTTTAAAGAGAATGAGAATTACCCACATAAGGTAATAGAACTCTAAAATGACAGTCAGCACAAGAAAACAAATCTTAAGACTTATTTTTTATGTGTGTATATTGATATTTTATTTGGATAAAATTTTCTTAGTGAGGAACTAAAAAGTTTTTCACTATATTGCTAATGGTATTCTAATAACATCCATATAAGGTATCCAATAAAATGCAGGCTCTTAGACCATCCACAAGCCTATGGAATCATAATCTCTGGTATAAAATTCAGTTTTGTTGTCACTGTTTTTGAAGTTTCCATTATTTTCATCAGTCACTTAGGGAACCTCTATATAGAGGTGAATGAGAATATACAAATTTAAGAACACTACAAACTAGCTTTTATTATAAATGCATAAATACATCTCATGTTCTAAGTGGTAAACTGGTATTGAATAAATAAAAATACATTTTATTGCCATTTGTATAGCTTAAACTAACATTTATGTTAAATTCTAATTTGTTAATTAAAAAAATTAACAAAATGTGATGAACTTAAACCAGTGGTATAATGATAAATGTTTAATAATCTTCTGGGCACAGTTCCAACATAAATACTGATTGGATTAAACTTATTTGAATATTGGAAGACTGTTTCCTTAATTTTTGTGCTATTAAGAATATAATGACTATAGACACGACATGCATTAACATTTTCTCTATCACTTCCTTAAGCACAATCAACAAAAGAATAAATTAAGTCCTGATTTGTAGCATTTGCCAATTCCTGTGGTTTAAATAAATACTCTTTTATGGCTAAGTTCAAGCTCTAACATGGTGTCACTAAATGTGAAGTTAGGAAGACACACCCAGTAGCCAGCCATTATATATTATTTTACCATATAAATACGATAGGCATAAATAACCTCAAGAGCATAGATAATAGTAAAATGTAGTAAGCTAATTAGAAAGTACTGAGTTTTAAGTACTTACTACCTTTGTATGTACTTATAATTAAATAAGCTAATATGAGGACGCAGTGGCTCACGCCTGTAATCCCAGCACTTTGGGAGGCCAAGGTGGGCAAATCACCTGAGGTCAGGAGTTCAAGATCAGCCTGGCCAACATGGCAAAACCCCATCTCTACTAAAAATACAAAAAAATTAGCTGGGTGTGGTGACGCATGCCTGTCATCCCAGTTACTCGGGAGGCTGAGGCACAAGAATCTCTTGAACCTGGGAGGTGGAGGTTGCAGTGAGCCGAGGTCGTACCACTGTATTCCAGCCTGGGTGACACAGTGAGACTCCATCGCAAAAAAAAATAAATAAATAAATACAAAGAGACAGGGTCTCCCCTGTGTTGCCCAGGCTAAACTCAAACTCCTGGGCTCAAGCAATCCTCCACTCCTGCCTCTGTGTTTCACAGAGTTGAGACTATAGGCACATACCACCCTGCCCAGCTAATTCAATTTTTACTAATGTTTATATTTAACAACTAGTTTACAAAATTTCCAATCAGTTCTAATGGGCTGGTGCAAGCTGGCTCCAGTACAACACTGAAAACCCACACTATTGCTTTCTGAAATTTTACATAATGAAATTTCACATAAAATCATACATTCATTTTTTTGTCTCAAACATTCTACAAAGTTATCTAATTTAGCAAAAGTCAATTAATTAAAAGTGTGCCCAAAGAAAACTCGAATCAATAATCTGTTTGTTTACATTTTTAGTTCAAAGCTTCTACAAAGATTTTTAAATTTAGATTAATACAGAAAGGACTTCCATGCTTAATTCTCTGAGTCATCATACATCAGTATGAATTTGTCTTATTCCAAAATCATCTTATTGGGACATAATCAATTATTGTAGAACTTACTACGTATTGTACGCTGTTTGATGCCTACCCCTATCTCATTCAAATAGAAAAAAGCAAGAGTGAAAAGTAGAGAAAGGAATACGCTTTTGATTTGAGGCAAATGTTGAGTTCCTAATTTAAAAATGAAGAAGAGAAAATGAGTACAGTAAGGGACTTGAGCATCCTCAGATTTTGGAATCCTTGCGAAGCCTGGAACCAATCTCCTGAGAATACTAAAGATGACTACTTTCTTTGGGATAGGCCTGATCTTACTAAGGGTGGCCAGGCACCAAGTGCTGGATATCCCACATACATCAAGGGTACAATGAGAGGTCAAGGTTACACAGGCACAACCAACCTACCAATCCTTTAAATTGAGACTCAATTATTGTCAAGATTTATAAGCCATGTTGATGCCTAAAACTACAAGCTTTGACCACTTTACATGACATTCAGATGATTAAAAAACAGAGGCATTTGATCTGGGATCCTCAGGCTTTGGGGAGAGAACTGTTCCACAGACTCCTACCACAATAGCGGAGGACAGCATAGCACTTACTCAAGCATTTATCTCCACCTTAAGAAATATACTCTGTCAAGACAATATATTAGTGTGGTAGAAGGCAAAATTAGCGAAAAAAGAAGAAAGCTTCAAATTCCCTATTGACAGTTATCTCATAGTTTTCCAACCACATAGTTATTTACCAGCTTTCATGCTATATGGCTGCCACCTACTAGAAATGCATTATAATTTCAATACGCATACAATGAAAGCAATCATCCAACAGGATTTCTTGGAAACTAGCCTTATGTCCCCCAATATATAGTTTTGTAATTTCAGTCTTTTGCTTTTCCATCTTATATAACATACCACTCCCTTCCTCTGCTGCCTTTTGTCCTTTATGAATTTTATATAAAAAGGGTGCCAAATATATATGTGTCTATAATACTTTTAAATCCCGAAGGTAAATCATTTTACCTCTGTATAAATTTTTGTTTTTTTTTTTAGATGGAGTCTTGCTCTGTTGCCAGGCTGGAGTGCAATGGCGTGATCTCAGCTTACTGCAACCTCTTCCTCCTGGGTTCAAGCGATTCTCCTGCCTCAGCCTCCCGAGTAGCTGGGATTGAAGGCATGCACCACCACGCCCAGCTAATTTTTGTATTTTTTGTAGAGACAGGGTTTCACCATGTTGGCCAGAATGGTCTGGATCTTTTGACCTTGTGATCCGCCTGCCTCAGCCTCTCAAAGTGCTGGGATTACAGGCGTGAGCCACCGCACCCAGCCATAAGTCTTTTTTAAAACAGAAATCTGTTAGCCACACATTTAATTGTTAAAATATAATCCATAATCACCACCATAAGACAGGGCAAGAAAACTATATATAATCCGTAATTATTTTTGTTGGTTTTTAACCTTTTCGCTTCAGATTTTTGAATCATTTTTAAATAGAAACTTGGAAATTTACAGTACTGATTGCTATTCTGACATGCAGAATTTTCTGTGCACTAATGTGGAAAGATTTCTTAGTACTAAAGGACATCCAGAAATATTTCAACAATCATTACGTTTTCATGACTTTCATATTAAGTACAGAAATATAAGAAATTGGGCCAGGTGAGGTGGCTCAGGCCTGTAATCCCAGTACTTTGGGAGGCCGAGGCGAGAGGATCACTTGAGGTCAGGAGTTCAAGACCAGCCTGGCCAACACAGTGAAACTCTATCTCTACTAAAAATACAAAAATTAGCTGGGTGTGGTGGCATGTGCACCTGTAGTCCCAGCTACTCAGGAGGCTGAGGCAGGAGAATTGCTTGAACCCAGGAGGTAGAGGTTGCAGTGAGCCAAGATCATGCCATTGCACTCCAGCCTGGGCAACAGAGCAAGACCCTGTCTGAAAAATTAAAAAAATTAATTTAAAAAATTGGGTGTTATATTTAGTAACATTTTTAAGTAATTAAAAATAGTGTGTCAGACAAGTATATATTGTTTTAGTCACTGAAATTTTTAAAAGACTCTACCATTAGATATGACCTACTTTCAGAGTTAATAGGAGTTCATGCCTAAGCATGCCTACTTCAAAACGAAGCCAATGTCCCAAAAGTCAGCCTTGCTTGTGATGGTTCTTTGACTTCAATTTAGTCTCAAGAGATAACAAACAAGAAAAAGGAGAAACAAAAATTCTGCATTCTTATTTAATGCCTATATCATGGGTGTTGAAGAAATATTAAACATATGCAAAAGATGTTCTCTTCTCCCTATATATAGTTAGAGTTTAACATCTTTCTAAAACTTATAAAACCAAAGATCTGTTATATGGATAATTAACAATAGAAAGTTTATCAGCCTTAGTGTTTCAAAAAAAGCTGCAAATAAGGGTAACAATTATGCCAAAACAAAAATGTTGGAATGGCCTACTCTGAGTTATTTTTACTTAAACTTCTGAAATCAAATATGTGGGGGTTTTCTTCACACCAACCAATTCTTCAACTCTCCAGACACCACCTGGGTGTCCTAAAATTGAATTTAATTCAATTATGACACTAAGTCCTAGGAGTCAGTGCAGACCCCATAGGTTAAGTCCCAAGACTATTGGTACTTCAGACACAGGTCATAAGTCCCAGGTTGCCATCTGTATTTCTGACCAACCACCTATAAATTAGGGGTTCCCAGGACTCCCTCCTCAAGTCTGATAATTTCCTAGCACAGCTCACAGAACTCAGGAAGACAATTTATTCACTATCACCTACTTACAATAAAGGATACAAATGAACAGCCAGATGAAGAGGTGTATAGGGTGAAATCTGGAAAGGTTCCAAGCACAAGAACTTCTGTCCCAATGGAGCTGAGGTGTGCCACCCTCCTGGCATGTAGATGTGTTCACCAACTTGTGGCTACTGTCAAAACCTGAAAGCTCTCCAAACTCTGCCATTTAGGAGTTTTCACGGAGGTCTCATTAAATAGGCACGATTGCTTAAATCACTGGCCTTGGTGATTAGCTCAACGTCTAGCCCCTCTCCCCTCTCCAGAGATTGAGGGGGTAAGGCTATAAATCTCAACCATCTTAATCATGTCTTAGTCTTTCTGGGACCAGTCCCATTCTTAAACTATCTAGGGGACGCTTGCCACCAGCCATCTCATGAGCATACAAGAAACACTCTCATCACTCCAGAGATTCCAAGGGTTTTAGGACCTGTGTGCCAGAAACTGGATACAAAAATTAAATATGTATTTCCCATGGTACCACATCTACGATCAAATTCAATAATCTCCAGTAGGAATTACCCCAAGGTCAGGTATATAAGTTAGCATGTCTATAAAGGTGCTTTGCATATCACCTACACATAAATACTTCTCAGGAATTTCCTAGTATATTTCCAAATTTCTATCTTTGTTTTCTCTAAACTACTATGTTGAATGCTTATTTTATTTTCACCCATTCTTTTTCACCTAAACTAGGAATTCCTAACTCTACCAAAAAAAAAAAAAAGGAGATAAACTTAGGAACATCAGGACCAAAAGATATCTTGGCTGAGTCTCCAGTGATGCACAAGCAACAGTACAGAGAATACATGACTAGAGAAGCACATTCAATGTTATATAATTCAGAGCAATGAATTTTTTAAAACTGGCTTTATTCAAAATCTTCAAACATTCAGGCAGATGTCCAATAAAAAAGAATAATTAGTTAGAAATAAATCCATTAGCTTTAATATAAACCAAGTAAGGCACAAAGCATTAAATCAATATAACACAGAAAAAATCTTAAAATACCTTAAGAGAGTTGAAAGAAATTATTATAAAGGGAAAAATTTCTTTTTATGTACCTTTGAACAAAAGACATTAAACAAAATTAAAATCCAAAAGAAACAATTCCTCTTCCATAAATTAAGTGTTGAAAAAAAAATGTAATTAAGCTTGAGGGTTTCAAACGAACAAAATTGTACTAACATATTTTTTATTTATCAGCTGTTCCCTGGGGCTGATTAATTTTTTTAAAAAAAGCTACTCTTCAATAATTTTCTCAACTTCTCTGTTTGAATGCTTGCAACACTAACAATCATTTTTATTTGTTTATGTGACTTAATAGTACTCCAATATGAAGATAATTTTTTTTTATTCCAAGGTAACCAAACTGTTGGAGGAGTTTTTAACTGAAATTGCCCTGTCATGCTATTCACACAATTGCTACTTACAGAGTTCAAGCAAGATACAAATTTGATTAAAGCAAATTATTGTTATAATTTTCAAAACAATTAATTGAAAATGTCAAAGTAAATAAATGAGATTATAGGTGAAACTATTACAGAAGAAATAAATGTGACTTTGTTTGACTATTTTTTTCACTTACTATGCCCCATAAAATGTTTTATATTTTTTCTGAAAGCTAAAATATTCATTCTACTTAGAAAAAGCTAAAAATTCTATTAAACAAAAATAATAAAATTGTTTAAAATTTAAATGATTTTTCAAAGTAGAGAAGTATAGATCCAAATGTATTCTACAATTTACATTTACTCAACATGCAATACTAATATATATTATTATTCAAAATGTCTATATTCAATAGTAAAGTCTTGACACTAAGCAGAATTTTGGAAATTATAAGCAGTTTTAATTGTACACTAATTAAAAAATCATAAAGTACTAGATTGGAAAAGGAAAAAATAACAGAATAAATTTTAATTGTGAATTTACACATGCATATTTACTTAATTTCAGTGAATCGGCTGAAAATTAGAGTAAGCCAAATGATTTAGGTAACAGCTATATCTTCAATATTTGTCTGTTGGGAAGAAACAACAAAATTCATTTAAACATGAAAAAATTTTGAATTTGAGAGTTTTGTAGAAGATCTTGGTGGAAATACTGAGTAGGCAGTTGGATACACTGATTTAAAGCTCAAGAGAAAGGTCTGGGTGGAGACAAGGTCTGAAAATCATCATCATATACAGCAACTGAAGCCACAGGGATGGGTGAGCTGAAGAAAGAAATCTGGAGGAACATAAAGATGTGAGAGCTGACAGATAATGAGGAATAGTTTCAGAAATCTAAAAAACAAAACAAAACAGTGTGAATGGTAAAACGAGAACAAGGAAGAAATAGCATTATCAAAGCTTTAAAGACGTTAATTGAGTTATGAAAAATATTCACTGAATTCAGCAAACTTAGGTTACCAGTAGTAATCTTATCAAAAGCAGTATGAGTAGATTAATGGAGCTAGAGGCATGCTAGAGCAGTTAAGAAAGTTCATATTGGAGGCATGGACTCCTAATTTATTTTTTAAAAAAGAGAACATACTAAACCCTATTTAATGTGCCAGGCATTGAGTTTGGGTATAACGAGATGCTAGGCACAAGGATATACTGATGAGTAAGACAGCCCTCACAGCATTTACAATCTGCCAGGGAAGACCAATGATAATGTTATCAGTAGAGGATTTTAACTCTAACTTTTAGTAAAAAGGCCAGCCAGCACATTCACATTCTAGCCAGCAGGAGAAAAGGGAAGGGGAAAAGAAGAAAATGCCCTTTCCCTTTAGTGATACATTACAGGAGTCATACTCAATATATATCTTATTGCCCAAAATTTAGTCCTAAAGCCAACCTAGCTGTAACAGAAAAGAGCGAATGTAGTGATTTGCTATGTGGCACTATGTTCAGCTAAAAATTAGAGTTCTTATTACTGAAAGAAGAAGGGATGAATATATAATGCAAGGCAAATAGATGCATAAGCCACAGCAAGCCCACAGTGAAAAGCAACCACTAAAATATGTAATAACAGAGAGTGGTAAGACAAGTACAAAAAAGAACTATGAGAACATGTAGCACAGGATTCTAACCCAGTCTAGAAAATAGGGAAGGCCTCCCCAGGGAAGATGTATTTAAATGAGAGATAAAGGATGAGAGGTTAGCTAGATGGAAGAGTTGAATGCAGAAAGGAGAGAAGGAGGGGAAGGTAGCTAGAGGCAAGTAAAACATGTGTAAAGGCCTGCTACGATACACCGAAAAGGAATTGAAGAAGCCCTAGTGGGCTGAAGGATACAGAGCAAAGGGAAGAGTAGAGTGTGATAATACTTGTCAGAAAGGCAGAGACCAGACACTGTGTAATAATGCCTCCTAAATTCAGCAGCTTGGACTTGATCCTAAGGATGGTATGAAGTCACTGAATTAAAGCAACACAGTCATATAATCAGATTTGAAACTCAGAAATCTCACCAAGACTGGAGTGTGAAGCCTGGATTAGAGGAGAACAAGGTTGGAGGTGGAAAATGAAGAGGTAGTTATAGTTCAGGAGAAAGTGACAGATGACTAGACCAGGGTAGAGGTACTGAGGATAGAGAGAAGTGGAAGGATTCAAGAGCCTGTTACAAAGTCTAATTGACAGACAATTGAAGGAATATTGGGAGTAAGTCAGAAAGAGTTAAGTCTGGCTCTCAGGTTTCTGACTTGGACATCTAGTTGGAACTGGCATCATTTACTAAGACAAGAAATACTAGAGGAGATGTGGAGTTTTTTGTTTTGCTTCGTTTTGTTTTTTTAGAGTAAGGGAATAACTAGTTTCAGTTTTAACAAGCTGATTCTGAGGCCCCATTAAATATCTGATTGTAAGCTGTTGTCTTTAAGTGTCTGGAATCGGAACATAGGGAGACTGGATCTGATTTGTTTTAGGGCAATCAGCACTGGAGCCATGAGAGTGAATTCCATGGCTTGAAGAAGTACAGTATGACTAGTAATCAGCTGAGAACAGAGCTCTAATTAGCCCAATTACTAAAGAGATAGAAAAAGAAAAACTACAAGACATTTTATTTCACTTCTCAAAGATTCTGTTTTAGTAGGACTGGTAGTCCAAGGAATCTTGAAACTTAAAAAGTAACTTTAAATTTAATTGATTTAGGTTAATTCTGATGTCACAGGTTAAGAGTATTCTAAGTATCATTGTTATAAATCTGTGCAGTCCAATGAATTAATCTCTTGGGATGCTCTTGAGGGAGGGGGTTCATTCCTTCGTGAGATTAGGAGATGTTACATACCATATCCTGCCTACTATACCCCTATACCTCTACTTTCCCTCTTGGAGAATCCCAGTGCACAATAGCAAATTAAATGCTCCAATAGGTTCTGCATTTTGTTAGATAACCTATTTAACTCTGTTCAACAAATTGTTCCCTCAACTTATTTGGCTTCAGAATACATTTATCCTATAACACCTAAAATATTCTGTGATCTGAAAACATTGTTAAAGAGTTTTTACAAAATGTAGAAAATACTAGAATGTTGTCTTTCAATTTTCAATTTTTTAAAAAAATGTAGGAAATCACTGTAAACCATGATGATAACAATAATAGATACGGATTAGTAGAAAATACCACAGTAAAAGATTTACATGCCCCCTAGAAATGATAATGTACAAAAACAAAAACAGCAGGAATTAAGAACCTCAAATAGAAGACACATTTGGGAAAATAAATAATAAAAGAAGAAAAACTGATAAGACAGACAAGGAAGGCAGTTAGTTCATAAAAAGCCTTGGATGCTACAAAAGCAACCCTCATCCTTCAAGGCCCTAGTCAATATTTCTTCTACAGAGCTTAAAATGACCTGCCTCTATGGAAGAGATAATAGAAACAAACATGAGATTAGGAATGAGAAGGTTCTATGTTTACATTCGGGTTCTGTCACTTATTAACTAAATTAACCAGCCAATAGGTGCCACAAATGGTTGATGAAAGTAATGATAAAGGTGGTAATAATAATACTGATACACCAAGCCCTTTACATACTCATTTACTACTCACAATGCTTCAAGATAGGTGGAATCATCCTCATTTTATAGGAAATGAAATTGAAGCTCAGTGCATTTAAGCAATTTTTCTAAGACCTTGAGACTGTTTTGAACATCAAGAGAAATAAGGTGTGGATGAACTATTCTAAAGGCTGTAAAGCTCCATACAAATTTTGGATGTTATTAAATAAGAATGTGAATAAATGTCTTTGCTATCTGTATACACTTGCTTGTTAATCTTTCTTACAAAGACTATTCTTTGTAGTAATACCAATTATCAAGGTTTGAGAGATGTGAACATCCGTTCTTTAAGAAATAAATATTGACAGCTTCTTTCTACTATATTGTTCCAAAACTAGAGACTTAGTGTCACTAGTATTTTTGGAAGCTCTGGTGATTCAAATGCCTTGACCAAAATGATCATTAATTTTAAGTAAATAAAAGTTCAAGTTTCCATTGCAATATTAACTAACTAGATGGTAATACCTGTACTCCAATACATTCTCTAGACACATCCCTGGTAACAATATGCTATGTTTTAAACACAGTTTTCTAATTCACAGTTGCTTCAAAAAGAATAAAATAGCTAGGAATACAACTTACAAAGGATGTGAAGGACCTCTTCAAGGAGAACTACAAACCACTGCTCAATGAAATAAAAGAGGACACAAATGAATGGAAGAACATTCCATACTCATGGATAGGAAGAATCACTATTGTGAAAATGGCCATACTGCCCAAGGTAATTTATAGATTCAATGCCATCCCCATCAAGCTACCAATGACTTTCTTCACAGAATTGGAAAAAACTACTTTAAAGTTCATATGGAACTGAAAAAGAGACCACATTGCCAAGACAATCCTAAGCCAAAAGAACAAAGATGGAGGCATCATGCTACCTGACTTCAAACTATACTACAAGGCTACAGTAACCAAAACAGCATGGTACTGGTACCAAAACAGACATATAGACCAATGGAACAGAATAGAGCCCTCAGAAATAATACCGCACATCTACAACCATCTGATCTTTGACAAACCTGACAAAAACAAGCAATGGGGAAAGGATTCCCTATTTAATAAATGGTGCTGGGAAAACTGGCTAGCCATATGTAGAAAGCTGAAACTGGATCCCTTCCTTACACCTTATACAAAAATTAATTCAAGATGCATTAAAGACTTAAACATTAGACCTAAAACCATAAAAACCCTAGAAGAAAACCTAGGCAATACCATTCAGGACATAGGCATGGGCAAGGACTTCACGACTAAAACACCAAAAGCAATGGCAACAAAAGCCAAAATTGACAAATGCGATCTAGTTAAACTCAAGAGCTTCTGCACAGCAAAAGAAACTACCATCAGAGTGAACAGGCAACCTACAGAATGGGAGAAAATTTTTACAATCTACCCATTTCACAAAGTGCTAATATCCAGAATCTACAAAGAACTTATACAAATTTACAAGAAAAAAACAAACAACCCCATCAAAAAGTGGGCAAAGGACATGAACAGACACTTCTCAAAAGAAGACATCTATGCAGGCAAAAAACACATGAAAAAATGCTCATCATCACTGAGGGCCATCAGAGAAATGCAAATCAAAACCACAATGAGATACCATCTCACATCAGTTAGAATGGCGATCATTAAAAAGTCAGGAAACAACAGGTGCTGGAGAGGATGTGGAGAAATAGGAACACTTTTACACTGTTGGTGGGACTGTAAACTAGTTCAACCATTGTGGAAGTCAGTGTGGCAATTCCTCAGGGACCTAGAACTAGAAATACCATTTGACCCAGCCATTCCATTACTGGGCATATACCCAAAGGATTATAAATCATGCTGCTATAAAGACACATGCACACATATGTTTATTGAGGCACTATTCACAATAGCAAAGACTTGGAACTAAGCCAAATGTCCAACAATGATAGACTGGATTAAGAAAATCTGGCACATATACACCATGGAACACTATGCAGCCATAAAAAAGGATGATTTCATGTCCTTTGTAGGGACATGAATGAAGCTAGAAACCATCATTCTGAGCCAACTATCGCAAGGACAAAAAACCAATCACTGCATGTTCTTACTCATAGGTGGGAATTGAACAATAAGAGAACACTTGGACACGGGGTGGGGAACATCACACACCGGGGTCTGTCGTGGAGTGAGGGGAGCAGGGAGGGATAGCATTAGGAGAAATAGCTAATGTAAATGACAAGTTAATGGGTGCAGCAAACCAACACGGCACATGTATACATATGTAACAAACCTGCATATTGTGCACACGTACCCTAGAACTTAAAGTATAATAAGAAAAGTAAATAAATAAAAAAGAATAAATTTACAAACCCTATTGAAGTGAAAGTACATTTTATAGCCATATAGGATTTAGTATTCCAGTGGCTGGATTAAGAGTTCTAGGGGCTTAAGTGGACTATTTTGGGTCAATGCTATGAGTAATCCACTTTATCTCAGAAAAGTTTTAACTTCTTTTATATGTGTCTTAGATCTGAAACAGCTCCTTCCATGTCTCTCTCTATGATTGGTAGAGTCACAATGTTTATTTACCTGTAAAAGTGCCAGTTACCATGCTAGTTTGGAGAATTTCTCAGTGAGATCCCAAAGACCTAAAATAGTAGACTTAAATTTACTCAGCCTTCCATAAAATATACATATATACATATTTTCATGTTATTCCAGCTAAAAAATGTCTAAAACATCTGAAATCCTTCAGTTCTAATGTTTAACAATCTCAAGAATGCTCTTTTATTCCCTTATATGATACTCCAGTAGATTTCACAATTAAAGCTTTTGAAATACTCCACATATTGAGTAGTTTACAGTTGGTTATCCATTATATCAGACTCTTGTATGATAAAAAAATCAATTTCAGTTTTTTAAGTATTATCCTTTACATTGGGTAGCATAATATATAATTGGAATATGGTACTAACTCACTGATTTAATTCACAGGACATCATGTTTGCTATAAGAAAGTACATGAGATATATGAACATAGAAGGGATATCTGTAAGCCAACAGCATGGGAAAAGAGAAAAAATAAAAACAATGAAGACAGAAAACTTAGTGAACACAGCCACATAGGATAAATAACATAGATGTAAATAGCCTAATAAACTTCAAAGGGCTATAAAGGCACAAATATTTTACAGGATAGGCAAGTAAGCAGTGGTCGTTATTACAGTGTAAACTATCATGCAATGTCTTCAAGAACAAAAAGAAAGGATACAGGCATCGGAGATGTTTACTAAAAGTACAGATTTTAGGGCTGGGCACAGTAGCTCATGCTTGTAATCTCAGTAGTTTGGGAGGCAAGGTGGAAGGATCACTTGAGGACAGAGCTTCAGGACCAACCTGGGCAACAGAGTAAGACCTCAATCTCCTAAAAATAAATAAATAAATAAAAAATAGCCAGGCATGGTGGCACATGCCTGTAGTCCTAACTACTCAGGAGGCTGAAATGGGAGAAGGAAGAATCACTTGAGACCAGGAGTTTGAGGTTGCAGTGAGCTATGATCATGCCACTGCACTCCAGCCTGGGTGACAGAGCAAGACCCTGTCTCTTAAAAAAAAAAAAAAAGTATAGATTTTTTTCAAAGAAACCCAGCCATCCAGGATATTTTTCTGGGGTTCAACATATCTGAAGTTCTGGTGTATTGCTATTTACATTTCACATAGGGGACTGCCATAAAAATTAGTTATCTTATCCTAATCATGATGCCCCAAGGATGTAACCCTTTATTTGATGGATAGTACCTTGTTTTATTCAGCGTACCAGAAAAATTTTACCTGGCTCATAAATAAAAGAGTTCTCCTTATTTAAATTTTAAATTGGAATATTGATAGTAATAAAAAAGAAACATTTTTGCCATATCAGCAACAAAACTTGAGACAATATTCTTAGAATTCTAAGAGTTAAAAGACTTCAGCAGTAGTATATTCCAAAGGCCTTCTTAGCCAGTATTCTAAAGTACAGAATGATCAATAAAAATCAGCCTGTAACTGTACCTTCCAAACGTCGATTGCAGAGAATCTGTGCATTCAACGGAATGCCAAATAGTACTGGCAGACATTTATAGAAAGAGAATGCTATGTTTGCATTGTTCTGTTAATAGCATGCTAACAAGTATATTTCCTGTAGAGTCACGAATGGACAGAAAAAAATATATAATAAAGCAGTGAATAGTGGACAGCCATTCATGTTCTATTGGTCTACAGTTACTAGACAGAAGAAAGAGTAAGTCCTATAATCTTAGGAGCTGTAAAAAAGAATCCTCTCTTGTTAAATCTCAAGTGAATCTGAAGAGGGAATAAAAGAGAAAAAAGTCAGACAGATTATGCTGTCAATTTTAGTTGTCATAATGTGCTTCAGAGATAAAACATTCCTCCAAATGGCAATTGAACAGATGGAAATTTTCATTTTTGGTTAACTGGATGGAAGAATTGGACCAGTACCTAAAATGACATTGAAATGAAGCTCAAACCCCCTCCCACAAGAAGGAAACAGATGCATCACTCCAGATACAAAATAAATTATTGAACAGTGCATATATTATATTGGCATCATTGTATCCAACTGTACATCTGCACAATGTTTTAGTCTCCTGGAGAGAGAACAGACATTTCTGAAAGGGAAAATAGGCAACTATTGAAGTGAATCGGATAAGTATACCATTTGGGTAAGAAAAGCCAAACACTTCACTGAATTTGAAGTTATTCATGCTGAGGAGAAGAAAGAAACATAAATTATATTGATTCCAATGTCCTTGAACTTACACATTGAATTAAATGTAGTCGATTCTGAAATATAAAATCATATTTTCAGGATTTTCATAATCTTAAATCAGAATGAATAAGAAAAAATATGACTACTTAAGATCCTGAAAGAGTTAAGGCTGAATACCCTCCTTGCTTGATCTGACAGAGAAGTAAGTGATACATTAAAGTAAAACTACAATTCTTAAGCTAGTATTAGAGAGGACTCACAGAATAGGTAACTGAAAGGAGACCTGTTTGATGATTTAAAGTTAATAAGCAATCCTATGAGTTGTGAACTAAGGAAAAGAGTTGAGTTGAGCTCCTTTTGATTCTCTGAAGTTCCACCTGTACTTTCTGACAATGCTGTCCTGGTTGGTCCTTTTGCACTGCTCTCATCGTCATCTCTTGCTTATTGATGGAGCTGATCCATGTAGGCAGCTTGCACCACCCCACACTGCCACTCAGTTTTCCTATCAACCCTTTCCTCTCTTTCCCAACTCATTAAATCCTTAGTCCAGCTGCTAAGAAAATATGATGATATTAGAGTGCATGTCAAATAAGAAGGATTTATCATTTTGTTTCATTTTTAAGGTGTAGTATTTGTTGGCATTGGGCCAGCAGCATTGCTGTGTTATATAAGGTGACCATATAAGAAGGTTTGATCAGGGGATGTGGATGATGCCTGAGATGCCAAACCCTGAGGTTAGTACCTAAAAGAGAAAGGAGCAAGAGAACAAATGTCTTCAATATGAAAATATTTTATAGTTTAATAATAAAAATTCTGACTTTTTATTTATTAAGTTATTCATCACAAGGTAATAAGATTTTACTAAATATCTAAAGTCATAAAATATTTTCCGAGACATGATTTCTAATCAAACTACATTTAATAAGGATTCAGTATCTTAAAGACAAATTCTGTATGTCTCGACTATTAGAATAGCATAGGTGGGGAAAATACTTTCAGGGCAACGCTACGAAATACTAATGGAGAGCAGACAGCACATAAGCGTGATGAATTATGAGTCTATATACATTGGTGCACAATCTTCACAATGGTTTTCCCTTCAGAAATAAAAGCTGTACAGGGAAATTATTCATTGCATTCTCCCAATCATTTTTAAACACAGGCAAATGTGAAATAGTGAAGAGCTCATTAAAGATATAGAAGACAAATATAACCTAAAAGTAAAAGTATAAGGAGGTTGGGCCCATCTGGACTTATTAGTCAGAGAAAAGCCTTGAAGGGAATTGCTGTGGATGTGGGATAGGAGAAATAGTTAGAAGGTAATTGGGAAAGGGGAACTCAAGTTGGCTCCCTCCCTGGGGTGTTTCTGCCAAAGAAGGAGAATAAGAATAGAACCTTCAGGAATAGTATCATATGGTGGCTGGATTCCCAAAGAGAGTGCTGCTAGAAAAAGGCCATGGTATAATATGGTAATGATTCACAGATGAATAAGAGAAAGAAGTGGACCAGAAATCATATTTTGTGTATCTGCCTCATTCCAATGCTCTCTCTTATTTAAACCTAAGCTGTTCTATGGTTTCTAGGCATATATCCATTCTCTATTAGTATCTCTCAATGTTATTCTGTAATTAGTCTTATACTAATAAGAGTGGAGATTTCATTAATTGATAACCTAAAGCAAAATATTTCAGAAAACATGCTACATATACCAGGTGCTCTATCTCCAGCGGTCACTGGTCATAAGACTAACAAAAGAGGCTGACAGACAAAGGAGCCAGGTGAAAATTCCTCATCTACAGGGCAGAAGGCAGGTAGGAGTTCCAGCTCTTCTTAAATGAGAACCAAAAGAGAGCCAAAAGGGTTAACCTGAAGAATGCAGCGTGTTTTCACTTCAGGTTAAGTCTGACTCTAAGTTAATTTCATTGTTGTTAGAGATAAATAATTAACAGCCTTATTTGGATATAGTATATTTTCTTAACAAACATAATATTAACATGTCAGTTACTTACCATAAACATGAAACAAATTAATTCTAAATAAAGCATTTCTTAACACAGATAATATAGCTTAGAAAGTGTTGAAAGGTAACCTCTGAACAAACAGTACACACAGAAATCTCATGGTAAATCTGAGGGGGGTTGGTTTTACCTCTCTAAGTGTAAAGCCTGAAACAGGACAGAGAAAAGCCAAACTGCTATTATTAATGAAACAATATGTGGCAAATGAATACTAAATCTACTCATTTTCTATCAAAAAAAGAGCACCAAATACTAAAGCTCTTTTAATTCCCCTGTTCATCTTTTTTGTTGGGCAGATGATTAGCATATTTTTAATACTGACAAATTCCATAGTCTGTCAACCACTGATCCTTAAACACTATGAAGATTTTATTAAACTCCTCAGCAATCAATAACAAGTTTAATTTTTTCTTCTATCATATGGTCTTCTAAAACTTTTTTATTTTGTCCATCAAAAGTCATTATGCAAATTCCAGACCAAAAAAAATTTCTCTCAATCTGGAATTCTAAACATTGTTAGTTTTTCTGATTTGCAAACAGTGAAAAACAAACACAAACAACAAAAACCAAATCATGCAACAAAGCAAAATAATAAGAGATCTAATTTTTGGAGAACTTTCTCTAATTCCGGAATAAGGTACTCTGACTCCATAGCAAACATTTTCAAAAATATACTGTATGTAAAGACACTGATATTGACAGCATTCATCCTATGTACTAGCATAACTAGTTATTCTTTCTTAAAAACTTGAGGGAAAATCCACATAACATAAAATTTACCATTTTCAAGTGTACAATTCAGTGGCATTTAGTCTGTTTGGAACTACTCCCTCTATCTAGTTCCAAAACATTCTCATCACCCCAACAGAAAAACCCATAACTATTAAGCAGCTACACTGTTTTCTTCCCTCCCCTAACCCTGGGAATTTGCTTCTCTATCAGGGAACTTACTTGTTCTGGATATTTCATATAAATGGAAATAATACAATACGTCCCCTTTTGTGTCTGGCTTCTTTACTTAGGATAACATGCTCACAGGTTCATCCATGTGGCAGCAAGTATAAATTAGTACTTCATTCTTTTTATGGCTGAGCAATGTTCCATTGTAGGTATATACTATATTTTCTATATCCATTCATCCATTGATAGATGCTTGGGTTGTTTTTTGCCTTCTGGCTATTGTAAATAATGAAGCTATGAACATTTGTGTACAGGCATTTAAGTATCTGTTTGAATTTTTGTATATACCTAGCAGTGGAATTGCTAGTTCAAATGGTAATTCAATGTTTAACTTGAGCAACAATCAAACAATCAATATCTAGTGGCAAGACTGCTCTGTGGAAAATGTATTTGAGACCTTTTATGCTCCTTATGCATCTGGGGTAACGTGTCATTATTTTCACTCAACTTTCATTGGTCTTCTAGGATTTGAAATATACACAATCTACTACATTGGAAACATTTACCCTCAAAGCCTCCAATTCCATTTTCTCTACCATAGTAAGTAGCTCCATACTTCATAGCATACTAAAAGTGTAAGTTGGTACAGTACCCTCAAATTCCCAAAAATTAAAAAGGTAAATCTCTGAATACAATGGGTCTCCTATACGGAAAAAAATCTCACCTTAACAACAAGTTAGCTAGCCAAAAAATAAAATTAAAATTAAAAGTTATGAACAATTGATAAAATTTTTGGCCGGGCGCGGTGGCTCATGCCTGTAATCCCAGCACTTTGGGAGGCCAAGGCGGGCGGATCACAAGGTCAGGAGATCGAGACCATCCTGGCTAACACAGTGAAACCCTGTCTCTACTAAAACAAACAAAAAATTAGCCGGGTGTGGTAGTGGGCGCCTGTAGTTCCAGCTATGCGGGAGGCTGAGGCAAGAGAATGACGTGAACCCGGGAGGCGGAGCTTGCAGTAAGCCGAGATCGCGCCACCGCGCTCCAGTCTGGGCAACAGAGCGAGACTCCAACTCAAAAAAAAAAAAAAAAAAAAAATTTATGCAGTTAGGTCATACATTGAGAAGGAAGCCAGAGAAAAGTTTCACCTACTTTGTGGAATACTGTTAGAAGGAGAAAAAAAAATGGAATTTTTACAGGAAAAAAAGGATGATCACAGAGATTAGGGTTGAGTCACAGCATTTTTTCACTCTGAATAGAGCACATGACTCGAACCCCTATCACATTTTATAGTTTACTCATTAATAGCCAAAGACTTTTGTTAAATAAGTCTCTGATTCCAACATTCATGCCTATTAATGGGATAAAAATAGGTGTTCATCATGTAGGGAAAAAATACAATTTTATAAGCCTACTCCACATATTAATTTTTTTAAAATACATTATAAAAAAGGTCATAAAGCTACTATAGTTCCAAAATAGCATTAATTTCTTTTTGCTACAACAGTTTATTTGGAGGTTTCACATACCTTATTTCATAATTTTCAAAAACCAAATATTTCAAATCATCTATAATAATACATTCTAGAAAGAAGAAAGTAATCATTAAATTTTTTTGTTTCTTCAGTATCAGTTTCTCAAAGGACACTATCAAATGTTACCAATAACAATTAGCCTTACTAAAATTAAAGATCTAAATTTGTTGGTTTATTTATTCGTTCAAGTTTACATTGCCCAAAATGTTCCTGAACATGTTAGCTTTTAGACAATTTAAACAGTAACTACAAACTTCATTTTGCTGGCTACAAACCTGACCCAGATTTATAGTTTGAGAATTCTAGAGTTTAAAATTTTGACTATTTTCTACCCCTAAAAGAAAAGACATAGGTTGGTACCACTTGTTGGCTGGGAGGCACATCAGTGCTTTGCTGCCAATAATTTAGTAGGAAGCCTGGAAGGTGGCCAATGAACCAAAATCTAGGATGATAAGCCTTTCCCCAAGATGGTAATACCTCATTTACAGTCAGCTATTTTACACACTTAGAATTGTTGTTCTCTCATAAGCATATAAAGAAAGAATATAAGAGGGAGGGAATCCAAGCACAATAAAGGGAATCCAAGCACAGTGAAGTGAAGAACAGAAAAGAAGATCTTGAAAACGTTTTATTTGTTTATGGGTGTAAAATGGCAGTCCTTAAACTAATTTGAAAAAGGAAAAATATAATTTTATTAGTTATGAATAATTATGCTCAATTCTTTTATTTTCTAGTTAAAATCTAATGTCATACCAAAATGTTGTCAAGACTTACCTTCCAGTTTATCAATCAAAGGTATGTTATACAAACAGAGCTCAATAAAGTTTTTAAATTCCATCATTAGCAGCATCTTTATCATACCTGTTTGAATTAAACAATCCCTTATATGGGTGACCAAATTCTCACATTGGCTTTGACTCATTTTCCTTTCTTCTAGCTAACTTACTATTTTTACAATATTTCCAATGTCTCAGTCATTTTACTAATGAAAACATCTTAGTGAAGTCATGTACAGTTGTAAGAATACTCCACAATGGGGTAAGACAGAACTTTTTAATGAGTTACAAAAGGGACTGACTAGAAACTATAATGAAATCACCAAATCTTTATGTTGATAAACATAAGCCACATTTATAACACACCATTTGGGCTACTGCTGTTAACATGCATCAATGCCTCTATTATAAAAACCATCGGTTTTCAGTTTGGTGAACCAGCTATAGAGCTTGATATTATTCTGATAAATAGAAGATTCCGTGGATCTCTCGGCAGAAATGCTACAAGCCAGAAGAGAGTGGGGGCCAATATGTAACAAACCTGCACATTGTGCACATGTACCCTAAAACTTAAAGTATAATAATAATAAAATTTAAAAAAAGATCACAGTAAAAAAAAAAAGAATGAAGTTAGACCCTACCTCATACCACGCATGAGAAAAAAAAAAAAAAGAATTTTCAACCCAGAATTTCATAACCAGCCAAACGAAGCTTCATAAGTGGAGGACACATAAAACAGTTTACAGACAAGCAAATGCTCAGAGATTTTGTCACCACCAGGCCTACCCTAAAAGAGCTCCTGAAGGAAGCACTAAACATGGAAAGGAACAACCGGTACCAGCCACTGCAAAAACATGCCAAAATGTAAAGACCATCAAGGCTAGGAAGAAACTGCATCAACTAACGAGCAAAATAACCAGCTAACATCATAATGACAGGACCAAATTCACACATAACAATACTAACTTTAAATGTAAATAGGCTAAATGCTCCAATTAAAAGACACAGAGTGGCAAACTGGATAAAGAGTCAAGACCCATCAGTGTGCTGTATTCAGGAAACCCATCTCACTTGCAGAGACACACATAGGCTCAAAATAAAGGGATGGAGGAAGATCTACCAAGCAAATGGAAAATAAAAAAAGGCAGCGGTTGCAATCCTTGTCTCTGATAAAACAGACTTTAAACCAACAAAGAGCAAAAGAGACAAAGAAGGCCATTACATAATGGTAAAGGGATCAATTCAACAAGAAGAGCTAACTATCCTAAATATATATGCACCCAACACAGGAGCACCCAGATTCAAAAAGCAAGTCCTTAGTGACCTACAAAGAGACTTAGACTCCCACACAATAATAATGGGAGACTTTAACACCCCACTGTCAACATTAGACAGATCAATGAGACAGAAAGTTAACAAGGATATCCAGGAATTGAACTCAGCTCTGCACCAAGCGGACCTAATAGACATCTACAGAACTCTCCACCCCAAATCAATAGAATATACATTTTTTTCAGCACCACACCACACCTATTCCAAAATTGACCACACAGTTGGAAGTAAAGCACTCCTCAGCAAATGTAAAAGAACAGAAATTATAACAAACTGGCTCTCAGACCACAGTGCAATCAAACTAGAACTCAGGATTAAGAAACTCACTCGAAACCGCTCAACTACATGGAAACTGAACAAACCTGCTCCTGAATGACTACTGGGTACATAACGAAATGAAGGAAGAAATAAAGATGTTCTTTCAAACCAACGAGAACAAAGACACAACATACCAGAATCTCTGGGACACATTCAAAGCATTGTGTAGAGGGAAATTTATAGCACTAAATGCCCACAAGAGAAAGCAGGAAAGATCCAAAATTGACACCCTAACATCACAATTAAAAGAACTAGAAAAGCAAGAGCAAACACATTCAAAAGCTAGCAGAAGGCAAGAAATAAATAAAATCAGAGCAAACTGAAGGAAATAGAGACACAAAAAACCCTTCAAAAAGTTAATGAATCCAGGAGCTGGTTTTTCAAAAAGATCAACAAAATCGATAGACCACTAGCAAGCCTAATAAAGAAGAAAAGAGAGAAGAATCAAATAGACACAATAAAAAATGATAAAGGGGATAGCACCACCAATCCCACAGAAATACAAACTACCATCAGAGAATACTATAAACACCTCTAGACAAATAAACTAGAAAATCTAGAAGAAATGGATAAATTCCTGGACACATACACCCTCCCAAGACTAAACCAGGAAGAAGTTGAATCTCTAAATAGACCAATAACAGGCTCTGAAATTGTGGCAATAATCAATAGCTTACCAACCAAAAAAAGTCCAGGACCAGATAGATTCACACCCGAATGCTACCAGAGGTACAAGGAGGAGCTGGTACCATTCCTTCTGAAACTATTCCAAATAAACAAAAAAGAGGGAATCCTCCCTAACTCATTTGATGAGGCCAGCATCATCCTGATACCAAAGCCTGGCAGAGACACAACAAAAAAAGAGAATTTTACACCAATATCCCTGATGAACATCGATGCAAAAATCCTCAATAAAATACTGGCAAACCGAATCCAGCAGCACATCAAAAAGCTTATCCACCATGATCAAGTGGGCTTCATCCCTGGGAATGTAAGGCTCGCTCAACATACACAAATCAATAAACGTAATGCAGCATATAAACAGAACCAATGACAAAAACCACATGATTATCTCAATAGATGCAGAAAAGTCCTTTGACAAAATTCAACAACGCTTCATGCTAAAAACTCTCAATAAATTAGGTATTGATGGGATGTATCTCAAAATAATAAGAGCTATCCATGACAAACCCACAGCCAATATCATACTGAATGGGTAAAAACTGGAAGCCTTCCCTTTGAAAACTGGCATGAGACAGGGATACTCTCTCTCACCACTCCTATTCAACATAGTGTTGGAAGTGCCAGCCAGGGCAATCATGCAGGAGAAGGAAATAAAGGGTATTCAATTAAGAAAAAAGGAAGTCAAATTGTCCCTGTTTGCAGATGACATGATTGTATATCTAGAAAACCCCACTGTCTCAGCCCAAAATCTCCTTAAGCTGATAAGCAACTTCAGCAAAGTCTAGGATACAAAATCAATGTACAAAAATCACAAGCATTCATATACACCAATGACAGACAAACAGAGAGCCAAATCATGAGTGAACTCCCATTCATAATTGCTTCAAAGAGAATAAAATACCTAGGAATCCAACTTACAAGGGATGTGAAAGACCTCTTCAAGGAGAACTACAAACCACTGCTCAGTGAAATAAAAGGGAATACAAACAAATGGAAGAACATTCCATGCTCATGGGTAGGAATAATCAATATCGTGAAAATGGCCATACTGCCCAAGGTAATTTATAGATTCAATGCCATCCCCATCAAGCTACCAGTGACTTTCTTCACAGACTTGGAAAAAACCACTTTAAAGTTCATATGGAACCAAAAACGAGCCTGCATCACCAAGTCAATCCTAAGCCAAAAGAGCAAAGCCAGAGGCATCATGCTACCTGACTTCAAACTACACTACAAGGCTACAGTAACCAAAACAGCATGGTACTGGTACCAAAACAGAGATATAGATCAATGGAAGAGAACAGAGCCCTCAGAAATAATGCCACATATCTACAACCATCTGATCTTTGACAAACCTGACAAAAACAAGCAATGGGGAAAGGATTCCCTATTTAATAAATGGTGCTGGGAAAACTGGCTAGCCATATGTAGAAAGCTGAAACTGGATCCCTTCCTTACACCTTATACAAGAATTAATTCAAGATGGATTAAAGACTTACATGTTAGACCTAAAACCATAAAAACCCTAGAAGAAAAGCTAGGCAATACCATTCAGGACATAGGCATGGGCAAGGACTTCATGTCTAAAACACCAAAAGCAATGGCAACAAAAGCCAAAATTGACAAATGGGATCTAATTAAACTAAAGAGCGTCTGCACAGCAAAAGAAACTTCCATAAGAGTGAACAGGCAACCTATAAAATGGGAGAAAATTTTTGCAACCTACGCATCTGACAAAGGGATAATATCCAGAATCTACAATGAACTCAAACAAATTTACAGGAAAAAAACAAACAACCCCATCAAAAAGTGGGTGAAGGATATGAACAGACACTTCTCAAAAGAAGACATTTATGCAGCCAAAAAACAAATGAAAAAATGCTCATCATCACTGGCCATCAAAGAAATGCAAATCAAAACCACAATGAGATACCATCTCACACCAGTCAGAATGGCCATCATTAAAAAGTCAGGAAACAACAGGTGCTGGAGAGGATGTGGAGAAATAGGAACACTTTTACACTGTTGGTGGAACTGTAAACTAGTTCAACCATTGTGGAAGTCAGTGTGGCGATTCCTCAGGGATCTAGAACTAGAAATACCATTTGACCCAGCCATCCCATTACTGGGTATATACCCAAAGGATTATAAATCATGCTGCTATAAAGACACATCCACACGTATGTTTATTGTGGCACTATTCACAATAGCAAAGACTTGGAACCAACCCAAATGTCCAACAATGATAGACTGGATTAAGAAAATGTGGCACATAGACACCATGGAATACTATGCAGCCATAAAAAATGAAGCGTTCATGTTCTTTGTAGGGACATGGATGAATCTGGAAACCACCATTCTCAGCAAACTATTGCAAGGACAAAAAACCAAACACCACATGTTCTCAGTTATAGGTGGGAAATGAACAATGAGAACACATGGACACAGGAAGGGGAACATCACACTCCGGGGACTGTTGTGGGGTGTGGGGAGGGAGGAGGGATAGCATCAGGAGACATACCTAATGCTAAATGACTAGTTAATGGGTGCAGCACACCAACATGGCACATGTATATATATGTAACAAACCTGCACGTTGTGCACATGTACCTTAAAACTTAAAGTATAATAATAATAAAATTTAAAAAAGATTTATAACAGTCCCTCGGCAAACAATAAAAATTTAATAAATTGCAAAAAAAAAAAAGAAAAAAAAATTTCAAATATTTTGTAATTTCATTGTTGAATATTTTACAATTATATAGCTTGGGATTCTAGTGTTATTAAATTTATTTAGGTGTTTTAAAAAAAAAAACAAACAGGTGAGACAGAGGGTAGAGCATGATGGAGAAATAGAAAGCTCCACCAATTGTCCCCCCAACAAGGACACCAATTTAACAACCTTCTACACACACGAAAAAAATACCTTCATGAGAACCAAAAATCAGGTGAGCTCTCATAGTACTTGGTTTGAACTTCATATCCCTGAAAGACTGAAGACACAAAATATCAGTCCTGAATTGCCAGTGCCACCCCTCCCTGACCTCAGCAATTGTAAGGCACAGAACTCAGTGCTTTTCTGTTAGAACCAGAAAGCCAGACCAAACTGAGCTAAGCCCGCCTACAGAGGGAACAAAAATCAGCCCTAGCCAGAGGGGAATCACTAATCCCAGCAGTTTGAACTTAAGTACTTGCAAACCTCACCACCAAGGTCTGTAGCACTCTTGTCTCCAAGTAAGCTCGAAGGCAGTCTAGGCCATAAGGACTGCAGCTCTCGGATGAGTCCTGGTGTTGAACTAGGCTCAGAGACAGTGGACTGGAAGGGCACAGTCCACTGTGGGGCAGCCAAGGGAGTGTTGGCATCACCTCTCCCCTAACCCCATGCTACACAGCTCCCTGCTCCAAAAGAGACTCCTTCCTTCTGTTTGAGGAGAGGAGAGGGAAGAGTCAGGAGGACTCTGTCTTACATCTAAGGTATCAGTTCACCCAAGGCAGGACTGCGCAATGGTCAGAGTTGTGAGGTACCTGTTTCAGGGCCTAGCTCCCAGATGACATTTCTAGATACACCCTGGTCCAGAAGGAAACCCCCTGCCTTGAAGACAATGACACATCCTGGCAGCATTCATAATCTGCTAATTGAAGAACACTTGAGCCTTGAGTAACTAGCAGAAACACCCAGGTACTATATCGAGGACCTTGGGTGAGCCTTGGAGACTTGCTGGTTTCAGATACCAGCACAGCCACAGTGGGGTAGAGCACCAAGCAGGTTCTTAGAGTCCCCAGTTCTAGGACTTGGCTCTTGGATGGCATTTCTAGACCTACCCTGGACCAGAGGGGAGCCCACTGTCCTCAAGGGTGAGTCCTAGGCCAGGCAGCATTTAACAAAAGCCGACTTAAGAGACCTTGGGCCTAAAAGAAACACCAGGGGTAGTCTTGTAGTACTCCTTGTGGCCTGGGGTGGAGGTGGCCTTTGAAATGGGGAGGGACATTGGGAAGGACTGAATCTTGTGGTTTGAGTGCCAGCTCAGCCACAATACAAAAGAACCCCACATAGACTTCTAAGGTTTTTCACTCTAGTCCGACTCCCAGACGGTACTTCTGGACCTTGCCACTCTGAAGGGAAGAACACAGGCTTGGATGGCTTTCACCTGCTGATTGAAGAGCCCCAGGGCCTTGAGTACATATAGGCAGTAGTGTAGCCAGGGAGTGGTTACAGCAGGCCTTGGGCAAGATCAAGTGCTGTGTTGGCTTCAGGTCTGACATAGTGTAGTCATAGTGTTCATGGCCCATAGGGATGCTTGTTGCACTTCACCCCCGGCTTTAGATGGCTTAGAACAGAGAGACAGAGAGGTTCTGTATGTTTGGGAGAAAGAGAAGAGAACAAGAGTCTCTGCCTGGTAATCTAGAGAATTCTCCCAGATCATGTCTAAGACCATCAAGGCAGTACCTCTATGAGTCTGCAAGAACCACAGCATTACTGAACTTGGGGTGCCCCTTAAAGCAGATATAGCTTAGAACACAACACCAAGTCCTTTCAAATATCTGGAAAGTCTTCCCAAAAAGGACAGCTAAAGTAAGTCTAAACAGTGATGACTATAATGCATAACCTTTCAATGCCCAGACACTGAAGAACATCTATTTGCATCAACACTATCCAGGAAAATATGATCTCACTAAATGATCTAAATGAGGCACCAGGTAACAATTCAGGAAAAACAGAGACATGTGACCTTTCAGACGAAGAATTCAAAATTGCTGTATTGAGGAAACTCAAAGAAATGCAAGATAACTCTGAGAAGAAATTCTATCAGATATAGTTCACAAAGAGAGTGAAATAATTAAAAAGACTAAAAATTCTGGAGATGAAAAATGCAATGGGCATACTGAAGAATGCAGCAGAGTCCTCTGACAGCAGAACTGATCAAGCAGAAGAAAGAATTAGTGAGCCTGAAGATAGGCTATTTTAAAATACACAATTAGAGGAGACAAAAGAAAAAAAAATAAAAAGCAATGAAGTATGTCTATAGGATCTAGAAAATAGCCTGAAAAGGGCAAATTTAAGAGTTACTGGCCTTAATGAGGAGGCAGAAACAGACAAAAGTGGAAAGTTTATTCAAAGGGATAACAATAGAGAACTACTCAAACCTAGAGAAAGATATCAGTATCCAAATACAAGAAGGTTATAGAACACCAAGCTAATTTAACCCAAAGAAGACTACTTCGAGACATTTAATAATAAAACTTGCAAAGGTCAGAGATAAAGAAAGGATCTTAAAAGCAGCAAAAGAAAATAAACAACATACAATGGAGCTCCAATATTAATGGTAGCAGTGGCCATCTGGAGTGGTTGCTGCCATCACCCAGTACACAGCAGGGAAGCACAGCCAGGGCTACACACTCCACAGACCCTGCAGGAGCTGGGAAAAAGTGGGAGCCCTGCTCCTTCCACATTGGTGGAGCGGGAGTTCCCCAGGTGCAGCTGCAGCTGCCCAAGTGACAGAGTTGTGGCTGTGGACCCGGGCCTCCCACTCCTGGAGCAGGCAGGAGCCACACCCTCCCAGGTGCAGCTACAGCCACCCAAGCCACAGCTGCAGAGCAGGGCATCTGTGTACTCGCGGGAGACTGAGAAGGCTCCCCCTGCCCCAACAGGCTCAGAAGTGTCTGCTCCCGCTCCTTGTGCCTGCTCCTATCTTGAAGCAAGTTTGGGACTGAGTCCAGGCACTGTCATAGCCTAGCTGGGTGTGTGCCATGATCAGGGCAGTGCTGACATGCCAGCCCCCTGCCACCTCAGCCCCCTCTGGATTTTGGGCACCAGTGAGCATGGGAGGGAAGCCGTGGGGGGCTGAGGGCAGCTCAGCGCTGGCCTGCAGGCACCCCTTGGCATGAACAGCCTGGGTGGAAGGGAGCAGGTCCCCACTGAGGCCCCACCTTCAGGTCAGGCAGGGCCTAAAGGCAGGGGGCCAGGCTGCCAGTCTTGCAGACCAGAGAGGGAATTTATGATGCCTTTTCAGGACCTGCTCATGGACAAATTGGTAGGCACTTCCTCCCCTCTGAGGCCCATAAAAGCCCTGGGCTCAGCCAGAGCTGAGCAGACACCAGGACAAGCTGCAAAGAGGAGCTACCCACTCCAGGAACTCCTCTCTGCTGAGAGCTACAGACATCAGGGTGACCAGCTGCAGAGAGGAGCTATCCATTCCAGGGCCTCCTCTCTGCTGACAGCTGCAGATGTTGGGATGACCACCCGCAGAGGGAAACTACCCACTTCAGGGCCTCCTATCTGCTGAGGGCTAAACACTCAGCATGATGACCAGACTGCAGAGAGGAGCTACCCACTCCAGGGTCTCATCTGAGATTTTCTGTCACTCAGTGAAGCTCCTCTTCACCTTGCTCACCCTCACTTGTCCACATACCTCATTCTTCCTGGAATCAGGAGAAGAACTTAGGACCTGCCAAATGGCAGGACTGAAATAGCTGTAACACAAACAGGGCTAAAACAAACCCCATGCTCACCACATTGTGGGTGAACAGAAGAGCTGCAACTCTTCAGGGAGCCCAGACTTGGGAGAGTCGCAAGCCATGGCTGTGACTCCCTCTTTGGGGCCTGAGGTTCCTGGAGTATCTAAGCTGCTGGGCAACACCACGTTCCCCAGTGACAACTACGGAAGCTGCTTGCGGTGTGGTCTAGCTGCAGCCTCACAAAGAGCCAGTGTCCATGCTGCACCTGACTGTGCACAGTGGCTGCACCCCACACTCACTAGCTCACATACCTCTGGTCGCTCCATGTCTGGCTCACCCTTGGCAGGCATGGGATCCAGACCAGTAGCCTGAGCCAAGCACGGCCTGCAGATCCAGTGTGTGGAACGAGGCCAGCAGTCCCAAGAAAAACTCAGGCAAAGGTGCCACAGGCCAAAGAGGTTTCTGGCCAGAAAAGTGACACCTTAAGGATCCTGCAAGAAGATGTCTGGCAGCCAACTTTTCAGTGAAAACCTTACAGGACAGGAGAGAGTGGCCTGATAAATTTAAAGCACTAAAGGAAAAATTTTTTTACCCTAGAATAGCATATCTAGTGAAAAGATTCTTCAAACATGAAGAAGAAATAATTTCCCAGACAAAAAAAAAAAAAAGCTGAGGGGTTTCATCAATACCAGAGCTTCCTACAAGAAATGCTAAAGGGAATACTTCTATCAAAAAGGACATTAATGAGCAATAAATAATCACTGGAAGGTACAAAACTCACTGGATATAGTAAGTCCACAGAAAAACACAGAATATTATAACACTAACTGTGGCGTAGAAAGACAAAATGATAAATGAATTAAATAAGTAGAAAGACTAAATGAAGAATTAATCAAAAATAATGTCTCACTATATATAAAAATCAAATCAAAATGGATTAAAAAAACTTACATCTAAACCTCAAGCTATGAAACTATTATACTAAAAGAAAACAGTAGGGAAACTCTCCAGGACATTGGACTGGGCAAAGATTTCTTGAGTAATATCCCACAAGCACAGACATCCAAAGCAAAAATGGACAAATGGGATCACATCAAGTGTCAAAATGCTTCTGCACAGTAAAGGATACAATCAACAAAGAGAAGAGACAACCCACAGAGTAAGAGAAAATATTTGCCAACTACCCATCTGACAAGGGATTAATAACCAGAGTATATATGAAGAGCTCAAACAGCTCTACAGGGGAAAATCCAATAATTAGATCAAAAAATGGGCAAAGATTTGAATAGACATTTCTCAAAAGAAGACATACAAATGGCAAATAGGCATATGAAAGAGTGCTCAACATCATTGATCATTAGAGAAATCTAAATCAAAACTACAATAAGATATCATGTCACCCCAGTTAAAATGGCTTATATCCAAGACAGGCAATAACAAACGCTGGCAAGGATGTGGAGAAGAATGAATTCTTGTACACTGTTGGTGGGAATGTGAATTGGTACAACCACTATGGAGAACAGTCTGGAGATTCCTCAGAAAAACTAAAAATTGAGCCACCATATGACCTGGCAATCCCTCCCCTAGGTACATACCCCAAAGAAATGAAACCAGTGTATCGAACAGATATCTGTCATGTTTATTGCAGCATTATTTACAATAGCCAAGATTTGGAAGTCACCTAAATGTACATTAACAGACGAATTAATAAAAAAATGTGGTACATATACACAATGGAATACATTCAGCCATAAAAAAAGAAGGTGATACTGTTATTTGCAACAACATGAACGGAACTGGAGACTGCTATGTTAAGTGAAATAAGCCAGACACAGAAAAACAAGTATCACATATTCTCACTTATTTGTGGGATCTCAAAATCAAAACAATTGAACTCATGGAGCTAGACAGTAGAAGGATGGTTACCAGAGGCTGGGAAGGGTAGTAGGGTAAGTAGGGATAGTTAACAGGTACAAAAAAGAGTTTAAAAGAATGAATAAGACCTACTATTGATAGGACAATAGGGCAACTATAGTCAATAATAATTTTTAAATAACTTAAACAATGTAATTGATTGTTTGTGACTCAAAGTATAAATGTATGAGAAAATGGATACCCCATTCTCCATGATGTGCTTATTTCACATTGCATGCCTGTACACATAATCTCATGTACCCCATAAATATATATACCTACTATGTACCCACAAACATTTTTAAAAACATTTTTTAAAATTTAAAATAAATAAAGGAGAAACAGGTGAAACCTTATAAATGCATCAGACTGCAACACGTATTAATGGCATTAAGAAAATTTTCAATTAGTTCAAAGGAAAAGTGTTAATTGGTCTATTTTGTGGTATACACTAATAAAAAGTAGTGTAGTAAAAAATCACTTTGAAAATTTTTTGTTCAATTATACCAGGAAAATACAGCCTGAGTTCGTAGGAGCTTTGGGCTAGTCATAAACTCTGCAAATCTCAGCTGCCTCATCCATAAATGAAGAAAAGGACAGATCCAAAAGGCTCTGCATTGACAATCCATATCTGGGAGGAAGTAATAGCATCTTAAAGTTACACACACATGCCTAGAAATACACAAAATTAAAAATTTTAATAATAATGATTTATCTTTCATCTTCAAAGTGGTTATGTGGTTTCTGAAATAAAATTGGAGTAAAAACATTTAAATTAGAAATACTTTTTAATATAAATTATGCTTAGACTTTTTGTAAAAATTTGCTATATAGAAAACTACAAGTACAAAGTCAATCCTCTCATGTGAAAACATTAAAGATCAAGGCAGGAGGATTACTTGAGCCAAGTAATTCAAGACCAGCCTGGGCAACATAGCTAAATGCTATTTTAATAAATACATAAAATAATTTAAAAATGTACATAATAGGTATATATTCTACTTCTACATTTATTACCTTATCAATTGCTCATAATTTCACTTTTTAATTTTAGGGGTACATAGTGTATATATTTATGGGGTACATATTTTGATACAGGCATATAATATGTAACAATCACATCACAATAAATAGGATATCTATCACCTCACCATTTATCCTTGTGTTATAAACAATCCAGTTATACTCTTTTAGTTATTGTGAAAAGTACAATAAATTATAGTTGACTGTAGTCATGCTATTTTGCTATGAAATACTAGGTCCTAGTCCTTCTGTATATTTTTGCAACCATTAACAACTCCACTCCTCCCCGGAACCCTTCCTAACCTCTGGTAACCATCATTCTACTCTCTATCTTCATGAGTTCAATTGTTTAATTTTTAGCTCCCACAAATAAGTGAGAACATAGAAGTTTGTCTTTCTGTGCCTGGCTTATTTCACTTAATAAATGTCCTCTAGTTCCATCTATGTTGTTGCAAGTGACAGGATCTCATTCTTTTTTATGGCTTAATAGTACTCCATTTTATATATGTACCACATTTTCTTTTTTAAAAAAAATTCTCTTTTAACTTTTACTTTAGGTTCAGGAATGCATATACACGTTTGGAATATAGGTAAACTCACCTCATGGGGGTTTGGTGTACAGATTATTTTGTCACCCAGATATTAAGCATAGTACCCAATAGGTATTTTTTCTGATCCTGTTCCTCCTCCCACCCTCTGACCTCAAGTTTGTCCCAGTGTCTGTTGTTCCCCTTGTTGTGTCCACGTGCCTTGTTACTTAGCTCCCACTCATAAGAAAGAACACGCTATATTTGGTTTTCTGTTCCTGTGCTAGTTTGCTAAGAATAATGGTCTTCAGTTCCATCCATGTTGCTGAAAAGGACATGATCTTGTTTTTTATGACTGCATAATATTCCATGGTGTATATACACTCCATTTTCTTACCCAGTCTGCCATTCACAGGTGCTTGACTCCATGCCTTTGCTATTGTGAACAGTGCTGCAATGAACATACATGTGCATATGTTTTATGGTAGAATGACATACATTCCTTGGTGTATATACCCAATAATGTGATGGCTGGGTTTAAAAGTAGTTCTGAGTTCTTTGAGGAATTGCCACACTGATTTCCACAATGGGTGAACTAATTTACACTCCCACCAGCAGTGTACAGGTGTTCCCTCTTCTCTGTAACCCCTCCAGCATCTGTAATTTTTTGATTTTTAAAATAATAGCCATTCTGACTAATATGAGATATCACACTGTGGTTCTGATTTGCATTTCTCTAATTATCACTGATGTACAGCATTTTTTCATAGGCTTGTTGGCTGCATATATGTCTTCTTTTGAAAAACATCTGTTCATGTTTTTGGGTTTTGCTTATAAAATTTGTTTAATTTTAATTTTCCTTACAGATTCTGGATAGTAGACCTTTGTCAGAAGCACAGTTTGCAAATATTTTCTCCTATTTTGTAGATTGTCTGTTTACTCTGTTGATAGTTTCTTTTGCTGTGCAGAAGCTCTTTAGTTTAATTAGATCCCATTTCCCAATTTTTGCTTTGGTTGAAATTGCTTTTGGTGTCTTTGTCATAAAATATTTGCCAGTTCCTATGTCCAGAATGGTATTGCCTAAGTTATCTTCCAGGGTATTATAGTTTTAGGTTTTGCATTTACAGTATTACATTCTTGAGTTGGCTTTTGTATATGATGTAAGAAAGGGGTCCAGTTTCAGTCTTCCACCTAGCCAGTTATCCCAGCATCATTTGTAGAAGAGGGAGTCCTTTCCCCATTGCTTGTTTTTGTCAGCTGTGTCAAAAATCAGATGGTTGTAGGTGTGTGGCATTATTTCTGGGCTCTCTATTCTGTTCCATTGGTTTATGTGCCTGTTTTTGTAGCAGCACCATACTGTTTTGGTTACTATAGCCCTTTGGGTGTAGTTTGAAGTCAGGTAATATTATGCCTCCAGCTTTGTTCTTTAAGCTTAGGATTGCTTTGGCAACTCGGGCTCTTTTTTGGTACCATATGAATTTTAAAATAGTTTTTTTCTAGTTCTGTGAATAATGCTATTGGTAGTTTGATTAGAATCACACTGAATCTGCAAATTGTGTTGAGCAGTATGGCCATTTTAAAAAATACTGGTTCTTCCTATCAGTGAACACGGAATGTTTTCTCATTTCTTTATATCATCTCTAATTTCTTTGAGCAGTGTTTGTAATTCTCATTGTAGAGATCTTTTACCTCCCTGGTTAGCTGTATTCCTAGGAATTTTATTCTTTTTCTGGCAATTGTGAATGGGACTGCATTCCTGATACAGCTCTTCACTTGCATGTTGGTGTAAAGAAATGCTACTAATTTTTGTACATTGATTTTGTATCCTGAAACTTTGCTAAAGTTGTTTATCAGCTCAAGTTGCTTAAGCTGCTTTTTGGCCAGGAGTACGGGGTTTTCTAAATACAGAACCATGTTTTCTGAAAACAGATAGTCTGACTTCCTCTTTGCCTATTTGGGTGCCTTTTATTTCTTTTTGTTGCCTGATTGCCCTGGCCGGGACTTCCAGTATTATGTTTAATAGGAGTGGTAAGAGAGGGCATTCTGGTCTTTTGCCAGTTTTCAAGAAGAATGCTTCTGGCTTTGCCCATTCAGTATGATGTTGGCTGAGGGTTTGTCATAGTTGGCTCTTATTATTTGCATTCCTTCAATGCCTAATTTATTGAGTTTTTAATATGAAAAGATGTTCAATTTTTATCAAAAGCTTTTTCTGCATCTATTGAGATAATCACATGGTTTTTGTCTTTAGTTCTGTTATGTAATGAATCACATTTATTGATTTGTGTATTTTGAGCCAACTTTGCATCCCAGGGATAGAGCCTACTTGATCATGGTGGATTACCATTTGGATATGCTGCTGGATTGGATTTGCTAGTATTTTGTTGAGGATTTTTGCATTTATGTTCATGAAAGATATTGGCCTGAACTTTTATTGCTATTGTTGTTGTTGTATCTCTGCCAATTTTGGTATCAGAATAACGCTGGTTTCACAGAATGAGGTGGGAAGAAATCCCTTCTCAATTTTTTGGAATATCTTCAGTAGGAATGGTACCAGCTCTTCTTTATACATCTGGTGGAATTCAGCCAAGAATCTGTCTCATCCTGGGCTTTTTTGGGGGATTGGTAGGCTATTTATTACTGATTCAATTTTGGAGCACATTATCGGTCTGTTCAGGGATTCAGTTTCTTCCTGGCTCAGTCTTGGGAGAATGTACGTGTCCAGGAATTTAGCCATTTCTATTAGAGTTTCTAGTTTGTATACATAGAGGTATTCATAGTAGTCTCTGATACTTATCTGTATTTCTGTGGGGTCAGTGGTAACATTCTCTTTCTTAATTCTAATTTTGTTTATTTGGATCTTCTCTCTTTTCTTCTTTGTGTAGTTAACAGTCTATATATTTTTTTTACATTTAAAATTTTAATATATTATTATTTTAAACACACATCATTATTTTAATCATATCCAATTAAATATACCTGCATCTCCTCCGCATGCATCATTATGTACTTTACTAAAAAGCACTTTGAATCAAATTGCATACCAACGTTCTTTATTATAATTTATGTGTATATGTCTGCAGCAGATTTATACATTTTAGAGACTAATTATCAAGAATTTTATTTAGACTTTTAATAAATGTGAAAGTTAACTTGAATTTCAATGTACTTTGGTATTTAGAATTCTATAATATTATTCTATTGTCCTGTAAGACACCATTTTGTTTTTTTTTTCTTTTTTTATATTATTATTATACTTTAAGTTTTAGGGTACATGTGCACAATGTGCAGGTTTGTTACATATGTATACATGTGCCATGTTGGTGTGCTGCACGCATTAACTCGTCATTTAGCATTAGGTATATCTCCTAATGCTATCCCTCCCCCACCGGTAGTTTTTCAATTTTTCAAAATCTTCTGGATTTTTGGCCATGGTTTTTCATTTTTCTTTCTTTTTTTTTTTTTTTGAGAAAAATGGCATAATCTCAGCTCACTCCGCCTCCCGGGTTCAGGCGATTCTCCTGCCTCAGCCTCCCGAGTAGCTGGGATTACAGGTGCCCACCACCACACCTGGCTTATTTTTTGTATTTTTTAGTAGAGATGGGGTTTCACTATGTTGGCCAGGCTGGTCTTAAACTCCTGACCCTGTGATCTGCCCACCTCAGCCTCCCAAAGTGCTGGGATTACAGGCGTGAGCCACAGCGCCCAGCCAGTTTTTCATGTTTTAATCTTGTTCAGTTCAGCTCTGACATTGGTTATTTTTTTGTCTTCTGCTAGCTTTGAGGTTGGTTTGCCTTTACCTGTCTAGTTCTTCTAGTTGTGACATTAGGTTAATTTGAGTACTTTCTAATTTTTGATGTGGGTGTATAGTGCCAGAAATTTCCCTTTTAATGCTGCCATATCTGTGCCCCAGAGATTTTAGTATGTTGTATCTTTGTTCTCATTAGTTCCAAATAACTTCTTGTTTTCTGCCTTAATTTCATTATTTACTAAGAAGTCATTCAGAAGCATATTTAATTCCCATAAAACTGTATAGTTTTGACTGATTTTCTTAAAATTAAATTTCATTTTTATTGTATAATGTACCACATTTTATCCAGTCATCTCTTCATGGACACTTAGCTTGCTTCCAAATCTTAGCTATTGTGAATAGTGCTACAATGAACACAGGAGTGTAGCACTCCAGTGCTACATCTCTTTGATATGCTGATTTCCTTCTTTTGGGGTATACACACAGCAGTAATATTGCTGGAGCACATGGTAGCCCTATTTTTGGTTTTTGGAGGAACCTCCAAACCATCCTCCACAGTGATTATACTACTTTACAATCCCATCAGCATGGTACATGGGTTCCCTTTTCTTCATATCCTCATCAGTGTGTTGTTGCCTGTCTTTTGGACACAAGTCATTTAGCTGGAATGAGATATCTCCTTGTAGTTCTGATTTTAATTTTTCTCATAATCAGTGATATTGTTTGGCTGTGTCCCCACCCAAATCTCATCTTGAATTGTAACTACCACAATTCCCACATGTGTTGGGAGGAACCCAGTGGGGAGGTGATTGAATTATAGGGGTGGGTCCTTCCTGAGCTATTCTCATGATAGTGAATGAGTCTCCTGAGATCTGATGGTTTAAAAAATGGGAGTTTCCAGGATTAAGAAACTAATTCAAAACCACTCAACTACATGGAAACTGAACAACCTGCTCCTGAATGACTACTGGGTACATAACGAAATGAAGGCAGAAATAAAGATGTTCTTTGAAACCAACGAGAACAAAGACACAACATACCAGAATCTCTGGGACACATTCAAAGCAGTGCGTAGAGGGAAATTTATAGCACTAAATGCCCACAAGAGAAAGCAGGAAAGATCCAAAATTGACACCCTAACATCACAATTAAAAGAACTAGAGAAGCAAGAGCAATCACATTCAAAAGGGAGGAGACAGCAAGAAATAACTAAGATCAGACCAGAACTGAAGGAAATAGAGACACAAAAAACCCTTCAAAAATCAATGAATCCAGGAGCTGGTTTTTCGAAAAGATCAACAAAATTGATAGACTGCTAGCAAGCCTAATAAAGAAGAAAAGAGAGAAGAATCAAATAGACGCAATAAAAAATGATAAAGGGGATATCGGCACCAATCCCACAAAAATACAAACTATCATCAGAGAATACTATAAACACCTCTACACAAATAAACTAGAAAATCTAGGAGAAATGGATAAATTCCTGGACACATACATCCTTCCAAGACTAAACCAGGAAGAAGTTGAATCTCTGAATAGACCAATAACAGGCTCTGAAATTGAGGCAATAATTAATAGCCTACCAACCAAAAAAAGTCCAGGACCAGATGGATTCACACCCCAATGCTACCAGAGGTAGAAGGAGGAGCTGGTACCATTCCTTCTGAAACTATTCCAATCAATAGAAAAAGAGGGAATCCTCCCTAACACATTTTATGAGGCCAGCATCATCCTGATACCAAAGCCTGGCAGAGACACAACAGAAAAAGAGAATTTTACACCAATATCCCTGATGAACGTCGATGCAAAAATCCTCAATAAAATACTGGCAAACCGAATCCAGCAGCACATCAAAAAGCTTATCCACCATGATCAAGTGGGCTTCATCCCTGGGATGTAAGGCTGGTTCAACATACAAAAATCAATAAACGTAATCCAGCATATAAACAGAACCAAACACAAAACACACATAATTATCTCAATAGATGCAGAAAAGTCCTTTGACAAAATTCAACAACCTTCATGCTAAAAACTCTCAATAAATTAGGTATTGATGGGATGTATCTCAAAATAATAAGAGCTATCTATGACAAACCCACAGCCAGGATCATACTGAATGGGCAAAAACTGGAAGCATTCCCTTTGAAAACTGGTACAAGACAGGGATGCCTTCTCTCACCACTCCTATTCAACATAGTGTTGGAAGTTCTGGCCAGGGCAATCAGGCAGGGGAAGGAAATAAAGGGTATTCAATTAGGAAAAGAGGAAGTCAAATTGTCCCTGTCTGCAGATGACATGATTGTATATCTAGAAAACCCCATTGTATCAGCCCAAAATCTCCTTAAGCTGATAGGCAACTTCAGCAAAGTCTCAGGATACAAAATCAATGTGCAAAAATCACAAGCATTCTTATACACCAATAACAGACAAACAGCCAAATCATGAGTGAACTCCCATTCACAATTGCTTCAAAGAGAATAAAATACCTAGGAATCCGACTTGCAAAGGGATGTGAAGGACCTCTTCAGGGAGAACTACAAACCACTGCTCAATGAAATAAAAGAGGATACAAACAAAAGGAAGAACATTCCATGCGCATGGGAAGGAAGAATCGTGAAAATGGCCATGCTGCCCAAGGTAATTTATAGATTCAAAGCCATCCCCATCAAGCTACCAAAGACTTTCTTCACAGAATTGGAAAAAACTACTTTAAAGTTCATATGGAACCAAAAAAGAGCCCACATTGCCAAGTCAATCCTAAGCCAAAAGAACAAAGCTGGAGGCATTACGCTACCTGACTTCAAACTATACTACAAGACCACAGTAACCAAAACAGCATTGTACTGGTACCAAAACGGAGATATAAACCAATGGAACAGAACAGAGCCCTCAGAAATAATGCCGCATATCTACAACTATCTGATCTTTGACAAACCTGACAAAAACAAGAAATGGAGAAAGGATTCCCTATTTAATAAATGGTGCTGGGAATACTGGCTAGCCATATGTAGAAAGCTGAAACTGGATCCCTTCCTTACACCTTATGCAAAAATTAATCCAAGATGGATTAAAGACTTAAATGTTAGACCTAAAACTGTAAAAACCCTAGAAGAAAACCTAGGCAATACCATTCAGGACAAAGGCATGGGCGAGGACTTCATGTCTAAAACACCAAAAGCAATAGCAACAAAAGCCAAAATTGACAAATGGGATCTAATTAAACTAAAAAGCTTTTGCACAGCAAAAGAAACTACCATCAGAGTAAATGGGCAACCTACAGAATGGGAGAAAATTTTTGCAATCTATTCATCTGACAAAGGGCTAATATCCAGAATCTACAAAGAACTTAAACAAATTTACAAGAAAAAAACAAACAACCCCATCAACAAGTGGGCAAAGGATATGAACAGACACTTCTCAAGAGAAGATATTTATGCAGCCAAAAGACACATGAAAAAATGCACATCATCACTGGCCATCAGAGAAATGCAAATCAAAACCACAATGAGATACCATCTCACACCAGTTAGAATGGCCATCATTAAAAAGTCAGGAAACAACAGGTGTTGGAGAGGATGTGGAGAAATAGGAATACTTTTACACTGTTGGTGGAACTGTAAACTAGTTCAACCATTGTGGAAGTCAGTGTGGGCGATTCCTCAGGGATCTAGAACTAGAAATATCATTTGACCCAGCCATCCCATTACTGGGTATATACCCAAAGGATTATAAATCATGCTGCTATAAAGACACATGCACACATATGTTTACTCAGGCACTATTCACAATAGCAAAGACTTGGAACCAACCCAAATGTCCAACAATGATAGACTGGATTAAGAAAATGTGGCACATATACACCATGGAATACTATGCAGCCATAAAAATTGATGAGTTCATGTCCTTTGTAGGGACATGGATGAAGCTGGAAACCATCATTCTCAGCAAACTATCAGAAGGACAAAAAACCAAATACCACATGTTTCCACTCATAGGTGGGAACTGAACAATGAGAACACATGGACACACACTGGGGCCTGATGTGGGGTGGTGGGAGGGGGGAGGGATAGCATTAGGAGATACACCTAATGTTAAATGATGAGTTAATGGGTGCAGCACACCAACATGGCACATGTATACATATGTAACAAACCTGCACGTTGTGCACATGTACCCTAAAACTTAAAGTATAACAAAAAATTTAAAAAATTAAAAAATAAAAATGGGAGTTTCCCTGCACAAGCTGTCTTTTTTGCCTGCTGCCATCCATGTAAGATATGACTTGCTCCTCCTTGCCTTCCACCATGATTGTGAAGCCTCTGCAGCCATGTGGAACTGTAAGTCCATTAAACCTCTTTCTTTTGAAAATTGCCCTGTCTCAGGTATGTCTTTATCAGCAGCATGAGAACAGACTAATATAATCAGTGATCATGAGTATCTTTTCATTTACTTCTTTGCTGTTTGTATGCCTTCTTTTGTTGTCACATGGAAGCTTTTCAACGTGATGTAATCCTATTTGTCCATTTTTGCTTTGGCTGTTTGTGCTCGTGGGGAAATCTTTCCCCAGTTCAAAGTACTGAAGTGTTTCTCCAAAGATGCCCTTTAGTACTAACAGTCTGAATTCTTATATTTAAGTCTTTGGTCTATTTTTTATTTTTGTGTATGGTGAGAGACAGGTCCAGTTTCATTTTTGTACATATAGATATCCAGTTTTCCCAGCAGCATTTATTAAAGAGACTGTCTTTTCCTCACTGTATGTTCTTGGCATCTCTGCTGAAAATGAGTTCACTGTGGATGTACAGATTTACTTCTGGATTCTCTATTGTGTTCCATTGGTCTGTGTGTCTATTTTTATGCCACTATGATGCTGTTTTGGTTAATATAGCTCTGCTAATAAAAACTTTACACTGCCTCCCCACTTTTTAACTTTGTGTTGTTTCTATTTATATCTTATTGTACTATGTCTTAAAAAGTTGTTGTAGTTATTATTCTTGATCAGTTCATCTTTTTGTCTTTCTACTTAAGATATGAGTAGTTTACACACCATAACTTCAGTGTTACAGTATTCTTTGTTTTCCTGTGTACATATTATTACCAGTAAGTTCTGTATCTTCAGATGATTTCTTATTGCTCATTAATGTCCTTTTCTTTCACACTTAAAAACTCCCTTTAGCATTTCTCATACAAGAGGTCTGAGATCAACGAAGTCCCTCAGGTTTTTTGCCTGGGGAAGTACTTCTCCTTTATGTTTGAAGGACATTTTTGCCAGATATACTATTCTAATATATATATTTTTTCTTTCAGCATGTTAAATATGTCATGCCACTCTCTCCTGACCTGTAAGGTTTTTACTGAAAAGTTGGCTGCCAAATGCATTCAGCTCCATTGTATGTTGTTTCTTTTCTCTTGCTGCTTTTAGGATCCTTTCTTTATCCTTGACCTTTGGGAGTTTGATTATTAAATGTCTTCAGGTAGTCTTATTTGGGTTAAACCTGCTTAGTTGTTCTATAACCTTATTGTACTTAAATACTGATAACTTTCTCTAAGGTTTGGGAAGTTCTCCATTACCTCTTTGAATAAACTTTCTACCCCATCTCTCTATCTCCTTTTTGAGGTCAGAGTCTCAGATTTGCCCTTAGGAGGCTACATTCTAGATCTTGTAAACATACTTCACTTTTCTTTATTCTCATTTCTTTTGTCTCCTTTGACCGTATATTTTTAAATAGCCCATCTTCAAGCTCATTAATTCTTCTGCTTGATCATTTTTGCTGTTAATAGACTCTGATGCATTGTTCAGTGTGTCAAACTGCATTTGTCAACTCCAGAATTTCTGCTTTTTAAAAAATATTTTGAGTGCAGTGGTGCAATCTCAGCTCACTGCAACATCTGTCTCCCAGACTCAAGTGATCCACCCACCTCAGCCTTCTGAGTAGCTGGGACTACAGGCGTGTGCCACTGCACCCAGCTAATTTTTTGTATTTTTAGTAGAGACAGGGTTTTACCATGTTGCCCAGGATGGTCTCGAACTTCTGACCTCGAGCAATCCACCTGTCTTAGCCTCCCAAAGTGCTGGGATTATAGGCATGAGCTACCGCACGTGCCCTGCTTGATCTTTTTAATTATTTGTATCTCTTTGTTAAAATTATCTCATAGGATACTGAATTCCTTCTCTGGAATAGGAATAGGATTACATCATGTCTTTGGATTTCCTCAATGCAGTTATTTTGAATTCTCTGAAAGGTCACATATCTCTGCCTCTCCAGTACTGGTCACTGGTGCTTTATTTAGTTTGTTTGGTGAGGTCATGTATTCCCAGATGGTTTTCATGCTTGTGGATATTCGTTGGTGCCTGGGCACTGAAGAGTTAAGCATTTATTGTAGTCTTCAAGGTCTAGACTTGTTTGTACCCATCATTCTTGGGAAGGCTTTCCAAGTATTCAAAGGGTGTTATGATCTTTGGTCTTTGGTCACTGCGGTAATATCTGCATTAGGAAGTACCTCAAGCCCAGTAATGCTGTAGCGCTTACTGGCTCATTGAGGTACACCTTGGTGGTCTTGGGTAATATCCAGAATTCCCTGGATTCCCTGGCAGACACTTTCGTTCTCTTCCCTTAACAGAGTCTCTGTGTGCAGAGCTGCCTGGAGCTGGGGGAGAGGTAAAACAAGCATCCCTGTGGTCACCACTAGTTGTATTGCTTTGGATTACACTGAAAGCCAGCACACACGAGGTCTCACTAAGGACTACAGTGACCAATGCCTGGCTACCCCATCTATGTTCTCTCAAGTCTAAGGGCTCTACAATCAGCAAGTGACAAATCCAGCCAGGCTTATGTCCTGTTTGCTTCAGGGGAGCAAGTTGCTCCTGGCCTTGGGCAGGTCCAGAGGTGCCATTCAGGAGCCAGGGTTGGGAATCAGGGACCTTAGCAATCTACCTGGTGCTCTATGCCGCTGTGGCTAAGCTGGCAACTGAGCCACAAGACAAAGTTCTTCCCAGTCTTCTCTCCCTTTTCCTCAAGTAGGGAAGTCTCACCCTATGGCCACCACTGCCCGAACCCTGAAGGGAGTATGGTCTGGCTACCACCAGTGTTCACTCAAGGCCCAAGGGCTTTTCGGCCAGCTTATGCTGAATGCTGCCAGTCCTGAGTCTCTCTCCTTTTAGGACACTGGGCTTCCCTCTGGCCCAGGGCAGATCCAGAAATGCCACCCTGGAGCCAGGGCCTAAAAGTGGGGGCCCCATGAGCCCACTTGGTGCTCTACCCTATTGTGGCTGAGCTGTTACCCAAGCAGCAAAACAAAATCCCCTTAGTCTCCTCTCTCCTTTCCTCAAGTAGAAAAAGTCATTACCCGTAGCCACCACAGCTGGAATGTGCTGGGTCACACCTGAAGCCAGAATAGCTCTGAATCTTACCTGAGGCCAGCAGTGAGTACTGCTTAGCTACTACTGCTGATTATTCAGGGCCCAAGAGCACTTTCGTCAGCCGGTGATAAATCCTGCAGGGACCAGGTACTTCCCTTCAAAACTGGATTTCCTTCTGGCCTAGGATGTGTCTAGAAATGTCATCCAGGAGCTAAAACCTGAAATGGAGGCCTCAGAACTCTGCCTGGTCCTCTATCTACTGTGGCTGAGTTGGTATCCAAGTTGGAAGAACAAAGCCGTGTTTATGCTCCCTTCTCCTTTCTTCAAGCAGGGAGAAAGAGGTTTTCTTAGAATTGCGAGCTGGACTCTCTACGGTTAAAGGAGGGGTGAGACAGGCACTCACTTGGGCATCCCAGCTGGTGTCTCATTAGGTCATAGGCACCGCAAGTCCACTATCTCCAAGCCCAGCATAGTACAGCACCAAAACTAGGCCAGGAATTGCAGTCCTTGTGTCCTAGACTGCTGATATGATTTGGGTCTGTGTCCTCACTCATATATGATGTTGAATTGTAATCCCCAATGTTGGAGATGGGACCTGGTGGAAGGTGATTACATAATGGAAGCAGTTTCTCACGGTTTAACGCCATCCCCCTTGGTGCTATCATCGCAATAGTGAGTTCTCATGAGATTTGGTTGTTTACAAGTGTATGGCACCTCCCCCAACTGCTTGCTCCTGCTCTGGCCATGTAAGACGTTTCTGTCTCCCGTTTGCCTTCCGCCATGGTTGTAAGTTTCCTGAGGCCTCCCCAGAAGTAGAAGCCACTATGCTTCCTATACAGCCTGCAGAACCGTGAGCCCGTTAAACTTCTTTTCTCTATAAATTACCCAGTCTCAGGTATTTCTTTATAGCAATGTAAGAACAGACTAATACAACTGACTGTCAAGTTTATCAAGGACCCCAGAGGACTTTAACCTGCAGTATCAAGGCTTGCCACAACTCAGGTTCCCACTGCTGAGATAGACAATTCACTTCTGACTAGGGCTGGTCTTAATGCTCCCTCAATGGGCACCAGCTGAGTTCTACCCTGTGTTGCATTCCACTGTGACAGGGCAGCACTGAGTTCTAACGCAATGTCTGATAATCCCTGCACTCTCCCTTCCCCAAGCACATAGATACGATCTCAGTGGCCCACAACTGCTGCCAGGGAATGGAGGACGAGTCTTTCCTACCCTCTTCAGTACCTCTTTCCTTATTATGATTTTAAAACTAGGTACTATGATCACTCATCTCTGCTTCTGGTTCTCATAAAGGTGCTTTTTCATGTGCATAGTTGTTCAATCTGGTGTTCCCACAAGGAGATGACTGGATGACTGCTGGTGGCTTTTCTTTTCTTTTTTCTTTTTTTTTTGAAACAGAGTCTTATTCTGTAGCCCAGACTGGAGTGCAGTGTCACGATCTCGGCTCATTGCAACCTCCACCTCCCAGGTTCCAGCGATTCTCCGGCCTCTGACTCCCCAGTGGCTGGGATTACAGGCGCACGCCACCATGCCTGGCTAATTTTTGTATTTTTAGTAGAAACGGGGTTTCACCATATTGACCAGTCTGACCTTTTAACTCCTGGCATCAGGTGATCTGCTCACCTGGCCTTCCAAAGTGCTGAGATTACTGGTGTGAGCCACCACGCCTGGCCTGGTGGCTTCTATTCAGCCATTTTGCTCTGCCTCCTCTCTGCTCATAATTTTACTTTTGATCTTCCATGACAATATATACCAATCTCCAACAACCAAGGAAAAGTCGTTTGTTTCAATTTTTTTTTTTTTTTTTTTTTTTTTGAGACAGCTCTGTAACCCAGGCTAGAATGCAATGGCACAAACATAGCTCACTGTAATCTCGAACTCCTGCGCTCAAACAATCCCAACACCCCAGCCTCCAGAGTAGCCAGGACTGCAGATGTATGCCACTCTGCCCAGCTAATGTTTTGTATTTTTTGTAGAGATAGGGTCTCACTCTGTTTTCCAGACTGGTCTCAATCTCTTGGCCTCAAGCAATCCTCTTGGCTCGGCTTCCCAAAGTGTTGGGATTATAGATGTAAGCTACCACACTCCACCAGTATTTTCAATTTTTATAATGCCTGTATTTTGATTATGTTTTTATATTAATTTTTAATATTGCTCATTAATTATAGTACTTAATACTTTATTACAGACTAGATCTTAGTATCTAAAAGAAAATAATTTGTGAAAATGGCATTTCTAAGAAAATAAAGTCTATTAATTAAAACACAAGCACAAACTTCTAGTAAATACCTAGCACACAGAAGATAGATATTCAATAATTATTTACTAAAAAGATGAATGAAAGTGGCAGAAGCTGGCCCTGGTTTTGATGTACTGCTCATTTCTCCTTCTATTATACCATCTGCCTCCCTAAATACCACATAGGCATAGAATAACGTATCAGGTTCCTTACAAAAAAGAAAAAGGCATTGCTGGGAACAGTTACCAAATATAGGTTCATTTAAAATGCACAAAAGGAGGGTTCAGAAAATACATACTAAAAAGAAACATGAAAATCAAATTTTAGAGGTAAAATGACAAGAAAATCTTTTAAGCTTAAAGTGAAACTATCTCAAGGGCTTTTATACCCTCAAAGAAACTACTTTTTATTCTTCTACTGCTTAAGAGAGAGGCCAGCAGAAGCACTGCAAGAAAAGAAATGAGACAAAGTAAGCCAAAGTCTACTTCCATGGGGTCCATTTCCTTCAATTTAAAAAACACTGACTAAATATCAACTATATGTTAAGGATCATCATAAGCGCTGAGGACAGAAAGACTATAATATGTGAATATTAGCTTAGAAGAGTCTGACAAATTTAAAGAAATGAATGAGTCTGAGGGCATACATAAAACCTAAAAAAGCTTTAAGCTTACACATTGAGAAGCTAAAAAAAAAAAAAAAAGCACATACATTCTAATCAAAGTCTACTTCATTTGATACTAGAATTAGAGACGTATTAAAACAAAAAATTCCCATTAAATTTTTAAAAAAATTTACGCCTAGTAATGTGTTCTTTAAAAAGTTCTTTATTATTTTTGAAACTGTCAGTGTATTTATTTACTTTATAGCAGACCCTTATAACTACCAATCCCAAAGAAAATATTACATGGAAACCCAGTATACAAAATTAGAACAAAGATTAGCAGTTCTTTTAAAACAAGTGAAGGCCAGAGGCCAAGCTACTTGGATCATCTTCATCCTGCTCATATGCCAAGGGCACCAAATTGACAAAAACTAATTTAAAAGTATTGCATCGCTAATTATAATTTAATTCCACAAACTGCTCCTGTCAATGTTATCAATGACCTACATGTTGCTAAATCCAATTCTTAATTCTAATGGCATATCGTACTTGAACTATCAGTAGCATCAGTAACACTTTCCCTCCCTTCTTTTCCCTCCCTTCTTGTTAAAAAAAAAAAAAAAATTATTTGGCTTCCAGGGCACCTGACTTTCGTAGTTTTCCTTCTACTTTATGGCTCACTCCTTTTTGACCAAGGAGTCAGCTACTGATTGACCAAGAAATCAGCAGCTGATCAGTCACCTCTTGCTGATTCCTTCTCATATCCCCAACCAATTAATGCAGAAGACACCAGTGTTCTGTGTTTGGTCAGGTTCTGTTGTCCATACTGACTGTAGGTGATCTTATCTAGTTCCATGCTTTTAAATACCATCTATTGTTAATAACTCACAAATTTTACTTCCAAATCAGATGTCTCTCCTAAATTCCAGGCTCATTTGTCCAACTGACCTTCTGAATCTCTCTGTTTAGATGTCAAATAGAAATCTTAAACACAACCCAAGACTGAATATCTGATCTTACTTTTATATCCAGTTGCTCCTGCAGCCTTCCCCATTTCAGCTGATAGAATTCTATCCTTGCAATTACTGAGGTAAAAATCCTTAGAATCATTCTTAAACCCTTTCTTTCGCTCACTTGAGACTGCAGAATAACAGCAAGCCTAGGTAATGACGACCAAATAAATTGGAGTGTTGTAACACAATATCCTTAAAAAAATAAATTATACATACATACACAAAACCAAAAAGAATAAAACGAAATAAAACTCATGCCCTCAACATAATTGGAAAATAAACTTCAAATTATCTGCAAATAGAAAAATAGGCTGGGCATGGTGACTTACACCTATAATCCCAGCACTTTGGGAGGCCAAGGCAGATAGATCACTTGAGGTCAGGAGTTCGAGACCAGCCTGGCCAACATGGTGAAACCCCATCTCTACTAAAAAATTAGCTGGGTGTGGTGGTGTGCACCTGTAATCTCAGTTACTCGGGAGGCTGAGGCAGGAGAATTGCTTGAACCCGGGAGGGAGAAGTTGCAATGAGCCAAGATCACACCACTGCACCCTAGCCTGGGCGACACAGTGAGACCCTGTCTCAAAATAAATAAATAAACAAATAAACAAACAAACACAAATCTCAGTAAACTATCCTTCTGGCTCTTGTCACAATCATTCATGAAAAACAAGGACATTCCAAGAAAAACTGAGAACATTCCCAGAAGAGAGGAGCTAGCAGCAGGCTTAAGATTGATCTAAAATTACCATCAGGGCAGAGGGCAGTGGCTCATGCCTGTAATCCCAGCACTTTGGGATGCGAGGAGGGTGGATTACCTGAGCTCAGGAGTTTCAGAGCAGCCTGGGGAAAATGGTGAAACCCTGTGAATTTGTCAGGGTTCTCTAGAGGAACAGAACTAATAGGATGGAGATATATATAAAAGAAAGTTTATTAAAGAGTACTGACTCATACAATCACAGGGTGAAGTCCCACAATAAGCCATCTGTAAGCTGAGGAGCAAGGAAGCCAGTTGAGTCCCAAAACTTCAAAAGCAGAAAAACTGACAATGTAGCCTTCAGTCTGTGGCAAAGGCCCAAGAGCCCCTGGCAAACCACTGGTGTAAGTCCAGGAGTCCAAAGGCTTAAGAACTTGGAGTCTAATATTTGAGGGCAGGAAGCATCCAGCATGGGAGAAAGATGAAGCCTGGAAGACTCAGCAAGTCTGCTCACTCCACTTTCTTCTGCCTGCTTTAATCTAGCTGCACTGGCAGCTGATTAAATGGTGTCCACCTGGACTGAGAGTGGGTCTGTCCCTCCCAGTCCACTGACTCAAATGTTAATCTCCTTTGGCTTATGTCCTCACAGACATACCCAAGAACAATACCTTGCATCCTTCAATCAAGTCAACACTCAATATTAACCATCACACCCTGTCTCTTCCCAAAATATCAAAAATTAGACAGGCATAGTGGCATGTGCCTGTAGTCCCAGCTACTCAGGAGGCTGAGGTGGGAGAACCACTGAGCCTGGGAGGCAAAGGTTGCAGTGAGCCAGGATCATGCCACTTTACTCCAACTAGGGTGACAGAGCGAGACCTTGTCTCAATAAAATGACCTTTGGGAAGAAAAAGTTCATCCTTTTGTAAAAAGTATTAAAAAGGATCTTGAAAAACCAGAGGACTTAATAAAAGTACTTAAGAATGCATGTGATTTAACACCTAGAAAGATCAACTCCAAGACATACTCTACTAAAATTGTAAGACTCCAAAAACAAAAATACTCAAGACCTCCAAACAAAACTACGCATAACTTACATTACTCCTTTTGCTAAAGTTTCCCCAGGCATCCCTTGGTTTGCAAAGCTCACTTTCTGGTAGATTCATCAAGAAGTGCTTCTGAGTATAGAATTTCCCTCAGTTCATGCATGTTTGTAGCCTTGAATCTTTGTGATTGAATATAACATCTTTGTGTTATATTTTTTTCCTTTTGTGAAAAGGAAAAAATTATGTTGGCAAGTTTCTCAACAACAACAACATAGAAAGCAAGGCCACAGTAAGCTTCCTAAACAAACAAACAAACAAAAAACTCAAGAAAAAAAGTATGAGACAAGGATGTTACATCCAAGCATGAAGATTCAAGACTACAGACATGAATGAATTCAGGGAACTCTATACTCAGGAACACCTCTTGAGGAATTTACCAAAAAGTGAGCTGTGTCCAACCAAGGGTTAACTGGGGCAACTTTAGCAAAAAGACTAATGGTGAGCATTCAATACCTTTAATTAGAGATCTAAGTCTGAAACAAAGGCAAAGATCAGAGTGCAAGACCACCTAATTATATGTTATATACTATGTATTAAATATATTTTAAAAGAAGTCAAAAATGCAACTAAACATTAGGAGACAAAGTTAAAAGGAGAAAGAAAAGGGGTATAAGCTCTTTGGTTATGGTAAAAAAAATGGGTGAGAGTTAAAGGATATCATTAGAAACTAACAAATGAGATAGTAATAGAATAAGAAACTAATAAATATGAGTGTTAAAAAACGTAGAATATAAGAGGTAAATACAAAACTACAAACCTTCCTATATGCCATGAGAAATTTTAAAACATAGCAAAACAAAACAAAACAAAACAAAAAATACACATATCAGTAAATGAGAACGTGCTTAGTTTTTCTACTTTAAAAAAAGAGATTAAAAACTTGGCTGACAAATCAAGACTCTAATACAACCTGTACACAAGAAACACATCTAAAACAAGCGATTTAAAAATGATGTATTAGTCCGTTCTCATGCTGCTATGAAGAAATACCCAAGAATGGGCAATTTATAAAGAAAAGAGGTTGAATTAACTCACAGTTCCGCATACCTGGGAGGCCTCAGGAAAGATATAATCATGGCGGAAGGCACCTCTTCACAGGGTGGCAAGAGAGAGAAAGAGTGGTGAGTGAAGAGGGAGAAGTCCCTTACAAAACTGTCAGATCTCATGAGAACTCACTCACCACCACAAGAGCAGCACTGGGGAAACCACCTCCATGATTCAGCTACCTCCACTTGATCCCGCCCTTGACAAGTGGGGATTTAGGGATTACAACTAAAGGTGAGATTTGAGTGGGGACACAGAGCCAAACCATATCAAATGCTAAGAATTAAAAAAAAAAAAAAAATGGGCCAGGCGCAGTGGCTCATGCCTGTAATCTCAGCACTTTGGGAGGCCGAGGCGGGCAGATCACAAGGTCAGGAGTTTGAGACCAGCCTGACCAACATGGTGAAACCCCATGTTTACTAAAAATACAAAAATTAGCCAGACGTGGTGGCACACGCCTGTAATCCTAGCTACTCAGGAGGCTGAGGCAGGAGAATTGCTTGAACTCGGGAGGCGGAGGTTGCCATGAGCTTAGATCACACCACTGCACTCCAGCCTGGGTAACGGAGCATGACTCTGTCTCAGAAAAAAAAAAAAAAAAAAAAGGGAGGGGGGCAAAAAGAATGGGCAAAGTTGTATCAGCCAAATATTAAGAAATAGAGGTTGTGTCAAATGTCCATCAATGATAGACTGGATTAAGAAAATGTGGCACATACACACCATGGAATACTACGCAGCCATAAGACAGGATGAGTTCATGTCCTTTGTAGGGACATAGATGAAGCTGGAAACCATCATTCTCAGCAAACTATCACAAGGACAGAAAACCAAACACCACATGTTCTCACTCATAGGTGGGAACTGAACAATGAGAACACTTGGACACAGGGTGGGGAACACCACACACCGGGGCCTGTCGTGGGGTTGGGGGAGGGGGGCAGGGATAGCATTAGGAGATATACCTAATGTAAATGACAAGTTAATGGGTGCAGCACACCAACATGGCACATGTATACATATGTAACAAACCTGCACATTGTGCACATTTACCCTAGAACTTAAAAGTACAACTAAAAAAAAAAAAGAAAAAAGAAATAGAGGTTGTGATTCAAATATCAAAATAGAATTAAAGTAGAGAGCATTAAGCATGACCCAAAATTTTCAGCCACAGTTCACAATAAAGATAAATTATAAATAACTATTCAATAAATAACAGAACCACCACTCAATGAAGCAAACACAAATGATACTGGTAGAACACAGATAAAAATACAGTAAAAAAGAAAACTTCAAAATAATCCTCCTTAGTATGAGACAAATTACATAGACAAAAATACATGTATAAGGATATAAGCAACCAAATGACATAATCAATGATGAAGAGTTTAACAGGATACATATTGAACTTTACATCTCAATAACGGAGAGAATGGAGAAAAACTAAAAGCTTTTCCTCTAAGATCTGGAATACAACAAGGATGCCCACTGTCACCACTGTTATTTAACACAGTACTGGAAGTCCTAGCTAGAGCAATCAGGCAAGAGAAAGAAAGGACATCCAAATTAAAAAGGAAGAAGTCAAATTATTCTTGTTTGCAGATGATATGATCTTATATTTGGAATAACCTAAATACTCCACTAAAAAACTATTGAAATTGATAAATAAATTAAGTTGTGGGATACAGAATCAACATACAAAAATCAGTAGCAAACAATCTTCAAAAGAAATCAAGAAATCCCATTAATAAGTACAACTAAAATACCTAAAAATTACCTTAACCACAAAAGTGAAAGATGTCTACAACGAAAACTATAAAACACTGATGAAAGAAGTTGAAGAGGACACACATGCAAAAAAATAGAATGATATTCCATGTTCATGGATTGGAAGAATCAATTCTGTTAAGCTGTCCATACTATCCAAAGCAATCTACAGACTTAATGCAATCCCTATCAAAATACCAATGACATTCTTCACAGAAATCAGAAAAACAATCCTCAAATGTATATAGAACCATAAAATACCCTGAATAGCCAAAGCTATTCTAAGCAAGATGAACAAAACTGGAGGAATCATGTTACGTGATTTCAAATTATACTACAGAGATATAATAACCAAAATGGCATGGTACTGGCATAAAAACAGATACACAGGTCAGTGGAACAGAATAGAGAACGCATAAATAAATCTATACACCTACAGTGAACTCATTTTCAACAAAAGTGCCAAGAACACACAGTGGGGAAATGACATTCTCTTTAATAAATGGTGCTGGGAAAACTGGATATCCATATGCAGAAAAATGAAATTAGACCTCTATCTCTCAATATATACAAAAATTGAATCAAAATGGACTAAAGACTTAAATCTATAACCTCAAGCTACAAAACTACTGAAAGAAAACAGTAGGGAAACTCTCCAGGACATTGGTCTTGGCAAAGATTTCTTGAGTAATACCCTACAAGTGCAGGCAACCAAAGCAAAAATGGATAAATGGGATCACATTAAGTTAAAAAGCTTCTCTACAGCAAAGAAAACAATCAACAAAGTGAAGAGACAATCCACAGAATGGGGGAAAAATATCTGCAAACTACCCATCTGACAAGGGATTAATAACCAGAATATAGAAGGAGCTCTATATTCTGTTTTCAACTCCATGGGAAAAAAAAACTGATAATCCAATTTAAAAATGGGCAAAACATCTGAATACACATTTTCAAAAGAAGACATACAAATTGCAAACAGGTATATGAAAAGGTGCACAACATCATTCATCATCACAGAAATGCAAATCAAAACTATAATGAGATATCATCTCACTCTGGTTAAAATGGCTTATATACAAAAGGCAGGCAGTAACAAATGTTGGCAAGGATGTGGAGAAAAGAGAACCCTTGTATACTCTTGGTAGAAATGTAAATTAGTACAATCACTGTGGATAACAGTTTGGAGGTTCCTCGGAAAGCTAAAAATTGAGCTAACATAACATCCGGCAATCCCCTACCAGGTACATACCCAAAAGACAGGAAAAGAGTATATCAAAGAGATATCTCCACTCCCATGTTTACTGTAGTACTATTCACAGTAACGAAGATTTGGAAGCAACCTAAATGTCTATTAACAGACAAATCAATAAAGAAAATGTGGTACACATACACAATGGAGTACCATTCAGCCACAAAAAAGAATGCAGTCCTGTCATTTGCAACAATATGGATGGGCCCAGAGGTCATTATGTAAAGTGGAATAAGCCCAGCACAGAAAGACAAATTTCACATGTTCTCACTTATTTGTGGAAGCTAAAAATTAAAACAACTGAATACTTGAAGATAGAGAGCAGAAAAGGATGGTTACCAGAGGCTAGGGAGGGTAGTAGAGGGGCGGTGGGGAAGTGGAGATGGTTAAGTGGTACAAAAAAATAGAAAGAATGAATAAGACTTAGTATTTGATAGCACAACAGGGTGACAATTGTCAAAAATAAATTAATTTTACATTTTAAAATAACTAGAAGAGTGTAATTGAATTGTTCACAATACAGATGAATGCTTGAGGTGATGAATACTCCTGATTTGATTATTATTTATCACATAGCTATATCAAAATATCTCATGTAACCTATAAATATATACATTTACTATGTACCCACAAAAATTTAAAACTAAAAATATTTTTAAATAAAAAAATTTTTCAAAAAACAAAAATGGAAACGTAACATACCAAAACATGTAACAAAAGTAGTTCTATGACAAAAATTTAAGGCAATGAACACTTACATTAAAAAAAAAATCTCAAATATACAATCTAACACTATGCCTCAGGAAGTAGAAAAGAACAAACTAAACTTAGCCCAAAGTTAGTAGAAGAAAAGAAATAACAAATATCAGAGCACATAAAAAGGAAATGGAGACTAGAAACCCAATAGATATGATCAGTGAAACTAAGAAATTGGTTTTCTAAAAGATTTTTTAAAAATGGTCAAACCTTTAGATAGACTAAGAAGAAAGAGAGAATATACAAATAAATAATATCAGAAATGAAAGGGGAAGCAACAACAGATACTACTGAAAGAAACACAAAGGATCATAAAAGACTACTATGAACACTTATTTCCCAACAAATTGTATAACCTAGAATAAATATATAAATTCCTAGAAACATACAATTAACAGAACTTAATCATGAAGAAATATAAAATCTGAACAGACCAGTAACAAGTAAGGAGACTGGATCCGTAATAAAGTCTCTCATTAAAGAAAAGCCCATAACCTGATGGCTTTACTGCTGAATTCTACCAACCATTTAAAGAAGATCTAACACCAATCCTTCTCAAACTCTTCCAAAACAATTGAAGAGAAGGGAAACATCCAAGCTCATTTCATAATGCCAGCATTACTAGATACCAAGGCCAGAAAGGGACATTACAAGAAAAGAAAATTATATGCCAATATTCCTGATAAGCATAGATGTAAAATCTCTCAACAAAATATTAGCAAACCTAATTCAAGGGTACATTAAAAAGATCATTCACCATGATCAAGTGAGATTTATCCCTGGAATGCAAGAATGGTTTGCCAATGTACACCAATAAATGTGATAAACTATAATAACAGAATGAAGGACAAAAACCATATGATCATCTCAATAGATGTAGAAAAGGCATTCAACAAAATTCAACACTCCTTCATGATAAAAAAAGAACTTCCAACAAATTAGATATAAAAGGAATATACCTCAATGCAATAAAGGCCATATATGATAAACATATCATTAACATATTCAATAGTAAAAAGTTGAAAGCTCTTCCTCTAAGATCTGAATCAAGACAAGGATGCTCACTCTCACCACTCGTATTTAACATAGTACCACAAATACTAGCAAAAGCAATTAAGCAAGAAAAATAAATAAAAGACAATCAGAAAGGAGATGTTATACAGTGTATCTGTTAACAGACAACAAGATGTTATATTCTTAAAAAATTCTAAAAATTCCACCAAAAAACTGTTACTAATAAATTTAGTGAAATTGCAGAGTACAAAAATCAAGACACAAAAAATCAGTAGTGTTTCTATACACTGCTAAACTATCCAACAAAAGAATAAAAAAATCAATTCCATTTACTATAGCTACAAAATAATATTAATACAATATTTAGGAATAAATTTCACCAAGGAGGTGAAAAATCCATACACTGAAGACTATAAAACACTGACAAAAGAAACTGCAGTGTACACAACTAAATGGAAACATACTCTGTTTCATGTATTGGAAGAATTAATATTGGCTAAATATTCATACTACCCTATGCAATCTACAGATTCAATGCAATCCCTATCAAAATTCCAATAACACTTTTTACAGAAATAGTGAAAAACAATCCTAAAATTTCAATGAAGCCACCAAAGACTCTAAATAGCCAAAGCAATCTTGAGCAGAAAGAACAAGGCTGGGGCACCACACTACTCGATTTCAAAATCTACTATAAGGCTAAAGTAGCTAAACAACATGGTATTAGCACAAAGACCATTGGGACAGAATAGGATGTCCAGAAATAAAGCCATGCATTTACCATCAATAGATTTTTTACAAAGATGCCAAGAACACAGATGGGAAAAGGAAAGTCTCTTCAGTAAATAATGTTTGGAAAACTGGATATCCACATGCAAAAGAATGAAATTAGACCCTCATCTCACACTATATTAAAAAATCAACTTGAAATAGATTAAAGACTTAAAACACAGGACTTGTACTGTAAAACTAGAAGCAAACAGAGGGGAACACTTCTTGGTCTTGGCAATAATTTCTTGGATATGACACCAAAAACACAGGCAAGAAAAGCAAAAATAAACAAGTGGGATTACCTCTAATTAAAAAGCTTCTGCACAACAAAATAATCAACAAAGACACAATCTTTGGAATGGAAGAAAGTATCTGCAAACTGTACACCTGATAAAGGGTTAATATCCAAAATATACAAGGAACTTAAACAATCCAACAGGAAAAAAAACTAATAACCAATTCATAATTGGGCAAAAGATCTAAGAAGACATTTCTCAAAAGAAGACATATAAATGGCCGTCAGGCATATGAAGAAAATATTCAACATCAATAATCATCAGGAAAATGCAAATTAAAACCACAACAAGACATACCTTCGCACCTATTCAAATGGCTAGTATCAAAAAGACAAAAGGTAACAAGTGTTGTCGACAATGTAGAGAAAAGGAAAACCTTGCACACTCTTGGTGGGAATGTAAATTAGTATAACCATTATGGAAAAACAGTATGGAGATTTCTCAAAAAACTAAAAATAGAACTACCATATGATCCAGCAATCCCACTACTGGGTATATATCCATAGGAAATGAAATCAGTATGCCAAAGAGATATCTGCACTCCCATGTTCACTGTAGCATTATTTAGAATAATCAAGATAGGGAATTAAGTGTCTATTGACAGATGAACAGATAAGGAAAATGTGGTACATATACACAATGGAACTCTATTATAAACATTTAAAAAGAGGGAAATCTGCCATTTATGACAACATGAATGAACCTGGAAGATACTATGCTAAGTGAAATAAGACAGGCACAAAAAGACAAATATACCACATGATTTCACTTATATGTGGAATCTTTAAAAAGCTGAACTCATAGAAACAAAGGGTAGAATGGTGGATGCCAGGGGCTGGGGTGGGGAAATGGGGAGATGCTGGTCAAAGACTACAAAGTTTGACTTAAACAGAATGAATAAGTTCAAGAGATCTATTGTACAGCATAGTGACTATATTTAATAGTAATATATTATATACTTCAAAATTGCTAAGAAGGTAGATCTTAAGTGTTCTCACCACAAAAAAATAAGTCTGTGAGGTGTGGATATGTTCATTAGCTTGATTTAATCATTTCACAATGTATACATATATGAAAATATCACATTGTACACTGTAAATATACACAATTTTTGTCAATTATACCTTAATAAAGTTGGAGGAAAATTATGTTCTCAGCTATGTCAAGTCAGATTTGAAATCATTTACTTTAGGTATGGGCTCAGGTCAGTACAATTTTTCTGTCTTCTGTATCTGTCAAGTCAGTAGTTCGTAGACCTAGTTGAAAAATCAGAAAAACCAGGGGAGATTCTAATTATGTTAGTGGGTTTGGGGAAATTCTGACAATTGGCCAGGATTGGGAACCTCTTCCTAGTACTGCATTAAACTATTCTCAGACATAGCACACCCACAAAATGAGGAACGGACAGAAAATACGTGACAAAGGATTTAGTTAATGAAGGTCATCTGAAAATGGTAAGGCACCTGGGTCAAAAAAGGGCAGGAACAGGAGGAGTTACCAGAGTCTGGTGGGTGGTAGATATTGGGGAAATGTTGGTCAAGGGATATGAACATTCTTTGACAGGATGGAGTAAGTTCAAGAGTTCCATTGTACAACATGGTAATGGTAGTCAACGTTATGTGGCTGGGCGCGGTAGTTTACACCTGTAATCCCAGCACTTTGGGAGGCCAAGGCAGGCAGATCACTTGAGGTCAGGAGTTCAAGACCAGCCTGACCAACATGTTGAAACCCTGTCTCTACCAAAGAATATAAAAGTTAGCCGGGCATGGTGGTGCACGCCTGCAATCCCAGGTACTTAGGAGGCTGAGGCAGGAGAATCACTTGAACCTGGGAGGCAGAGGTTGCAGTGAGCCAAGACGGCACCACTGCATTCCAGCCTGGGCAACAGAGTGAGACTCTGTCTCCAAAAAAAAAAAAAGAAAAAAGTGTTGTATACTTTGTAAGTGCTAAGAGAGATTTTAAGTGTTCTCACCACAAAAAAAAAATTATGAGGTAATACATATGTTAATTAGCTTGAGTTAGCCATTCCACAATATATACATATATCAAAACATCATGCTATACATCATAAATAATACATCTTATTTGTTAATTTAAAAAATAAATCTTAAAAATTGGAAAGATGAACCAAATGTGGTATAACAGTAACATTTGGTTGATTTGGGGAAAGTATGTGAGAATTCTTTGTATTATTCTTGCAACTTTTCTGTAAGTCTAAAATTGTTGAAGAGCTAAAACAAAAACAACATCAAAAAAGCCTATTAAATGATCTCCCTGCTTCAATCTCTGCCTGCTACAGTCTATTCTCAATTAAAAAAAATTCAGCAATCCTTTTAAAATCACAAATTAGATTATGTAACTCCTTTGCTAAAAACCCTGGAATAATTCTCCATTTTCTCCACAGTGAAAGCAAAATGTATACTGCTATTCCCTCTGATTGGTGTGCTCTTGCTCCAGATATCCACTTAGCTAACTTCCTCACTCCCTTCAAGTCTTTGTTCAAATATCACCTTTTCAATGAATCTACCCTAACCATCACATTTAAGATTTCAACCCACTCTCTATAGCCAACACTTCTGATCTCAACTCTAACCTAGTTTTTTTCTCTTGACACTCACCACACTGTAACAACTATGACAGTTTTTAAAACCATCTGATTCCTTCAGCTTCAATGTAAGCTCAGTAAAGCCACAGATTTTTCAGTATTCTGCTTATTAATACAGTATCTCAAATGCCCAGAACTGTGCCTGGCCTACAAGGTATACAATAAATATCAGTCAAATGGATGAACAAGTTTTGCTGAATACCTGCTACAATCTAGAAAATGTCCAGACGAACACAGAGTCAGGGACCTAGCTATACAAGCAATTGCCTATAATCCAAATGGGAAATGCAGTACAATGTACAACACTTACGGAAAGATGAGTTCTAGATGAGGGATGAAGTCAGTAGGTTGACTCCCTTTTCAAAAATCTTGCCAGTGAGGGGAAGGCAAGTTGCAGAGTTATTTACATCCAAGAATTCCTCACTGACTGTGTACTCATTAACAGAATAACTGAAGTTCCTAGAACATGTAGGCAAACAATAGTTTCAAGGTAAATAAAAATCTTCACTATGTAACTTATATTAGGGGACATTTAGACATCTACTCAATATTAGAATCTCTACCTCATCTTTAAAAGGCAATCTTGGCTGGGCGCAGTGGCTCACACCTGTAATCCCAGCACTTTGGGAGGCCAAGGCAGGTGGATCACGAGGTCAGGAGTTCGAGCCCAGCTTCACCAACATGGTGAAACCCCGCCTCTACTAAAAATACAAAAATTAGCCAGGCATGGTGGCACGCGCCTGTAGTTCCAACTACTCAGGAAGCTGAGGCAGGAGAATCACTTGAACCTGGAAGGCGGAGGTTGCAGTGAGCCGAGATCGTGCCACTGCACTCCAGCCTGGGCTACAGAGCAGGACTCTGTCTCAAAAATAAATAAATAAATAAATAAATAACAATCTCTTTGTTTATAAGTCAGTCTCTCCATTTTTTTTTTTTAAGATGGAGTCTCACTCTGTCACTAGGCTGGAGTGCAGTGGCGTGATCTTGGCTCACTGCAACCTCCGCCTCCTGGGTTCAAGCAATTCTCCTGCCTCAGACTCCCAAGTAGCTGGGACTACAGGTGCATGCCACCATGCCTGGCTAATTTTTTGTATTTTTTAGTAGAGATGGGGTTTCACCGTGTTAGCCAGGATGGTCTCGATCTCCTGACCTCGTGATCCACCCACCTCGGCCTCCCAAAGTCCTGGGATTACAGGCGTGAGCCACCACGCTTTTCTAATGTTTATAAATGTAGCACAAGGTGAATGCAAAGTAAAATTGCAAATCTCAAAAAGATAAAGTTTCATGAAGTCTATGAAAATAATATAGCTTCATGAGAAAATTATTACTTTCTAATTGTAAAGGTGGCCAAGGTAGTTAGACCAATAAGAATTGGAACATGAAAGGTGTTTAAAGGATAGTGAATAGAGTATTAATCATTGAGTAATAAAAATCTTTAGAAAATTTGATGATGCAACTTTTGCAAAAAATGACACTGTTGTTAATTCCATGGAGACAAATGTGAAAAGAAGAATGTCATATTGTGCTATCATAGTTTTGTCAGAAAACCTATGTTAAAAAAAATCAGTACTTGTTCACCACAAAAAAAAAAAAACAAGATAATTATGTGAGGTGAAGGATATGTTGCCTAAGCTTGATTGTGGTAATCACGAAGTATATATATATCAATGTATACATATATTTATGGTGTTCAAGCATACTCAGCAATATAAATATATACAATTTGTATTTATAAATTGAACTTCAATAAAGCTGGAGGATAAAATAGTACTCAATTCATTCTTTTTTAAGACTTTTTTTTTTTGAGAAAGAGTCTTGCTCTGTCACTCAGGCTAGAGTGCAGTGATGCAATCATAGTTAACTGTAACCTCAAACTCCTGAGCTCAAGTGCTCCTGCTATCAAAGCTTCCTGAGTAAGTAGGACCACAGACATTGATTCATTCTTAATTCTAATAATTAGCTAAGGTTGCAATTACATAGTAAATTTTTTTTTTTTTTTTTGAGACAGAGTCTCCTTCTGTCGCCCAGGCTAGAGTGTGGTGGCACAATCTTGGCTCACTGCAACCTCTGCCTCCTGGGTTAAAGCGATTCTCCTGCCTCAGCCTCCTGAGGAGCTGGAATTACAGGCATTTGCACCATGCCTGGCTAATTTTTTTTTTTTTTTTTTTTTTTTTGAGAGAGAGTCTTGCTCTGTCACCCAGGCTGGAGTGCAGTGGCACAATCTCGGCTCACTGCAAGCTCCGCCTCCCACATTCACGCCATTCTCCTGCCTCAGCCTCCCGTGTAGCTGGGACTACAGGCACCTGCCACCATGCCCGGCTAATTTTTTGTATTTTTAGTAGAGACAGGGTTTCACCGTGTTAGCCAGGATGGTCTTGATCTCCTGACCTCGTGACCCATCCGCCTTGGCCTCCCAAAGTGCTAGGATTACAGGCGTGAGCCACCGCGCCCGGCCTAATTTTTGTATTTTTAATAGAGACAGGGTTTCACCATGTTGGCCTGGCTGATCTTGAACTCCTGACCTCAGGTGATGCACCCGCCTTGGCCTCCCAAAGTGCTAGGATTACAGGCGTGAACCACCATGCCTGACCAAGTTATATAGTAAATTTTGCTAAAGACTTTAGGTTTCGTTTCTCAACATAAAGAGCAAATTCAACTTCACCCCCTCTCTCATTCACCACCACCACCACCACTACCACCACCATCATCCATCACCACTACCATCAACAATAATAATTTATTTTATAAGACTTCATCCTTGAACAGGTCACTTTAGGTGGTCCCTTTTGAGCACCTTCTGTCCTCTTTGAAGGTGATGTATATTTAATTAGAGTTATATTTTTAATAAATAAAACAGAAAATAATTTTCTGTCATTTATTCAGCTGAGGGGGAAAAAAGTGTAAACACAATCTCTAGCAAAGGATGCAATTTGTGAGTTGGACCACAAGATGGAGGCACCAGTCACCTAAAAGGAAATAAAGATAAAAGCAAAAAAACAGCCTTTTAAGTGTAAAAATAACAAATCTAATTTTTTAAAAAATCAGGGCCGGGCGCGGTGGCTCACGCTTGTAATCCCAGCACTTTGGGAGGCCGAGGCGGGCGGATCACGAGGTCAGGAGATCGAGACCATGGTGAAACCCCGTCTCTACCAAAAATACAAAAAATTAGCCGGGCGTGGTGGCGGGCGCCTGTAGTCCCAGCTACTCGGAGAGGCTGAGGCAGGAGAATGGCGTGAACCCGGGAGGCGGAGGTTGCAGTGAGCCGAGATGGCGCCACTGCACTCCAGCCTGGGCGACAGAGCAAGACTCCGTCTCAAAAAAAAAAAAAAAAAAAAATCAGGTACATTTCCAATTCATTTTATAAGAATGGAAATTTATTCAAACAATCAAACAGTGAAGTCTGACATATAGTTCTGAAGATACTATCTCTACCAAACCCAATTCAATTGAAAAATCTCAAAAGCAACCTTGTCAACTCACTTTTCTAACTCTTGCAGAGTAACTCACACTTACAAAGTCTTCAAACAGCAGCAGAAAGGAACTGCTGAACTGAGCAGTATTTTGAAAAGTGAGGGAGTATAAAAAGTAATAGTTTCATGTGATTTACACTGATGCAGAGAAACTGGGTTTTACACAAAAAGAACGCAAACTGAGTTTCATAGCTACGTGATATTGACAAATCAACACTAGACATATTATTTTCCCTCATTTATTATATTCTTCAACAAATACAGAAAGTCACAACAAATGCTAGGAATAGTGCCTATACACAGTATTTAAGAAATACTAATTCTCATTATTGTTATTATTGACACTACTATTCTTAATATAAAGCAATTACAAAACCCTCAAAACAAAAGGAGACAAGTAACTCTTTTTCTCTTACATGAAATATTTTCAACCTCACTTAGAAACATAACCCAGCTTAGTCACTCATCCATTATTAGTTCCATTTCTGTTAAAACGTTTCATATTTCTACGGCAGAGAAAACTAGAATTCAAGATTAAGGTTCCTTAACTTCATAAGCATAAAGCATAAAGAACTGGCAGGTACGACTGTGAACACATTTCATCCTCCTGTTTTTCTCTGTTTGAAAGTGTGACACAGATGTGGTACTATTTGTGTAAGTAAGGGAAAAGGGTTTTTGTCTCCCTTCAACAAAATACAATTGAGTATTTAAGTGCATGAACACATATACACACGAACTAAGGGAATTCAGTAAGTATTTGAAATAGTCTCAGAAGAAAACATAAGTATGACATGAAATTTCAAAACGAAGATCAGAAAATTAAAAATCCAACCTTCAAACAACTCTGAGACAACCTGTATAAAAACTTTTAAATTACTATTTTATACTCAACAAATTATTTTAAAGTAAGTTCAACTTTTTATAGATATCACTAAACTGAAGGCATGTTTTAGCTAAAATCAAAACATTTTAGGATACTCTATCAATCTGATGATGCCCATGGTGATGATTACATCATGTGACCTCTGGATCTCTGACAACTAAAGAAAGAATGTTACTTACTATTGAAAAAACTAAATGTTTGACTTAAAATTTTTTTTATCCATTCTTCAAAATATAATTGCCACTTCTATCATTGTGCATTACTGATTAGGAATGATCCATATTATCATTTAAAAATCTTTATCTTAAAAGTTAGTTTATAAAACAGTAGTGCAGGACTTATTTGGAAGAAAAAATACATCCAATTATTTTAGAGAAATGGTTACTCCTTCAAATCAATTCAAAAAAAAATTTAACAGTGAATCTAAAATTTTTAAAACAATTCTGCCATCTACTGGAAAAATCTGAAATGTCTTCATAATTTCCCAAATGTTAAAGAGAAAATATCACATTGAAAAGAGCTATATATCATGATCTTCCAATAGCTACTAAAAACAAGAGACTTGACTTATAATTCTAACCATTTCATTTGTTTTGATCCTTAATAACTACTCAACTGCATACTAATTCATTATAATTTTTAGTATATTTTAAATCCTAAATACAAATATGATGAGGTGAGATAATTTAAAACAATGCAGGATTGCAATTACATATAACAGTGGATAACATAGGTTTTGATATATTCATCCTTACGACTGGGTATCTTAACAAATTTGAGGCTGGCAATGAAACTATATTTAGGACACTGACTAAACCAAGTCCCAACCTGAACCACACTAGAGGCGTTGTGACATTATGAAAAGATACTCTTATTTCTAATGAGAATATTTTAGTCCCTGAAGAATAATTTGGCCAATTTACCACAATAAAAAGAAAAGTATATCTTAAGCATCTGTCTCAAGATTTTGTAAAACCAGTTAACAGAAAAACCACAGAAAAACCATTTTCTGTGGTTTTTTCATATTTTGTTTTATTTTTGTCTTTATGCCTCTGGGTCCATAAACATCTCAATTCACTGAATAGCTGCTTTTTTCAGCATCTACTTTATATCTAGGCACATGCATATAAAGTACATTTAAGTATTCAGAAACAACAATCACTTCATATTTAAAATGAGGATAATAATCCCTGGTTACATGGTTGTTACAAAAATGTGAAGTAATCAGAGTTAGCACCTAATAAGTAATAGTTATCATTACTTTAAGTATTACTAAAAAGACTGGAAGCTTATAAGTAGCTGAGAACAAAATGAATGAAAAAAATGTTTTCAATTTGTTACAAATTAAATATGAAAACTTCAGATTACAATAGCCTATGATTCATGTTTACTTCCTTTATCTCCCAAAACCCAACTGAATTTATTAAAGAATATATGAGGAGATATAGCTATGCTAGAAAACAAAGGTACCATTAAAAGGTCAGACACTAAGGCCAAAAGGTCTGAAATACATAAAACAGATGTTTTGCTTAGAGCAGTAGTCAAAAACTATCTGTCGCATGAGAAAATTAACAAATGACACAGGATGAGATGAAAAGCAAACTTAGCAGTGCTGACTAGCCTGTGAATCAGCACAAGTGAACAGGCTTGCTTAGAAAGAATCAATATAGTTTTCCAAAAATAGGTCCTGAGAAAACCCCAAAACTGGAGGAGCAAGGCTAAGAGCAAGTGGCAAATGTTCAGTCAAGTCCAAAAAATTCAAAAATGCCACTAGTGCTACTACAGGGAGTCCTGGTTATCACTAATACAGGTTATACACAAAATACAGGTTTTTCAAAAAACAGCAAAAAGAAAACATCAAAAGAACAAACCCAAACAATAACACGTGGTCAGTGTCCCAATGAGCCCCTTCCCTATTTCTCACAGGCAACTAAAACTTTCACCTGATACTGACAGTCTTAAGATTCCCACTAGCAGGGGCTGAAAGTGAAGGAACCCTGTATTGAGTACAGTTCTACCAAAGTAATTCTACCAGAACACTATGAGGAGCTACTGGCCTGTAATATTCACTGGGTACAGACAGCTAATTTCAAGTAAATTGAGGGCTATGCTGAAAAAGACATCTAAGGAGGCTAATCAGGAATCAGAAGAACAGTGTTTAAGAAGATAAAGGGAGAATCTATAGAGACTTAAACCATAAAAAAAAAAGTAAACAGATCAGCCAATAAACAAGAACATTATAATATTATAGGATAACCAAGAAAATGTGAATGGCTGGATATCTGATGATATTAAGGGATTTATTTCTATATATGATGATGGTGTTATTGTTACATTTAAAAACAGGAGTGCTTGTGTTTAAAAGATACATACTGAAATGTTTATAGGTAAATTGACAAGATGTTTGTTACCTGCTTCAAAATAACATAGGAAAGATAACTGGGGGTCAGGAAGAAAATTATATTTAACCACAAGTATAACGGTAAAAAGTAAGTTTCAGGTATGTGGAGGTTTGCTTTCTCATTCTCTCTACTATATTTTAATTCAATAATTAAAAATAAATAAAACAGTGATTCTCAAGTTAGAACAAAAGCTAAAATCCAACTAATATTCTTAAAAAGGAAGCACAAAAGGTATAAAACACCCTTCAGTTATAAGCAAAATTCTATTTCTGATTAGCAAACCTCAATTTTAAATTATCAACTTTAAAGTTTGGTTAATACCTCTTTTGATCTGGTTTCTCAAAAGTGTTTCGGAACTTCATATTCGAAAGGCAGCATTTTTTTAACTAAAAAACATAAAATATAAAATTCAGGAGATGATATTATAAATAATGTTTGGCACACTGATAATCCAAATATATGTGTGTCTAAATATACTCACATAGAAATATAGAAAGTATAGAAAATATAGTTTGGCAGTAAATGTTTTCATAAAAACCTCAGCACAAATTTTTCTTGGCTCACAACTTTTATAAATGTATAAGTAACACTTCAAAAAATTGAGATAACATATACAAATCAATGTGATATACCAAATCAACAAAATGAAGGACAAAAACTGTATGACCATCTCAATAGATGCAGGAAAAGCATTCAACAAAATTCAATCCTTTTTAAGATAAAAATTCTTAGTGTCAGGTATAGAAGGGATGCACCTCCAATTATGAAGGCCATATATGACAAATCCACAGTTAATATTATATTCAAGAGTGAAAAACGGAAAGCTTTTCCTCTAAGGTTAGGAATGAGACAAGGATGCCTACTCTCACCACTCCTATTCAAAAACAGAAGTCCTAGCAAGAACAAGTAGTCAAGAACAACAAATAAATGGCATCCAAATTAGAGAGGAAGAAGACGCAGATGACGACCTTACATATAGAAATCCCCAAAGATTCCACACACAAAAAAAGCTGTTCAAACTAATGAATGAATTCAGCAAAGTTGCAGGATACAAAGTCAATATAGAGGCCAGGCATGGTGGCTCATGCCTATAATCCCAACACTTTGGGAGGCTGAGGCAGGTGGATCACTTGAGCCCAGGAGTTCAAAACCAGCCTGGGCAACATGGTGAAATCTCATCTCTACAAAAAATACAAAAATTAGCTGGGCATAGTGGCACATATCTGTAGTCCCAGTACTTAGGAGGATCACTTAGGCCCCAGGGGCAGAGGTTGCAGTGAGCTGAGATCGCGCCAGTGCCCTCCAGCCTGGGTGACAGAGCGAGACTCTGTCTCAAAAAAAAAAAAAAAAAAGAAATCAACATATAAAAATCTATTGCATGTCTAGGTACTATCAACAAATTATCTGAAAAGGAAATTAAGAAAACAACCTACTTACAATAACATCAATAAAGTAAAATATTTAGCAACAAACTAAGGAAGTGAAAGACTTATTCACTGAAAACTATAAAACACTGATGAAAGAAATGCTTTAAAGCAGACACAAATAAATGCAATGACATCTGATATGTTCAGGGACTGGAAGAATTAATATTGTTAAAGTGCTCATACTACCCAAAGCAATCTACAGATTCAACACAATCTCTATCAAAACTCCAATGACTTTTTTTTTCCAGAAATAGAAACAATAATCCTAAAATTCATATGGAATTACAAGAAGACACTGAGTAGCCAAAACAATTTTAAGCAGGAAGAACAAATCTGGAGGCATCACACTTCTGATTTCAAAATACATTTAAAAGCTACAGTAATCAAAACAGTATGGTACCAGTATAAAACCAGACATATAAACTATTGGAACAGAAGACAGAACCTAGTAATAAACCCACACATGAAGGCAAGTGAGTTTTGACAATTTTGCCAAGAACACACAGTGAAGAAAAGATAATCTCTTCAAATAAATGGTATTGGGAAAACTAGATATCCACATGCAGAGGAATGAAATTGGACCCTTACCTCACACGGTATATAAAAATCAACTCAATATGAATTAAAGATTTCAATGTAAGTCCTTAAACTACAAAACTCTTAGAAGAAAACAGGGAAAAAGCTTCTTGACATTGGCTTTGGAAATGATTTCTTGGATATGACACCAAAAGCACATAACAACAAAAGCAAAAACAGGTAAGTCTGATTATGTCAAACCAAAATACTTCTGCAAAGCAAATGATACAAAGGCAACCTATGGAATAAGACAAATATTTGCAAACCATATCTCATAAAGGATTAAAAACCAAAATATATCAGCGACTTCTATGACTTAATAGCAAAAAACCAAATAAATTGATTTTAAAATGGGCAAAGGAACTAACAGGCATTTCTCCAACGAAAACATACAAATAGCCAACAAGTATATGAAAAGGTTCTCAATATCACCAGCCAACAGGGAAATCAAGTTAAAACCACAATAAGCTATCACCTTATACTTGTTAGGATGGCTACTATTTAAAAAAAAAAAAAATGGACAGCAGAGCACGGTGGCTCACGCCTATAATCCTAGCACTTTGGGAGGCTGAGGCAGGCAGATCACTTGAGGTCATGAGTTCCTTGATATTTAACAGGAAGAATTTCTAAGAGACAAAATTAACACACGAAAGGAAAAAGTTGTATTTTCAGATACCTAAAATTTTCTAAAATCTAGTACATAGTATATATGTTAGCTAGTCTCAGATTTCAAAGAACAGTTATGCTCAAGTTATCTCAGGTAACCAGGGAATACTGTAAAGATACCGGAAGAAAGACGATAAACGCAACATCTGCAAAATAGAGACAACCGGAACATGATTTAGGACACAACAATACCTATTGTGGTCTAATAGGAACCTTTCGACATGCTTGCCACCCTAACTTCTTAGAAATGGATATCTACTGATCCCTAATTATTCTCATATTTTCCTCTCTCTATATATTATATCTGAGTTAAAGTTTCAACAGAAAAAAATTTGACCATGTTTGGTCTGTTACCAACCTATACAGAATGCCTATATGGGGCAGAATTCTCACACCCAGCCACATCATAGGTCTTTGGCTATCTTACAGCTGACTTGGGACCAGAGACATGGATAAGGGTATCATAGTGACCTGTAAAGCTGGAACTAGTCCTAGTTACCAGCTACTTTCTCTAAAATACATAGCCAACACTCAAAAAGCACCACAAACAATCTTCCAGTAAAACAATTCTAACTTATATCACTAGAAATAATGATTTAGAACATTTACCTCTGTGTCTACGTGTTCCTCATTTGCATGGAAAGGATAAATTCCTTTGGTTGTTGTCAATATGGCACATACAAAGTATGTGTGACTATCTCAAATAATTTTATACCTACTAAATTTGAAAAAAAGTTTTACTATTAAAGCCAAAACACTGTTATTCAATGTAATCATGCATTTTAAAATAGATATAAATACAGTAAACCATAGCATTAGGTTAAATTAAAAACATTTACCAAAGCCCACATTATGCATACACTCTTCCTCAATTCATAGGCTACTCCTTTTAAGCTCATATAGAATTTACTGCTTGCTTTTCTCTAGACATTTACTCACTATGACTGCAGTAGAAACTACACCCAACAAATACATCAATCAAATGAGGACAGAATAAAAATCTTTTCAGACATTCAAAGACTCAAAAACTTTATCCGCCTTGAACCTCTTCTCAGGAGGCTACTGAAGCATATATGCTACAAAGCTGTGGTGAAAGGCCCAGAATCCAGGGAATAAGATATCCAGTACAGGGAAGAGGAAAGGGAATTATGGTCTCTCTGTAATGAATTCTTTCAGGTACTGTATGTCTGAAAAAACCTTCATTTGCCTTTGTTTTAACAAGATATTTTTGTTGTGTACAAAATTATAGGTTGGCAGACTTTCTCTTTTTGTACTTTAAAGATATTGTTCCACTGTCTTCCAGCTTACATTGTTTCTTTTAAAAAAACCTGATCTCATTTTCGTCCTTCTTCCTCTGTAAGCAATGTGTCTTTTCTCTTGCTCTATAAAGATTTTCTCTTTATCAATGGCTTTGAGCAATTTGATTATAATATGCCTTGGTGTGGTTTTCTAAATCTTTTTTTTTTTGGAATTTGTTGATGATTTGGGGTCTGTGGGTTTATAGTTTTCATCAAATTTGGAATATTTTTGGCCATTATTTCTTCAAATATATTTGACCTGCAAAATGACCTTTACCCTTCATGGTATCCAATTACATATATTAGGCCACTTGAGGGTATCCCACAGCTTGCTAATTGCTCTTTTTTTTCTGGTCTTTTTTCTCTCTGTGTTTTATTTTGGGTAATTTGTATTATTATCTTTCAATTATAAATGTGTAAGGACCTAACAATAGGTATTGAAAATACATGAAGCGAAAACTGATAGAACTGGAAAAAGTAAAAGACAAATGTACACTTATATTCAGAGACTATAACACACTTTTTTCAATAATTGATACAATAAATATAAATAAAAATCAGCATGAATATAGAAAGCTTGAACAACTCTATCAACCAGCTTGGGCTAACTGACATTTACAGAACATTCAACCCAAAATAGCAAAATAAATAATATATTTTTCTCAAGCACAAACAGAACATTTACCAAATTGCACCATACTCTAGGCCATAAAACAATTTACAATACATTTAAAATAACTGAAATCATAATATATGTTCTCTGAATATAATGGAATTAAACTAGAAGTCAATGAAAATCTCCATCTAGAAAATCTCCAAATATTTGTAAATTAAAGAACATACTTCTAAATAAATACATAAGTCATATAGGAAAAAATAAATAAGAAAATATATTCACTACACAAAAATTTTAAGATAAAAATTTGTGAAATGTGGCCAAAACAGTGCCCACAAGAAATTTCAACATTAAAAATGCATATTAAAAAATAAACAGGTCAAATTATGATCTCAGTGGCCACCTTAAGAACCTATAAGAACATATAAGACCAATTGAAAGCAGAAGAAAACGATGACAATATAAGAGAAAGCGATAAGTTCTGAAACCAATGGAAAAAACTTACAGAGAAAAATCAGTGAAACTCAAAGCTAATTCTCTAAAATGATCAATAAAATTAACAAACCACTCATCAGATAGGCCAAGAAAACAAGAATAGCCACAAATTATCAATTCAGGAAAGAAAGAGAGGATATCACTACAAATCGTACAAACATTAAAAAAAAATGAAGAGGTATTACAACTTTATGACCGTAAATTCAACATATTAGATAAAAAGGGCAAACTACTCAAAAGATACAAACTACCAAAACTCACCTAAGACAAAATAGATAGCCTGAGTAGTCTTATACCTGCTAAAGATATTAAATTTGTAGGTTAAAAATTTATTATCTTTGAATTTTTAATTCCAGCCTTCCAACAAGGAAAACTCCAGGACCAGATGGCTTCACAGGCAATTTATATCCAACATGTAAGAAATAAGTAATACAAATTCTTCACAAACTCTTCCAGAAAATGCAAAAGAAGGAAACAAAATTTAACTCACTTTATAAGGCCAGCATTAACCTAAAAACAAACCTAGAAAACGCATTAAAAGGAAGAAATTAAGATCCTAAAGAACAAAAAACAAAATTCTTCAATAAAATGTGAGTACATCAATCCAATAATATATAAAAAGGAAAATGCATCATGACCAAGTGGAGTTTACCTGACAAATGCAATATTCAAGACATTCAATAATCAATCAATGCCAAATGAGTTAAAAGCTTATGTCCACTCAAAAAACTGCGCAGGAATATTTATAGCAGCTTTATTCATAATTGCCAAAACTTGGAAGCAACCAAGATGTCTTTCAATATGCAAATGAATAAACAGTGGTTCTAACCATACAACAGAATATTATTTAGCAATAAAAAGAAAGTAGATGGCCAGGCATCTGGTTTACTCCTGTAATCCTAGCACTTTGGGAGGCTGAGGCAGGCGGATCACCTAAGGTAAGGAGTTCAAAACCATCCTGACCAACATGGCAAAACCCTGTCTCTACTAAAATTACAAAAATTAGCTGGGCACGGTGGTGGGCACCTGTAATCCCAGCTACTCGAGAGGCTGAGGCAGGAGAATCACTTGAACCTGAGAGGCAGAAAGGTTGCACCGAGCCAATATCGCACCACTGCACTCCAGCCTGGACGACAGAGTGAGACCCTGTCTCAAAAATAAATAAATAAATAAAAAGAAAGGAGCTATTATGCCACAAAAAAACATGGAGGAAACTTAAGTGCATATTACTAAGTGAAAGAAGCCAGTCTGAAAAGACCACATACTATATGACAGCAGCTATATGACATTCTTGAAAAGGCAAAACTACAGAGACAGTGAAAAGATCAGTGGTTGCTAGAGGTTTGGTAGCAGGAAGGGAGGAAGTGAGGGCACACTAATGCAAGATATTAACAATGGGAGAAACTGCATTGTGGGAGCAGTAATATCTGAGTAGTTTCCATTCAATTTTTCTGTAAACCTAAAATTGCTCTAAAAAATAAAGTCTATTAATTTTTAAAAGTCAATCAGTATAAATTCACCACATGATCATTACAACAGAACCAAAAAAAAAACCCAGCAAGCAAGCATGTGGCAAAATAGAAAAAATTCAACATCAATTCATAAGAGAAAGTGCTCAGCAAATGAGGTACAGGGAACTTTGTTAATTTAATAAAAGGTATCTAAAAAATTATAGCTAACACCACACTTAACAATGAAAGACTAGTGGCCGGGCATGCTCATGCCTGTAATCCCAGAACTTTAGGAGGCCAAGGTGGGCAGATCATTTGAGGTCAGGAGTTCGAGACCAGCCTGTCCAACATGGTGAACCCCCCATCTCTACTAAAAATAAAAAATTAGCCAGGCATAGTGGCACATGCCTGTAATCCCAGCTACTCAGGAGGCTGAGGCAGAAAAATCGCTTGAACCCAAGAGGTGGAGGTTGCAATGAGCCAAGATTACGCCATTGCACTCCAGCCTGGACAACGAGAGCGAAACTCCACCTTGGGGAAAAAAAAAATGAAAGACTAAATGTTTTTCTTCTAAGATATGGAACAAGAAAAAGATATCTATGCTCACCACTCTTATTCAACATTATACTGGAGGCTCATCTAGTGCAGCCAGGCAAGAGAAGGAAATAGAATGCAAATAAGTGAGAAAGGATAAAAACAAAACTGTCTCTATCCACAGTTGATATAATTACCTACAGAGAATGTCCAAAGGATCTGCAAAAGGCTTCATTCAAGAACTAGTAGGTGAGTAAAATAGGTTGCAAGATACATGCTCAACATGGAAAAATCTATTGTACTTCAATATAATAGTAACAAAGATTAGAAATTACGTTTTTTAAAGCATCATTTATAATAACAATACAATATAATATACTTTATAATAAATTTAACAAAACATATCATGATCTCTATGCTGAAAACTACGAATCAGTGATAAATTTTTAAAAAATGACCAAGTAAAAGGTCTCTATGAATTAAGTCAAACCGATTTTGACATTAAATCCCATTCTCTTAAATGCTACGTTATCCAATTTGTCTCTCATGAGTAGCAAAAATACTTTGTGAGGCTAAGTAGGTACTGTTATTTCCATTTTACAGAGTAAGCTGGAGCTGCTATGGCCAAGCACTCACACTCTTAGGTATGTACTCATGGAAAATGAAAACTTAGGTTCACACGAAACCCATATGTGAATGTTTCTTGCAGCTGTATTCATAATCACCAAAAACTGCAAGTAACTAAACTCAAATGCCCTTTAATGAGTAAATGAACAAACTGGTGCATCCATTAACATGGAATACTAATCAGCAGTAAAAAGGAGCAAACTACTGATACACGTAATGAATCTCAAAGGCATTATGCTGAATAGAAGCCAGGTTCAAAAGGTTACATATGGTATAAGTATACATGTGGGACAGTCTCAAACGGAAAAAAGTATAATGGCAGAGAACAAATCAGTGGTTGCTGAGGTTAGGGAATGAGGAGAGATTGTGACTACAAAAAGTTAGCATGAGGGAGTTATTCAGGGTGACAGAACTGTTCTGTATCCTGACTTTGGTGGTGGTTACATGAATCACATGTGTTCAAATTTATAGAACTATACACCAATTTTAAAAGTTAATTTTACTCTATTTTAAAACTAGAATCTAAAAAAACCAACTAATAGCAAACAGAAAACTAAAGAAAAAAATGAGATACCATAACACACCTACTGGAAGAGCTAAAATTAAAGACTGACCATACCAAGTGTTGATAAGGATATAGGACAACTGGAAATCTCATACACTACTGGTGGGAAGGTAAAACAGTACCACCACTTAGGCAGTTTCTTAAGAAGTTAAACATACACCTAACAAGTTGACTCAGCCATTCCATTTCTAAATATTACATCAAGAGAAATAAAAACATATGTCCATATAAAGACTTACACATGAATGTTCATAATTTATTTGTAATAGCCCCTAAATAGAAACAACCCAAATATATATGAACAGGTGAATGGATAAACAAATTATGGTATATGCATACAATGGAATATTACTCAGCATTAAAAAGAAATAAACTACTGATAAACACAAAAACATGGATGAATCTCAAAATAATTATGCTGAGTGAAGAACCTAAAAAAAAAAAAAAAAAGCAGAATATGTGCTGTATGCTTCCACTTAAATAAAATTCTAGCCAGGTGTGGTGTCTCACATCTGCAATCCCAGCGCTTTGGGAGGCTGAGGCAGGCAGATCACAAAGTCAGGAGTTCAAGACCAGCCGAACCAACATGGTGAAACCCCGTCTCTACTAAAGATACAAAAAGTTAGTTGGGCAGGGTGGCGCACGTCTGTAATCTCAGCTATTCGGGAGGCTGATGCAGGAGAACCACTTGAACCCGGGAGGCAGAGGTTGCAGTAAGCCGAGATAGCGCCACTGCACTCCAGCCTGGGTGACAGGGCAAGACTCCATCTCAAAATAAATAAATAAAAATAACTAAAAATTCTAAAAAATACAAACTAATGTATAGTGTCAGAAGTCAGATGAGTGCCTATCCATGGAAGCAAAAGCATAAGGCAGGACTAGAAAGGGGCACAACAAATTGTCGTGGATAGTGGATATGTTAATTTTCTTGACTATGTTGATGGTTTCACAGATATATACATATGTCAAAACTTACCAAATTGTACATTTTAAGCATGGGCAATTTTTTTGTCGATTATACTTCAATAAAACTCTCAAAAGGCAATTACAATTATGTAAGAAAATATACAAATTAGTGAGAATATGTAAAAATAAAATATTCATGTTATTGTAGAATAGACATGACTGTTAATTTGAAACTTTAATGATATTGTATCTCTATAGAAATGAATGATACAAAAACTAGTATAAATATATTTGTTGTTTTTGGGTTTTTTTTTTTGAGATGGAGTCTCACTCTGTCACCCAGGCTGGAGTGCAGTGGTGTGATAACGGCTCACTGCAGCATCCGCCTCCCAGGTTCAAGTGATTTTCCTGCCTTAGCCTCCCGACTAGCTGGGATTACAGGCGCATGCCACCATGCCCAGCTAATTTTTGTATTTTTAGTAGAGATGGGGTTTCACCATGTTGGCCAGGCTGGTCTGGAACTCCTGATCTTAGGTGATCCACCCACCCCGGCCTCCCAAAGTGGTGGGATTACAGGCATGAGCCACTGCACCCAGCCATAAATGTATTTTTTAATGGGCAAAAGGTTTGAACTATACTTCACGGAAGATCTGTAGATAGTAAATAAGCACATGAAAAGACTGTCAACATCCTCAGGCATTAGAAAAATGAAACTTAAAATCACAATGAGATACCATTATACACCTATCAAAATGGCTAAAATAAAAATAAAAACTCACCCAAAAATCAGAAAATACTAAGTGCTGGTGAGGGTGTGGAAACAACTAGAATTTTAATGCATTGCTGGCAGGAATACAAAATGGTACAGCTACTTTGAAAAATAGTTTGGTAGTTTCTCATTAAGTTAAACACACATTGATCACACAACTCAGTAATCCCACTACTAGATATTTACCCAAGAGATATGAAAACTTACGTTCACACAAATCCTGTATGGCAATGTTTGTAGAGCTTTTTTCACAATCACAGAAACTAGGAACATCCTAATGTCCATCAGCTTGTGAACAGATAAACTGGCAAACCCATACAATGGAATACTACTGAGCAATAAAAAGGAACAACTACTGACACATGGATGAATCTCAGCTACAGTATGCTATGTGAAGCAAGCCAGACTCAAAAGTCTAAATCCTGTATAATTCCATTTATATGATATTCTAGAAAAGGCAAAACTATAGGCCCATAAAACACATCAGTAGTTGCCAAAGGGTGTGGGAATGAACTACTAAGGAGTTAGAGGAAATTCTGACGGTGATGGAATTATTCTATTACTTGAATCCAGTGAGGTTACTCTGTACTCATTTGTCAAAAACAATAAAACTGTACACCATAAAGGGTGAATGTTACTGTATGTAAATTATATTTCAATTTAAAAAAAACTCAATCTGACAGTTTGCATATTTTTAATTTTACTGACAACTTATGGAAAAGAAACATCTCTCTGCTTGCAACCTGTCAAGAAATACTTAATACCATGCTATGTTCTTTGTAGGCTTTTTTCTTTTTTTGTGAGACATATTCCCTGCCTGACAGAAGAGCTCATTAGGGAAACAAGTCTAAATATTAAAATAAGTTACAGAAAAAGGCTAGGCAAAAATAAATTAATTAATAGTGATAAATCACAGAATACATTTTATATGTGTGGGAAATGAATGTCACATAATTTTGGAAAGGTCTTAGTGCTTCTCAACATTACTGATCTTATATTATCTCTAACTTTCAAGTGAGGATGATGAGACTTGGAGAGGACAAGTACTTTTTCCGTGATTCCCGAGCTACCAGGTGTCAACGCTGAGATTGTAACCCACGCCTCTTCGCCCAAAGCCTGACATCTTCTGCATGCGGCGATGGAACAACACAGAAAAGGTTATGACGGCGGCTACACAGTGTGATTTCAATGGACAGCAACGCCTCCTTACTCCCCAGACAACCCGCTCAACTACTTGGCACGAATCCTACACAGTAACACCATGATTAGTGCCACGTTTCTTAAATTGAGCTTAACGGGGTCTTAGAACGTAAACTCCCGAAAAAGGAATCAGCGAGCCTTGTGGGGATATGGACCTACTTCTGAGAAGTCTTGGTAGTAAGGAAGGCGCATGGGGCCAGCGCTGGAGCCAGGTTGCCACCGAAAAGGGTAAACACCAAGAAAGAGGACAGCCGAGGCGCTGAAGATACTCCTCTTCAATTACACTACTCAGCTCTGGGTCACAAGGCGGGGAACAGCGTACGAAAAACCCCTCTCCTGGCCCTTCCTAGCCCCTTTGGTGAAAGATTTCCGTGGACTTTTCCCTGCCTCCGTCGCCAGTCCAGGGCTAAAACTGAGGCTCCTCTACCGGCGTGGCTGGGAGGAAAGTAGTGGTGCGCCTTAAGAGCGCGAGCAGCCCGGGGCACGCCGGGGGAAGGCGCTGGGTCCTAGGGACCGCGGACGCACGAGGCCGGGCCAAGGCGCCCAGAGCCGGGCTGGGTAGGGCTCCGATGCCAGAGTGAAGGGGTCGACAGGGGCGAACGAACTCGGGAAATTCTCTCCGGTGACACCCTAAGTGTCGCATGATGCGTTAGTTGACTAGGGGCTCTCACTTTTCCCTCCTTTACTGACCACGCAATCGCTACCCACGCCGCCACCTCACCTCTCCAGTTCTTGTACTGCGGAATGTAGTAGTATTTGTTCCCGAATTGGTCCGTGCCCACGTGCTCCTTCACTTCCCTTGACAGCGATCTCCACAAGGCGCGGAACAAATCCTGAGACCAAGCCATGCCGTCCACCCAGTTTCCAGCGCTGCCAGCACCGGGATCCGCAGTAGGGGTAAAGCTCCAGCCGCCGACCCAGCCCACCGAGGCGGAGAAGTCAGGCCGGCCTCCATCCTGGAGCCCTTCTAGTAACGGCGCTCACCATTGGTCGGATATATCACCGACTGACCAATGGGAGACTCTGCTGTTCCAGTCCCGCCCCTGAGCTCTGTCATGGCGACGTCCAGTGCTCCAGCGTATGTGAGGACACGATATGCTGGGATTTTTGTCCGCACGACAAACGGGTTTGGAGGACCCTCTTCGCCTTCGGAGAGCAGAGTCAACACGGAGGTAAAGAAAACCTTACTTTTTGGCTAACAGGCCAGTTAGAATCTGGACCAATGACTGTAAGCTTTGCCCCACACTTTCCCGTCTCTTCGCTCTCCTGCCACCAAACTATTATTTGCCCTCTAATGCTGTGTGGCTTGCGAAAATAGGATCCCTTTTATTTACTGGTGACGACTTGCAGGCGGGGGGCGGGGGGGGTGTTCCCCCGCGGGCTCAGGTGAAGACACTATAAATCTACATAAGAATACTTCGTTGTACTGTATTCCTTCTCAAGTTACTCCAAAGAATAACTGCCCTCCAAGGACTCGTTCATTCATTCAGTCTGCATATTTAGTGAGTTCCTACAGTGTGTCAGGCAGCCTATTAAAGGCAGAGGACACAGGCCAGGAATTGAACAAAGTTCAGAATGACTAGAGCGGAGAATTGGGGTAGGGACCATTGACAAGAGATGAAGTAGACAGAAACTAGATGAGGAAGAGCCTTGTGTACTTGAGTAGAGGTGTGAAGATGAGAATAAGGTAACAGCTATTGCATTTTGTTTTCTGCTTGGAGAATGGGTTGCAACTGAGCAAGAGTGGGAGCCAAGTTAGGTAACTGTTGTGATTACACTTGTCCGGGAGAGAGTTGATGGAAGCCTGGGCCACAGAGTTGCCAAGTAGAATAAAGATAGTGGAGAGATTTGAACAACGTCTAAGAAATAGAATCAACAGGCCATGGAAATTGATTGGATACGTGAATGACGAAAAGAGAAGAATGAATAATGATTTCCAGATGTGTCTTGTATAAGAAGTTGAATGTTGGTAATACACTCTGAGAGAGGGTTTTCCAAAGGGAAGAAACAAGTTTTACTTTTAATTTTGCCCACATTAATTGAGGAACCTGTGAAGATATTTACTTGGAGAACACAGGTGCATATGAGTTCTGCGTTCTGGAGAAATTTAAATATTAGTTTCCAACATTTTATCCGTTACGTTTTCAATGTTGTGAAATATCTCTGAGAGTTCCTTTAATGTGTTTTTTTTGCCAGTGTCACTTCCTCTGACACGTCATCAGCCTTTCATCACAACCACTTTTCCTCATTTATGTCTATTAAGTTCGCCTTCACTGATTTCCTCAGTCTGCATAGCTAGAATGTCTCAAATGGCGGCAGTGTCATTGTTGCCACAATCAGCATGTTCTCACGGGCAGCTACTTTTTTCATTTGCTCCATTTATGTTTAATGCAAGTTTCACTTCTAGTATTATCACTCTTCTTTAGTGCACTTTCATTCTTCTGGCAAATTTCCTCTTTTAATCTGTAAAATTCCATATGGGTTTATCTCAAGGGCACAGAAATATTAATAACAAACCTCCATGCTTTGCAGCCTGTGTGTGAACTGAATAACAGATGCACAGTGACCAATCACCCATAGACTTTGAAAGAAGTAAAATTGCAAATTGGTCACTAATTTTGATTCATATGTTATTTGTGTAATGATTTGTGAACTGAAAAGCTAGTAGCAAACTTTTATGCTATTTCTCACAGTTAATAAACTGTGGTAACTGAAATTCATATCAGACTATGCCAGGTGAGGATTGCTTATACGTTTAAGACAAAGTATTTAAAAATTTAAAAAAAATTTTTTTTTTTTTTGAGACAGGGTCTTGCTCTGTCACCCAGGCTGGAATGCAGTGGCGCAATTACAGCTCACTGCAGCCTCGACTTTCCAGGCTCAAATGATCCTCCCATCTCATCCTCCTAAGTAGCTGGGACCACAGACATGTGCCCACACACCTAGCTAATTTTTAAATGTTTTGTAGAGATAGGGTCTGCCTGTGTTTCCCATTCTAGTCTTGAACTCCTGGGCTGAAGTGATCCTCCTGCCTTTGCCTCCTAAAGTGCCGGGATTATATATGCGAGATACCACACAGCCTAAAATTTTTTAAAAAATATTTCCGTCATTAAGTGATGTTTTTGCTTAACTAAACATCTATATAGTTCCATTTTATTCATAGGAGATGTCTACTGTTCTTCCTTGTCATCATGTAAGGGCAAAAGCATGAACACTGATATGCAGTGTTCACAATTTACACCCTCTAAAAAAACATTTTACAACTTTATTGAGGTATAATTGACATACAATACCCTGCACATTAAATGAGAATATACAATTTGATGAATTTTGACATATATTTACTTTTGAAACCATTACCATAATCAAGAGAACATCCATAACCCTAAAAATTTTTTGACGGTCCTTTATAATCCTTCTCTCCCTTCTTTCTCTGCTTTACCCTCTTCCTTCTCAGGAAACCACTGATCTGCTTTAGGTCACTATAGATTAGTTTGCATGTTTAGTATTTTATGTAAATGGAATCTTTTTTGTCTGGCTTCTTTTATTCAGCATAATTACATTATTTTGAAATTTCTCCATGTTACTGCATGTATCAATTCCTTTTTTTTGCTGTGGAGTATCCCACTGTGCAGATATACCACAGTTTATCTAGTCATTTGTCGATGGACATCTAAGTTGTTTCCAGTTCAGGACTAATACATTTACAGCTGCTCTGAAAATTCATGTATGAGTCATTGTATGAACATATGCTTTCATTTCTCTTAAGTTAATGCATAACAGTGGAGCTACTAGATATATCCTTTACTTTTTAAGAAACCGACAGTTTTCCAAAAGCATTTTCCAGTCCCACCACTAACAGGTGAGAGTGCTAGCTGCTCTATATTTATGTTTCCCCTTTCCTGCTTTCATTTGACTATTTGAACATTATTTAGTATTCTATTTTATATACTATGATTTTGACTATATCTTCTTGTATAATTTTTTAGTGGTTGCTCTAGGAATTATAAAATACATACTTTTCATTTTCTACTTTGGATCATTTCATTGTTTTACTGCTTCATTTGGCATATAGAAACCTTATCACCCTTTCCTCTGCACCGTATATATTGTTGTCTTATATTTTATATTTATATACATTATATACTCCATCAGACATTATAATTTTTTCCAACCATCAATCATATTTTAAGGAAAAGAATAGCCTATTATATTTAACCAGATAGTTATTTCTGTTGCTGTCTCTTTATTCCTGATGTCTCAAATTTCCTTCTTATATCTTTTTCTTCTCTCTGAAGAACATAGGTTATCAATTTTTTTAGAGTAGGTCTAATGGTTTCTGAAAAGGAATCTGCAGCCATTCAAATCATTGTTTTCCTATAGGTAATTTATCATTTTTCTCTGGTTGCTTTGAAGATTTCGTCTTTAGTTTTCAGCAGTTTAATTATGATGTGTCTGGTTGCAGATCTCTCTGGATTTATCCTAGTCAGGGTTCATTCTGCTTCTTGAACTTGTTTTTCCATAAACTTGGGAACTTTCCAGCCATTTTTTTCCAATATTTTTTCAAATCTACACTCTTTCTCTTCTCCTTCTAGACCTCCAATGACAAAGATATTTTTATAATTGTTCCTCTGGTCCCTAAGGCTCTATTCTTTTTCCCACCGATCTTTTTTCCTCTATGTTGTTAGATTGTATAATTTTAATGGATCTATCTTCAAGTTCACAGATTCTTTCCTCTGCCATCTCCAATCTGTTAGTGAATACATTAAGTTAAAATAATTTTATATTGAAAACTAAAATTTCCATTTGGTTTTTATGTCTTCTATTTCTTTGCTGAGACTTTCTATTTTAACATCTGTTTCAAGTGTGTGCACAATGGCTTGCTCAAGCTTTTTTTTATTTTTAGAGATGGGGCCTCACTGTTTTGCCCAGGGTGGTCCTGAACTCCTAGGCTAAAGTGATCCCCCTGCCTCAGCTTCACAAGAGTCACCGGGATATGGTCACCCAGCCTGGGTGACAGAGCGAGACTCTGTCTCAAAAAGCAACTAAAAGTTATCTAAAAATAAAAAAAGAAGTATTGCAACCGGGGAATCCAAACAAACCAGTCTATCAGAAGAAATATCTTTGTGCTAAGATTCATAGAAATATTTTACCCCATTTCCCTTCAGGAAAAAAATTAGGAAAGAACGTTAATCAAAAAACAAATGTATTTGAATAAAATCCGAAGGTACATTAAAGGTGAAGAGGAGAGGAAACTTATGAACCTTGCAGTGTGTGTATGATTAAATGTAAATATATAATAATAAATGAGCTGGAAATATATAATATGGCTGCTAAATTTTTTTTTAGACACTTCTCGATTGACAAGATGGAAATGAATAGCAACTTCATTAAACTAGCAAAAGTAAAGGTAAAAGAAGAAACCATGACATTAAGTAAAGAAGGAATAATACCAAGTATATCAGATGTCATAACAAAGGTGCACAGGCTGATTTCTTCCATTAAGAAGCCTATATTATCAGATTAGTTTTTAAAACAAAATAAAGCTAAAAGCTGTTTCTCATAAATACATTGTTGAAATATTTTAAAATACTTTACAAAATTCTTAAATAGTTAAAAAGTTAAAGGATAAGGGGAGATCAGACAACTGTAAACAAAATGTGGACATCGCTACAAATATTAGATAAGGTAAGATTTAAGGTTAAAAGCACCAAACATTTTAAAGAAGGACATTATATAAAGCTACATATATTTGGAGGAAATGAATAAACAACAAACTAGATTTAGTAGATACATGACTTTACATCCCTTAAATGGAGAATGTACATACTTTTTGTAAGTCAGTGGTACATTTACCAAAATTGTTCTTCGCCACTAAGTAAACTTAAACTTTAACAAATTCAAAAAGGTAGCTATCTTACAGGCCACATTCTTTGATCATAAGCTATAGAAACTGGAAATAAATCAATTCATGGTAACATCACCACCACCTCTCATGTTTTGGAAATTCAGAATTACATTTCAGAAAACTCCAGAATCAAAGATGAAATGAAAATTGAAGTTACAAATTGGAAATCAAGGAAAAGAAGAATAACCACTTCTACAACATAGGGAATCCAGAGAAACTTATATTCAATGAAACTTCATAACCTAAAAAAAAAATATGTATATACACACACACACACACACGCATACATATTAACTCATTGAACAAAAAGAATATGTAGCCATCTTAAGACACTAAAACAGGAGAATGAGAGGAAATGGTGGATAGGAGGCAGGACTAACTTGGCAGCTCCCACTCGGATGGACAAAGCAGTGTATGGAGATGCATATCGTGAACTGTTGCTATAAGAACTACCACAGGAACACTCCAGGAAAGCTGAGAGGATCCACAGACCCTTTGAAGGAGGTGGATTGCCGCTGCAGGCACTACGGGACAGCCAAGGAACTGTGAGTTGGCTGGCTTTCTCAGCTGGGAGGCTTAAAGCCTGGGGCAAGTCCTCAGCCCTGCTGGAAATAAACTCAGAGCTGTTGTAGGGGCACAGTGGGAGTGAAACCAGCCCTTCAGACTGCAGGTTGCATGGGAGCTGGGTGAGTCCTTTGGCTGCCAGCCTTCCCCAACTTCCTTGGTGACCTGTGTGACACAGCAGAGGCAGCCATAATCCCCCTGGGAACATAACTCCATTGGCCTGGGAACCATGCCCCCATCCACCACAGCAGCAACAGCAAGCCCCACCCAAGGAGATCTGAGCTCAGACATGCCTAACCCTGCTCCCACCTGATGGTTTTTCTCTACCTGCCCTGGCAGCTGAGGACAAAAGACATAATCTCCTGGGAGCTGTATGGGCCTGCCCACCCCCTGACCCTAGGGCAAGCTTGTATCCTTTCTATACTACTGCAGCTGATGCCCTCTTGAAAGTGCCACCTCCTGGCTGGAGGCCAACCAACACAAAACGAGCGCATTTAACAAAAATACAACCAAGGGCCCTCATAGAGGCCACTTCACTCCCCTGCCGCCTCTACGGTTGCAGGTGCTGGTATCCACAGCTGAGAGACCTAAAGACAGATCACATCACAGGACTCTTTGCAGAAACTGCCCTGTACCAACCAGACCCTGGTAGCCCTGCTGGTTGGCTAGATACAAAAGAGAAATAACAATCACTGCAGTTTGGCTCTCAGGAAGCCCCAACCTTAGGCGAAGGAGGAGAGCACCAAATCAAGGGAGCACCTCGTGGGACAAAAGAATCTGCAGAGCAGCCCTTGAGTCCCAGATCTTCCCTCTGACATAGTCTACCCAAATGAGAAGTAATCAGAAAAACAATTCTGGTAATATGATAAAACAAGGTTGTTTAACACCCCCAAAGGATCACACACCTTAGGGGAAAAGGATTCACATAAATACAAAAAATTGACATAGAATACCTGACATCAAGATGGAAATTTAAAAATTCCTTGAACTGAATGATAATAGTGACACAATCTATCAAAACCTCTGGGATACAGCAAAAGTGGTGCTAAGATGAAAGTTCATACCATTAAATGCATACCTCAAGAAGTCTAAAAGAGCGCAGATAGACAATCTAAGGGCATACCTCAAGGAACTGGAGAAACAGCAAACCAAACCCAAACCCAACAGAAGAAAAGAAGTAACCAAGATCAGAGCAGAAATAAATTGAAAGAACAACAACAACAAAATACAAAAGATAAATGCAACAAAAAGCTGGTTCTTTCAAAAGATAAATAAAATTGATAGACCATTAGCAAGATTAACTAACAAAAGAAGAGAGAAGATCCGGTAAGTTCAATTAAAAACAAAGTGGGACATATTACAACCCTTACTACAGAAATACAAAAGATCATTCAAGGCTACTATCAGCATCTTTATGCACATAAACTAGAAAACTTAGAGGAGATGAATGAATTCCTGGAAATATGCAACATTCCTAGATTAAACTAGGAAAAAATAGAAACCCTGGACAGACCAGCAGCAAGCAATGAGATTGAAATGGTAATAAAAAAGTTACCAAGTTGGCCGGGCGCGGTGGCTCACGCCTGTAATCCCAGCACTTTGGGAGGCCGAGGCGGGCAGATCACGAGGTCAGGAGATCGAGACCATCCTGGCTAACACAGTGAAACCCCGCCTCTACTAAAAATACAAAAAAAAAATTAGCCAGACGAGGTGGCGGGCGCCTGTAGTCCCAGCTACTCGGGAGGCTGAGGCAGGAGAATGGTGTGAACCCCGGGGGGGCGGAGCCTGCAGTGAGCCAAGATCGTTCCACCGCACTCCAGCCTGGGCAACAGCAAGACTCTGTCTCAAAAAAAAAAAAAAAAAAAGTTACCAAAAAAAGTTTAGGTACAGACTCACAGCTGAATTATATCAGACATTCAAAGAAGAATTTGTATCAATCCTATTGACACTGTTCCAAAAGATAAAGAGAGATTCCTCCCTAAATCATCCTGTGAAGGCAATATCATGCTAATACCAAAACCAGGAAAGAGCATAACAAAGACAACTGCAGACCAACATCCCTGATGAACATAGATGCAAAAACCCCCAACAAAATACTTGCTAACCAAATCCAGCAGCATATAAAAAATATAATCCACCATGATCAAGTGGGTTTCATACCAGGGATGGTTTAACATATGCAAGTCAATAAAGGTGATACACCACACAAACAGAATTTTAAAAAAAATCACATGATTATCTCAATAGATGTAGAAAAAGCATCTGACAAAATCCAGCATCCCATTATGATTAAAACCCTCAGCAAAATCAGCATAGAAATGACATACCTTAAGGTAATAAAAGCCATCTATAGCAAACTCACAGCCAACATTATACTGAAAGGGGAAAAGTTGGGAAGCATTCCCCCTGAGAACTGAAACAAGACAAGGATGCCCACTTTCACCACTTCTATTCAACATAGTGCTGGAAGTCCCAGCCAGAGCAATCAGACAAGAGAAAGAAATCAAGGACACCCAAATCAGTAAAGAGGAAGTAAAACTGTTGCTGTTTGCTGATAACATGACTGTATACCTAGAAAACCCTAAAGACTCATCCAAAAAGCTCCTAGAACTGGTAAATGAATTCGGCAAAGTTTCAGGATACAAAATTAATGTACACAAGTCAGTAGCTCTGCTATACACCAACAGTGACCAAGCTGAGTATCAAATCAAAAACTCAACCCCTTTATAATAGCTTCAAAAAAGAAAAAAAAAAATACTTAGGAATATACCTAACAAGGGAGGTAAAAGACCTCTACAAGACAAAACACTGCTGAAAGAAATCATGGACGACACAAACAAATGGAAACACAGCTGAATTCTATGTTCGGATGGGTAGAATCAATATTGCGAAAATAACCATCCTGCCAAAAACAATCTGCAAATTCAATGCAACTTCCATCAAATACCACCATCATTCTTCACAGAACTAGGAAAAAAGAGCCTGCGTAGCCAAAACCAGACTAAGCAAAAAGAACAAATCTGGAGGCATCACCTTACCCTTCTTCAAACTATACTATAAGGCCATAGTCACCAAAACAGCATGCTACTGGTATAAAAATAGGCATATAGACCAATGGAACAGAGTGGAGAACCCATAAGTAAAGCCAAATACTTACAGCTAGCTGATCTTCAGCAAAGCAAACAAAAACCTAAAGTGGGGAAAGGACACCCTATTCAACAAATAGTCCTGGGACAATTGGCAAGCCACATGGAGGAAAATGAAAATGGATCTTCGTCTCTCACCTTCTACAAAAATCAGCTCAAGATGGATCAAAGGCTTAAAATCTAAGACCTGAAGCCATAAAAATTCTAGAAGATAACATTGATAAAACCCTTCTAGACATTGGCCTAGGCAAAGACTTCATGACCAAGAACCGAAAAGCAAACACAACAAAAACAAAGATAAATAGATAGGACTTAATTAAACTGCACAGCAAAAGAAATAATCAGCAGAGTAAACAGACAACCCACAGAGTGGAAGAAAATCTTAACAATCTATACGTCCAACAAAGGACTAATATCCAGAATATTCAAGGAACTCAAATCAAGAAAAAGATAATCCCAACAAAAAGTGGGCTGACATGGATAGACAGTTCTCAAAAGAAGATATACAAATGGCCACCAAACATGACAAAATGCTCAACATCACTAATGATCAGAGATGTGCAAATCAAAACCACAATGTGATACTACCTTAGTCCTGCAAGAATAACCATAATCAAAAAATCAAAATATAGTAGACGTTGGCATGGATATGGTGAAAAGGGAACACTTTTACATTGCCAGTGGGAATGTCAACTAGTACCACCACTATGGAAAACAGTGTGGAGATTTCTTAAAGAACTAAAAGTAGTACTACCATTTGATCCAGCATTCCCACTCCCAGGTATCTACCTAGTGGAAGAGAAGTCATTATACAAAAAAGATACTCGCACATGCATGTTTATAACAGCACAATTCGCAAGTACAAAAATATAGAACCAGCCCAAATGGATATCAATCAACAAGTGGATAAAGAAAATGTGGGGTGTGTGTGTGTGTGTGTGTGTGTGTGTGTGTGTGTATCATGGAATACTACTGAGCCATAAAAAGGAATGAAATTATGGCTTTTACAGTGACTTGGGTGGAATTGGAGACCATAGTGTACGTGAAGAAACTCAGGAATGGAAAACCAAACATTGTATGTTCTCACTCATAAGTGGGAGCTGAGCTATGGAGGACACAAAGGCATAAGAATGATACGGTGGACTTTGGGGACTCGGGGGAAAGGGTGGAAGGGGGGTGAAGGTTAAAAGACTGCACATTGGGTACAGTATATACTGCTCAGGTGATGGGTGCACCAAAATCTCAGAAATCACCACTGAAGAACTTATGTAACCAAACACCACCTGTTCCCCCCAAAACCTATTGATATAAAAAATTCTAAAAATTCAAAAAAGTAAAACAAAAACTAAGTTATATATATATATTAGAAAATACAGGGGCTGGGCGTGGTGGCTCACACCTGTAATCTTAGCACTTTGGGAGGCCAAGGAGGTGAATCACCTGAGGTCAGGAGTTTGAGACCAGCCTGGCCAACATGGTGAAACCCCATGTCTACTAAAAATACAAAAATTAGCCAGGTGTGGTGGCAGATGCCTGTAATCCCAGCTACTCAGGTGGCTGAGGCAGGAGAATCACTTGAACCTGGGAGGTGGAGGTTGCAGTGAGCCGAGATTGCGCCACAGCACTCCAGCCTGGGTGACAAAGCGAGACTCCATCTCAAAAAAAAAAAAAAAAAGAAAAGAAAAAAAGGAAAAAATGCATACATAGATATACATACATATAATATACATCCTATAAAGGCCATTTAAAACATTAAAACAAAAATAAAAGGTAAAAACTGAAATTAAATAGAAAATTTGGGCAAGCATATGCCATAGAAGAAGTAAGAGACTTATAAAATATTTAACAATCAGTTTGGCATGGAAACCAAGCAAGCCAAGTGAATGCTAGCTTTTAATAACCAGTATGCAATGCTTTTATATAAAAAAGAGATTGGAAAGGTGATTTTAAAAGACACCAGGGCTTGCTTTTTTTCCTTACCCTTCTACCCCAGGCTCTTCTGCCTTCCCTCTTCTTTCTTTCCCTTTTTACCCTCCCTCCTTTATGTGTCTACTGTTTCCTCTCTCCTCACCCATTTTCCCTTCTCTTTTCCCTCTACTCCTATGCCATTGTGTTGGGGGAAGTCCTCAAGACCATCCCCAGGTTTTATGATTTTCTAGAAGGACTCAGAACTCAGCATTTACTCATGACTCAATTACTCATGACTGTGATTTATTACAGTGAAAGGATACAAGATAAACTCAGCAAAGGGAATAGGTGCATGGGCAAAGTGTGGAGGAAACCAGGCACAGGCTTCCAAGAATCCTTTCCCAGTGGAGTCACACAGGACACACTCTATTCCTTTAGCAACAAATTATGACAACATATGTGAAATGTCTATCAGGGAAGCTCATTAGAGACTCAATGTTGAAGGTTTTTACTGGGTACTGTTCATAAAGGCACCCTCTATCTAGCATGTACCAAAATTCCAGACTCCCAGAAGTAGAGCAGGTATTCATCATAAAGCACATTGTTTTCTCAAATACTTGAGGCACAGTGAGCCATTCTTACCCGGTCATGGTGGGCACCCTCCTGAAATCCCAGGAGCCAATCTTGCAAGCAGAACTTTCTAAGGGTAGCAGTCTCAGGCCAGCTATGTTCACCTGTGTTTTGTACACCTTGCCTCCTGCCACTCCCCACCTCTCTTTCCCTTTAGAGTATTATTGCCCTTTTCCCTTCATCTTAAACTCTCCTTCTACTTCACAGACAATTCAGTCCTGAAGTCATTATGTTGGGCAGAGGTAGGTTTTCTCACTTAGTGTGGAATTAGGTTTCCTAGAGTGGAATTTCAGAGCCTGAGCAGGTTGAGGAAGTAGTTTAAGTGTGAGGACATACAAATTAGGTGATAAGGATTTTAGAGGAGACAGAAATCAGAGTCCAAGCTGTTGGGGGAGGGGATGGTAGTGGAGATGGGAGATTGGTTACATACAGGGGGATTGATAAATATATTGATAGTAATGGGAGCCATGCTTCTTACTGTTAGGAAGAGGGAGCTAAAGGAAAAGATGATTACCTTTATGCATGTTTGAATGATACTGTTTTACTTGTTACAAAGAGCATATATTCTGTTGTAATTTGAAAAATGATCATATGGAAAAATATTTTCAGAAAAATGGCAATTTCAGTGGAAAAATATGAAAAAAAAATTTTCAATGAAATATTGAAGTTCAGAAATGACAGAACAGCATAGTGGTCTGGGGAAAGAATGTCAAAGTTCAGGGCCTGATATGGTGGCTCACACCTGTAATCCCAGTACTTTGGGAGGCGAAGGTGAGAGGATTGCTTGAGGCCAGGAGTTCCAAACCAGCCTGGGCAACATAGCAATACTTCATCTCTACAAAAAAATACCAAAACTTAGCCAGGTGTGGTAACATGCAATTGTAGTCCTAGCTATTTGGGAGGCTGAGGCAAGAGGATCCCTTAAGCCCAGGAGTTTGAGGCTATAGTGAACTATGATTTTGCCATTGCACTCCAGCCTGGGTGACAGAGGAAGACCCTATCTCTAAAAGTAAATTAAAAAAAAATTAATGTTAAAGTTCAAATGCAGCTCAGCCAAATATTAGCTGTGTGACCTTGGGCAAATTACTCTTCTATTAATCTTATAATCAGGAGATGCATTTAATAATAATCACCACTCCTGGGACTACCACTTATTACACTTCTTATTACTACCTATTACAATGAGTAGTAGGCTTTTTTTTTTTTTTTTTTTTTTTTTTTGAGATGGAGTCTTGCTTGCTTTGTCACCCAGGTTGGAGTATAGAGTGATCTCAGCTTACTGCAACCTCCGTCCCCTGAGTTCAAGCAATTTTCCCACCTCAGCCTCCTGAGTAGCTGGGATTACAGGCATGCGCCACCACGCCTGGCTAATTTTTTTGTATTTTTAGTAGGGACGGGGTTTCACCATGTTGACCAGGCTGATCTTGAATCCCTGACCTCAAATGGTCCGGCCTCCTTGGCCTCCCAAAGTGCTGGGATTACAGGCATGAGCCACCATGCCCAGCCTGGCTTTTTATATTAGCTGTTATTGATATTGATCAAAGTCAGATAACTCATTACTGTTAGTCTGGATATTTAAACCTAAGGCTAAATTGCAATGTATATAAATGTATTGTGATAAATGTCACCCAGGCTGGAGTGCAGTGGCGCGATCTCAGCTCACTGTAACCTCTGCCTCCTGGGTTCAAGCGATTCTCCTGCCTCAGCCTCTGGGATTACAGGCATACGCCACTAGGCCTGGCTCATTTTTTAGTTTGTTTTTGTTTTTGTTTTTGTTTTGAGACGGAGTCTCGCTCTTGTCACCCAGGCTGGAGTGCAGTGGTGTGATCTTGGCTCACTGCAACCTCTGCCTCCCAGGTTGAAGTGATTCTTCTACCTCAGCCTCCCGAGTAGCTGGGATTACAGGCACACGCCACCACGCCCAGCTAATTTTTGTATTTTTAGTGGAGACGGGGTTTCACCATGTTGGCCAGAATAGTCTCAATCTTGTAACCTCATGATCCTTGGCCTCCCAAAGTCCTGGAATAACAGGCATGAGCCACCGCACCTAGCCTAATTTTTGGATTTTTAGTAGAGACAGGGTTTAGCCATGTTGGCCAGGCTGGTCTCGAACTCCTAACCTCAGGTGATCCGCCCACCTCGGCCTCCCAGAGTACTAGGATTACAGGCATGAGCCACTGCACCTGCCTGCTTCTCATTGTTGTACTATATGTAATGTCTAGAAGACAAAGGGCCATGTATATCTTCAAATCAGATACTTTATACTGCTAAAATGATTTCCAAAATGCTTATAATTACTTGTACTAATGTCAATGAATGAAAGTATCAGTTTATGCCTTTCCAGCATTGTGCATTGTTATCTTTTTAAAAAACTGACAATTTTATAGGCCAAAAATTTATAATTTGATATTTAAACTAGCATTATTTTTATCAGTAATGAATTTAGAAATAATTCTGGTTAAATTAGTGTAGATGCTAATAACAGCCAACAGATTAAGACAGATTCAAATAGTTAATATTCGCTAGACACTTACAATGTACTAGGCATTGTAATTAGCACCTTTTATATACAAACTCATTTAATGTTAATAATATGCTCACCAGGATAATGATGGTTTACAGTTATAAAATATCAGAAATGTCATTTGTCTTAGTTTGTGAGAGTACTTGTTAATTATTTGTATTGATATTTAAGTGGCTTTATTTAAATACACATAAAGGTTAAGTTGAACATAGTCTCTTTTCTTTTAAGACAGGATCTCACTCTGTCACCCAGGCTGGAGTGCAATGAAGTGATCATGATTCACTGCATCCTCGAACTCCTGGGCTCAAGCAATCTTCCTGCCTCAGTCCCACCACCATACCCAGCTTATTTTTATTTTATTTTTTTGTAGAGATGGGGTATTGCCTGGGATGCTTTCCAACTCCTGGTCTCAGGCAGTCTTCTCACCTCCACCTCCCAAAGCGCTAGGATTACAGGCATGAGCCACTGCACCCAGCCCATACTCATTTTTTATTTCTATTCATCTTTAAGAAACATTTCAAGGAATTTTTTTAATCCTGTAATTTATGCTTTTGTCCATTAAGATGTCCTCAGCTACATTTATCAGAATTTAACTTTTTTCATACAACTTTCAGTCTCTAAATACCTTTAAAAGTTTGCATGTAATTGTTACTACTGTTGATATTTTAAGCATTTATACAAGATCTCTAAAAATCTATAAATACATTAGGATGTGTGGTAGAAGATGTAGACATTCCTTGTGATTTTTGTGCTATAAGTAATCTTGGTTAAATAAGAAATTTTTAAATGTTAAATTACTTGTTAATTTCTTTCTCCCCCTTTTATTTTAAAGAGTTTTGGGACTGGAATTAAATAAAGACAGAGATGTTGAAAGAATCCACGGCGGTGGAATTAACACCCTTGACATTGAACCTGTTGAAGGGAGATAGTAAGTTTATTATACTTGTATAATCATTTTTCTTTCTAAGTGAAATGCAGTAAAACCTGCTTTTTCAGATTAATGATGTAGAAGTTTCATTAAAATTAATGAAAATCCTAAATTGTAGCATTTTTGAATCTGGCATTATTAATTTCAAATAAATACAAAACATCAAACCTACCAAATGTTGTCAAATAAACATTTCCAAGCTACTTTAATATAAATATTTACTTATTGTTAAATTAACAAACATTGAACTTCTTTTGGATGCAGAGGGCTTTTAGGTGCTAGAGTGTGTCTTTAGGTGCTATTTTAAAACATAGTTGCTACTCTCAAAAAAGTCTAATGGTAAAATAAATATAAAAAGTGGAAGACCCTTTTGAAGAATTAGATTAGAAACAAATAAGAATTATATTTGAGTTCTTCCTGGCTTTACCACTTACCAGCTTTGTGACCTTGAACAATTTACCTAACCTTTCGAATTATCAGTTGCCTTAGCTATACAATGGGAACAATAGTACCTACCTAACAATTTTGTTTTGAGGATTAATTGAGATAATATGCACAACATGATTAGCGTAAGACCTGGCACATCATAAACGGTTGCCACCACTGCTGCCACTATTAATCAAAAGCAGTATTACATATACTTTTACTCCTTTCAGCCCAGTCTGTACACAGCAGCCAAAATGCTTTGAAAAATGCAATTCTGAACATATTCTTCTACTTACAATTCGTCATAACACTGCATTACTCTTAAAAGACCATACAAAACCTTTCATGTGGCCTACAATTAGGCCACATATAGCATTAACTAAAGGAAGCAGTTTGTATTATGGTATGTTTCATGTGGCCTATAATTAGGCCACATATAGCATTAACTAAAGGAAACAGTTTGTGGTGTTATGGTATGTTTAGCATTTGCCCCAGAATTTTTATTTTATACCAAAATGTTATTATTAATACATTAAGTCAAGTCAGAACAGATTTGATAAACTTCCACTTTTTACTTCCAGCTTCCACCATGGTCTCATCTACTAGTATATGAGAAACATCTTACTTTAGCGTGTGGTTAAATCTAAAAGATGACGAGTAATAATTCTTTTCTTTTTCCTGACCTTTTCCAGGCTCAGTATAACACCTTCTATTCAAGGACAGCCGGGGGGACACTCACTTATGAAACATGCAGACATGAGCAGCAGGAGATAGCTGACTTTTGGGTTTAGATGCTGGTCAGGAAAGTATTCAATACTGTTACTCCAGCCAGCCACTTGGTGTAGTAATCAGTTGTGTGGCCTGTGATGTATAAGAAGCCAGTAGACTACCAGTTGGCAGAGTTAGTGAGAAATGTGGGAAGTTACAAATTATATGTGCATGAAATATATTTGAGAAATGCAGATGAGGCATCTTTTAGTACAGCACATAGGGAAAAGTCTGAAGACTCTTGCTACAGTGGTTTTCCACTTTATTGCACGGTAAAAGTCTACAACTATTTCATTGTTTGCTAAGACTTGTGTTTTGCATTAACCTCTTTTGATAGCAACAAGAGATATAAAAAGGGAAGTGTACATTCTGTGGAAAACTAAAAAAATGATGTGTATATAACTTGTTCAAAATACCTGTTAATATTTACCATCCACCATGAGAGCTGTAAAGATGTCACTGAAAATCAGATTGGAAACCAGACAGAATACACAAATCTGGCAGAGATTTCAAAGTAAGGTGTTATTTTACAAAAAGTATCTGAAAATTACAGTTTAACAGGCGCAACTGCAGAGGGTGCATTTGCGTATCACTCTGTGAAGCTTGAATTTTCTTTTATACCTTTTAAATTCTTCTAAGTTAATTTCATTCATCTTTAATACTAAGTTTTCTTGTCTATATAAAAACATGAAACCATATCTCTTCATATTCTATCAGCAAAAAGTATCTCATAGTTCAACAGTGTCAGTGCCATCAGATACTTCAAATAGAAAGTTAATGGAATCAGAGAAAAGCTTTTGGAAGCCATTTTAACATAGTCAAAACATCTGACATTATTGTAAATACCATATCAATTAAGATTAAAAGTTCAACTTTTAACATAATTTTGTTTTATATTGATAATACATCTGTATGGCAAGAAAAGCAATGTTTCGTGAAGATTAATTACGAAGCAAAAGTGTTTTGGGAATTGGTTGTAGTATACATGTAACTCACAACTGTGTCCAAACATTTTATCAATCTAAATAAAAGTTGTAGTTGTTAAAATTTACAAATATTTCTCTATGTACACAATTAGAGTAACTTAACTACAAAATGTTTGTAATAAAGCTAATGTGGAATATTTTTTAAAATAACTAAGTAGGGCATTATTAGCAGTCTTTCTTTACTGCCCATCAATTGGATTTTTGAGCCTTCAAATAACTACTTTTAAATTAACCCTATTGTTTTATAAATTGGTATTGAGTTTATCTTAAAAACGTCTATAAATCAGTACATGCTACTAGTTCATGAACTATTTGTGACTGGGTCACAGGATAAGGATCTTGTGCTAAAACATAAATCTACTACATCATTACACACACCATTTAAAGGAGCTAAGATATGTTTGTAACAAGACTTTCTCAGTGAATAAAGGCGTGTGTTTGTTTCTGGCACATGCTCCTTATCTTGGAGAGTTAAATAGCACTGGCTCTACATTTAATTGCATTTTGTTCAAAATCAGGTGAAAATCTTTCAATCAAAATACTCAGTGAATGTAGTGCCAAAAACTGTAGTTTGGGTGCCATTCTTGAAAGATGACAGGCCGGGCGCAGTGGCTCACACCTGTAATCCTAGCACTTTGGGAGGCCAAGCCAGGCGGATTACCTAAGGTCAGGAGTTCAAGACCAGCCTGGCCAACGTGGTAAAACCCCATCTCTACTAAAAATAGAAAAAATTAGCCAGGTGCAGTGGCGTGTGCCCGTAATCCCAGCTACTCTGGAGGCTGAGGCAGGAGAATCGCTTGAACCCGGGAGGCAGAGGTTGCAGTGAGCCGAGATCATGCCACTGTACTCCAGTCTGGGCTACAGAGCGAGACTTCTCAAAAAAAAAAAAAAAAGATAAAAAAAAGAAAAACAAAAGATGACGATGTCAATGCAGTTTTTAACGTTCCTTTAGTTCTCCATTAAAACACATAAAGAGACTAAAAATTGCAAATAGAAAAAACCAGATTAACACTTACAACCAAACTAGGTCATGAAGTATCCCTACAAACCCCAAACTGTGAATAAGTGGGAACAAACCACTGAAAACTAAAAGATCTGTGCACTACCAGCCTTTTTGCTAGAGGAGGCAGTAAAAAGCGATAAGGCACCTGATATACCTGGATAAGTCCAAATTAACCAACAGGTTGGTTGAAAGCTTAGCAAGCAAATTTGACTACAGCAGCTCAAACTGGGAGAAGATGGCATACTCTAATTGTAGGTATGTTTGAGTGGTCTATGGTAAGACCAGAAGGAGCTATAGCAGTCTGGACTCTAATATCTTCCAAAGAGCTAACCAGTCAAAGTGCGCCTCCAGTACAGAACTATATACTGAGGAAAACTGCTGGAAATAGAATCCAAATTGAGCAATACAGAGACAATAGAAACAAAGGAAAAAGATGTCCCGGATAAAATTGGGAAGGTGAACAGAAACAGGAAATCTCTGAAAGTAAGCTTCCATGTTTTGAAATCTTACCCCCCAAAAAAAATTTTTAAGGGAAGAAGAGGATGTTTTAATATATAATATTTAAACATTATCGTAAATCAAGCCTCCATTCCAAAAGGTTAAGAAAATTAATTTTACATAAAAATGAGCCAAAGAGTAGGATTAAGGTCAAAGTTCCTACAAAATCATTATAAAAACAAAGAGAATAAGAAGTGGACTAAAGCTGCTACAGAGAGTGAAGTCACACCGGAAAGAAGTGTCTATAAAACAGATGAGAACTCTAACCTAATATTTCAAAACTAGGTAAAGTTGTTTTATAAACATATAATAAATGAAAGAATAATGTTATTAGAAAACCTCAGAAATGAGATGCTCAAACTCAAAAAATTAGAAACAAAAATATTTCAGAAAGGAAGACTGACTAAAACATAAAGAACACAAATAAATGGAAGAGGTAATACCTTAGAAATAGAAACTAGAAAGGAGGAAAATTTTAAAAACCAAAAAGAAATGAACAGAGGAAAATAATTCAAGAGGTGTATATATAGAATATAGGCAAAGAAGATCCAGCATAACATATAATAGAAGTTCCCAAAGAAGAAACCAAGGCAAAAGAGCAGAATAAATATTAAAACAATAATTCAAGAAAGCTTTTCTAGGATAAAGGGGGGAGAGGGGAATTATATTGTCACTAGACTTTGACTTTGGGCTTTCTGGCCAAAGAAATGAAGCATCTTATCCAAGATGCTCAAGGAAATAAAATGTAAATCAAGGATTTTGTATCCAGCCAAACTGATTTCAGATACAAAAAGGACAGATAAATTGTCAAAAACACAAGAATTCAGAGACTGTTGTTCTCATTAGCCGTTCCTTAGGAATCAACCAGAGAACGAAATCATTCAACCAGAATGACGAGAGAGACAGCAACTTAAGGATTGATGATGAGCAATAATATTAGCAGATAACAACACTTTATATAGATGTATAAATTGATGGATCTAGATATTGGTTTGTCTGCTAATATCACAATAAAGAGCAATGGCAAATAGAAATTATTTTAAATTATAGCACATGAATGCAATCATCAAAGTCCAGGCTGGAAATTACAGGACAAATGATCTGGTTTTTGCAACAAATAAATTACAAGAGAGGGGAAAAGTTCAGGAGGGAGGAAGAAAGGTAGAGGAGACCTATAGCTTAAAGTTAAAAGACATTAAATTTTTTTTTAAAAGAAAAGCTAATATTCATGTGTACACTCTAAGGTGATGAACTATGAACTGTACAGAAGAGAAAGACAGTGACTATGATAAAATCATGATAATGAGTTACTTTGAGGTGAAAAGGAAAGAGTGATGATCTAGAGAGATTGCATTGTTTGGACCTCTGAAGAATTTTTGATGTTGCCTCTATTTTTAATTGGGTTAAATGCATATTTGTAATTGGGATAAATGTATATTTTGTAATGGAATAACATTCACAATGTCTAAGATTTTATAATATTTAAATTTGGTGTAACATCCAAAAGAGACATAAAATAGAGAATTTGTTCAAGGAGAATTTTATCTTGTAAAAAAAGAAGTATACTAAAGAAAGGTACTTTGAATTAAGGTAAAAACAAGGAAAATAATCTGAAATATTTGCACATTTCAAGAATATCCTCCATTTTGCAGAATTTTCTCTGAACTTGCCATATACCTTATCATCTATGGTTATTTCCTAAATTAAACATATTGTGGCTTTTAGGGAAGTCAGTTAAAGGTGGCAACAACTCCAGATTTAAAGATGATTTTTAGACAATTTTATGCCAAAAAAAAACTAATAAGATCATATTGAAAAATCCCATTTAAAAAAACACAGTAACAGTCTTAGAGACAAATATGGTTAAGAAACTGATTAAAGTATATGAAGTACCAAGAATGATTTTACAAATTACGAAGTTCAATCAATGTATATAGCTTTAGTATATATGCTTCTTACTTTTACTTTTTAGAAATATTTTTGCAAAGCTTTTGTATGGAATAATTTTGTAGGTTCTACCAATATAATAGACCAGCTTGAGAGTGAGTCAATAATTGTTTCCAAAAAAAGATATTGCTAATTTTTTAGCACCCTCTTTTACTCCCAAAAGTAAAGCTTCCAGTGGTTTGGCTCCTGCCTCTCATCTCTCACCACTCTTTCCCTTCCACACTGCTCCAGCAACAAATCCCTTCTTTTGGTTCCTAGAATGCGCTTGGATTGTTACTTTCACACCTGTCTGGCTAACTTTGAATCATCCTTCACATACCAGCTTAAATATTGCAATCAGGGAAACTGTTCCTGAATTTCCAAACTAGAATAAAAATAAGTTATTGTCACAGTGATCCCAATCATAACTAATAATTTGTGTGATTATGCATACTACTTGTTTTCCCTATTGGATTGTAAGCTCTGCGAAGACAGGAACCATGCCTGCCTTGTTCACAGTTGTTTTAGTAGAGTGTCTAACGTTGTGGGAACTTAAAGTTGAATGAATTGAGTGAATGCATTCATAAGAGAAGGAAGGAATCTAACATTTATTGAGCCCCTATTTTTTGCCAGGTGCTATAAAAAGAATTTCACACTTTTATTATCAACACTATGATTCAGGTAAAAATGTCCCCCTCCTTTATAAATGTTGAGTCTTAGACAGGTGGTATAACTTGCCCAGAGCCAAATAGCAAGTTGTCAGTAATAGTTGGTTTTTTATTTAGCATAGTCATAATTAGGACATTTAAAATAACTTTGTAATATTTTACTTTCTTAAGAAATCTCTTTTGCCATCTTGTTTCTGTCACCCTTTCTTTTCGAAGTTACGGAAGTAAACTTGAAATGATCGCAGAATGAATTTTTTTATATTCATTCTTGTATTAAATATTAAGAAATTTTAGCTTATGAAGTCTATGTTATTGAGGATTAACTTATTACAAATTAATGTATCTTTAATACATTTGGGTGTTTGTAAATCAGTTTTTAGAAATTTGCAATCATAAATAAATGGACTAAAAAATAAAATGATAAATTAATGTGAACTTTTTTATTATCAGCATGTTATCAGGTGGTTCAGATGGTGTGATTGTACTTTATGACCTTGAGAACTCCAGCAGACAATCTTATTACACATGTAAAGCAGTGTGTTCCATTGGCAGGTATGTATTAAAAATGTAAAAATTTATGAATTTGTAAATAGTTGAATATTTTTTGCATCGAATGCAAAACATGAAAATTGCAGTCAAGTGAATGGGTCAAGCGAATGGTTCAGATGACACATTTGCATGGCTGTTCGTTGACACTTTCTTGAAAATAGTAACTGGCATTCAGGTATAGTTTTTTAACATGTGTCTTCCCCAAAGCAGCTTTGGTATCAATTTTCATAGGGATTTTATTTTTAAAAAACTTGTGATTATGTCCTTCTTTTTCTATACCTACATAGCACATCTCAGTAACTAATTAGAGTTTTAGTACCACTTAGTGTAAGATTCATTTATAGTCTTTCGGCTAATTATAAACACAAATTAGTTTTCAACTGATACTAATGGAAGAAAAAGGTTTAGATATAGTAAACATATTGGTATTCCCTCACCAAGCACACACATACACATATACCCACTCACCCCTCTCTTGTCTCTCTACTTACTCAAAGATGCCTAACTTAAAAACATACAGCTGTAATACTTGTCTTCTCTGACTGTTCTATACTGGCTTACCAATCTTGTGATAATTTTTTTTAAGTCTCTAATAAAATGTTTTGTGACACTGTAATTTTTCCATTGTGGTCATTTAATCCTTTCTCGTCACCTATATTCAATCTGATAATGAGCAGACCTTTGAATTAACTGGGAGAATGGGCACTGAGAAAATGCTTTCAAGAGGGAAAACTTTGTAACATCAACTGTCTATTACAGCTCTTCCCAAAGCATTAGAATATATGCTATGGAATATTTATGAGGAGATTTGCTATTGTTTGTTGGCTCTGGTGCTTCACATTACAAATACAAATTTGGGAAAATCAGTTAATCTCAGCTTCACATTATTTTGTTTTAGAAATCAGTGTACATGCCCTGTGGTTCTTATACGTTTCTATGAGAATTAAATGAAATACTATCTTTTTAAAAGCATGTTGAAAACTGAAACCACTACATAAGTGAAAAGCAATGTACTTACAGGAATACTTAGTACAAAACAAGATATCGCCTCAAATACTCTAGAACTTAGAGACTTAGGCCATTTATACTCTCTTCCCACCCTCAATAACAAAAAAAGTCATGTTAATTAATTAAATTCATTTTTATCTTATTTTTATCCTAGCTAACATTTTAACATTAAATTTATTTTGTTACATAGCAAAATAGTATTTTCACCTATTTCACGTGCTATATAATATTCCATGAGGGACTTTGATTTGCTTTTTTTTGGTTTGTGACAGAAGTAAATGCCTAATGTGTCAATCTTGTTTTACTATGATTTTATTCTTGGATTCAGGCTCTATATTTAAAAGTGTGACTTTGAATTTGAAAATGGACATATAGTATGCATCTTTACAAAATAAGTTATAATAGCATTTTATACATCTGAAGAATTTACAATCTACTTTAAAAATAATTTCAATAAAGACTATTATTAAGTTAATGTGACTTAGACTATTTTCTGATGCTTACTATTAATATACTTAATGTGTTTGTCCTTGAGCACTAAAAAGATTCCTTTCCTCTACCAAAATTCTTATTAAATATAAATGAAAATAACAGAACATATATAGTAACATAAAATATTTTATCCTATTTTAAAATTTAAACTTAAAATATAAGTGAGCTTTTATTTGTTATCACTACATTAAAAATTTGCTTCATTTAAAAGTATCACTGGAAAAATCTCTGTAGAAGTCAATATTCTTAGGAGCAAAAGGAAATCAATCTGCTTATCTTAAGCAGAAATTTATTGGAAGAATATTTAGTATCTCACATAACTGTCAGGAAGATGGGAGAATCAGACTTAGAAAATGAGCAGAAAACAAAAGAAGTCAGGATAGAGAACACAGTCAGGGTCACACCACAGGAACATTAGTTTGGGTTTTGCTATATGTCACCAACACAGACTCTCAACTCCTCAGCTTTGAATAATGGCTAACTCTCCTAGGAAAAGAGAATGTCTAGAGTCCCCTGCTTTCCGTAAGAAGAGGTAGAGCTCTTATTTTCAGTAAAACAAAGGAGATTACCTCCAAATAGGAGTTTGAATGCTCATCAGCCAAGAAAAAAAGGCACATGTCCCCTACAATCCACCCATTTGGCTGTCCAACATGCATATACATCTTTCTTCCCATACTTACTGTTTTTTAAAAAAATATTCCAGCCTAACCTAATGCAAATCTTCACTATACAGCCAAAAAGGTGATCATCCTCTTCCCCAAAGGGTGATGATCCTAAGTTGATTTAGTTACCACACCTGGCTCCATTTCAAGGTCATGTTCATTTTTCCACTAGTTTAATTTATCCTATATCAGTATTATACAATTTGTGGACTCAATTATATAGTTAACCTATAAAAATAATAAAGGTAAGAGAGGAAAGGGAAAATTAGTTAAAATATATAAATATTTACAGAGAAAAAAAGGAAATACGAGTAGGCACTATAGTTCTTATATTTTTGCAGCTGTTTTGATGCCAGAGCTGGCACTTAAAACTTTCCTTCTTTGTGTTCTCGTTCCTTCAGATAGCACCACAACTGTTTTAAGGTCCCAAACCTTCATCTTAAGGAATCCAAAAGCATCATGGTTGTATCTGCATAGGGTTGCAGAAGTCTTCTGTTAACTTTTGTTTTCTATGGGAAATTTCAAACATATACAAGATTATTGTATAATGACCTGTATATCAATCACCTAGCTTCACCAACCATCATAACCAATCTTGTTTCATCTCTACCTCCCACCCATCCACCCTCATAATTATGTTGAAGCAAATCTCGAACAACCTATCGTTTATTCATAACTATTTATATCTCTAAAAGATAAAGACTTTATGAGCGTAACTACAGTACCACTATCTTAACTACACAAAAATTATCTATATTAAATATCGAGTCTGTGTTCACATTTCCCTCTTTGTCTCATAAATCTCTCTTAAAAGCCAGTTTGTTTGAATGAAGATTCAGTTAGGTAACACACTATGTTGGTCACTGGTTCAGAGCATATACTACATCCTTCAGGACAGCATACCACCCTCACAAGGTGGTGTATTGTAGCTGACGTCATAGAGTCTTCAACATGTTATCTTTTTATGGATGGTGGGTTACATAAGATGTGAGTCTCATGGGCCTACACCAGTTGCATTCTTTGGTCATAGAATAAGTTCCTTGATAAGAAGCAATATTGTATGGAATACCTTGGAGGTGCGTGAGGCATTCAATAATTCTAAGAATAGTAATGCTAATGGAATGAGACTTTGGGAAAGCAAATCCAAAACCAAAACAGCTGTCTCTTCCAGTAAGACCAAATCACTCTTCCAAGATTATAGAAGTCCAGTGTAGTTGGCTGATCCCTCCAGGCTGTGTACAGTACAAAAACAGAGAATCTTTCACATTATGACCCTTAGTAGGAGGCATGCTTCTACATCACACAATGGGAGCCTGAATCTAGAGATGCCTGGACATTCTCGCCTTCTTCTACACAGTTAGGACACAGGCATGTGATCTCAGTTTGGCCGTTCATATCATCCTACCTGAGACTACTACTTGTTCTTAATATAGTACCAGTTTTGAAACTCACATAAGTCAGTTAATGTAAATTTTGATTGCTGTTTTGTAGAGATCATCCTGATGTTCACAGATACAGTGTGGAGACTGTACAGTGGTATCCTCATGACACTGGCATGTTCACATCAAGCTCATTTGATAAAACTCTGAAAGTATGGGATACAAATACATTACAAGTAAGTACATTAAAGCATTTGCAGATTGCTTTGTAGGATGAAGGAGAATTTAATCCTAAACCATTTTAGTATGATTATTTGCTGAGATGTCATATATGTTAGATGTGAAAGCAGTACAGCGGTTAAGAAGAGCGCTAGACTGCTTGAATTCATATCCTGGCTGTGCTGCTGACAGCTGTATGACATTGGGCGATGTCCAAACCTCTGTGTGTCTTTCTCATCTGTAAATGGGAATAATGATTATAGTATGGTTGTGAGGATTAAATGAGCCAATATATGTAAAGTACCTAGTACAGTACATACCATATAGTAAATGCTCAAAAACTATTAGCTAATGTTATTATCCCTTCGTGAAAACTACTATGATCTAGTAATCTAAAGTAGAAAATTGGATTTATCTTTGATTGATCTAAAAACTTGAAGGAGAAAGCTGTTAATACTGTAGCTTAGTAAAGGCAAGCAATGGATAGTAGTTTGTATGACATTTGGTCAAATTTACATTCCAAGTGCTAATCTTTTCTCTGAGCTCTACTCTGATATTTCTCTGCTTTTCTACAGTACCTCTATACTTAAATGTAGTGTCATCCCTTCAAATTTAACATGGTCCAAACTGAACATGATCACATCTCATTAAATTTAGTCATAAAATCTTAGCAATCCTTTCTGCAAACTCTCTCATACCTCTCTTTTCTATTTCCCTTGCATTTACTGCACATCTAGACTGCTAAAATCACTGTCTTACCTTCTACATTTTCTACACTAAGTTCTACCCCAGAATTAATCTTGTTATAAAGCAGTTTCATCATGTCGCTACCCAAACCCTCTAGGGATTCCCATTGTCTAAACTCAGCCTGGCATTCCAAGTTCTCCATGACTTCGGCTCTTGTTCCTTCAATCCTACGTTCTACCAGTTTTCAACACAAATGCTTTGCTGCAACTAAATTGATCATATTTTGAATCTGTTGTATTCCCTACCTCAAGTCCCTTTCCCTTGCAACTTTTCCCTTCTCCTAAGGTCACATCTTTTTCTACAATTACATTGAGCCAAGACTGCAGATGCCAGAGTTCTAGTTCCATTCTGCCACTTATGAGATTTGTTGCTTTAGATAAGTCATTTAATTTGTTAGCAAAGGTCTCTTCAGCTATAAAATTAAAGTGTCAGACTAGATGGTGTCTAAGGTCCCTTTTAGTTCTATCATGCAGTTTAGTGATTTCAGCTTCTGGAGTACATATTAACCATTATTTTACTTTATAGCACTATTTTCTGTATTCTTATTTCAATACATTCTCATACTACTTTATAATATCATTTTCATACTTGTTTGTCTTATTTGTTGTTCTAGATTGTTACTTCCCCAAAGAAAGTACTATGTCTTATACGTTACTAAATTCAGTGCTATGTACAGTAACTGCTGAGTAAATGCTTTAGGGATGACTAACAATGTATGTAACTGGCCACATATTAAAAAGTAATAAAATCATGAAGTGTATTATGATTCTAGTGAGCAAAACAAAACAGTGTTGTGTATATAAATGCAAATTTAAAAACTTCTAATAATTCAAACTAAATAGATGTGTTTTTTTGACCTTGCTACATTAGAAAAGAATAGTCCTATTATTTCAGATTTATTTTTATAATAAAGTATATTTATTTAAAATACATGTCATTGAAAATGAGAATATATTGTAACAATTAAATGAATGTCATGAGCTTTCACTTCTGACTATAATGGAATATCTTGTTGCCAAACCAGCACCTCCATTGAGAAAAGCTAGATAAAGCATAAACAGACATCTAGTTGAGGGTTTTAAAAAGCTGCCAAGAAATCTAGGAATTGAGAATCAGATCCTAGAGAGAACACTTACAGAAATGCATTCAACTTTCCACACTTTTTCTCTTTGGACATTTGTCATTAAAGTAGGGCAAGAGACTGAGAAGACAGGCATTGGATAGCTTCTAAGAGGCAGATAAACGAGTGGGACTTTAGTCAATTTCATAAAGCTAGAGAGACAGAAATTGGAATGTGGGCTGCCAAGACAGCCAGAAATTAAAGGGTCAAGATCACAGAAAGAAGAGAGATGCAGAGAAATCAGCCTAACATCTTGCACTGGTTTTTTCTTTGAGATATTCGCTGACCAAGCTATGCGAGACAATAGACTTGAGAAATGAAGCAGAAGACATTTGAAGAACAGCAATTTTCCCCAGTCACATGGTACTGGAGAGAAGAATTGCAGTGCAGTACTTGCTAAGTAGAAGGGGGCCTAGGAAAACAGCCAGGCTCTTAGGGCACCTAGAGGGGTATACTCTAATAATGGGTACAAATAGGAGGTAGATGGAGCCTGTGGTAGGCAGCATCATGTCCCGCTCCCGGATGTCTATGTGCTAATCTCTAGAACATACAAAGGGGAATTAAGGTTGCCAATCACCTGACCTCAAGACAGGGAGATAATACTGAATTATCCTGGTGGGCCCAACATAATCATAAGAATCTTAAAAAATGGAAGTGGGAGGCAGAAGTAGACGGGGTAAATTTGACTGGGAGAATTGCCAGAGAAATGTAAAATTGCCAGCTTTGAAGATGGATTAAGGGGATCACAAGCCAAGAAATGTGGGTGGTCTCTGGAAGACAGAGAAAGTATTCTCTCCTAGAGCCTCCAAAAAGAATGCAGCCTGTCAACACCTTGATTATAATCCACTGAGACCTATGTGAGAATTTTAACCTGTAGAACAGATTTATTACAGATAATAAATATGTGTTATAAATTACTAAGTATGTGGTAATTCCTTACTGCATCAGTAGAAAATTATTACAGAATTCTATGATAGCAGACAAGCTTTATGTTTGAATAGATAGTATCTTCCCTCTCCTACCTGCCAAAGAGAGACTGGATCTTCTCTAGAGGAGGATAATATACCGCAGAATCTCTCCCAATTTTTTCTATGTAATTTCTAGCACTCAATCAGAAACTTACAAGCTTACCAACAAATGAGCTTAGGAGGAAAAACAGACAATAGAAGAAGACTGACATCTCCAGGCCTAGATGCCTTTACGAGTAAATTATTCTAAACACTTAAGAGATAATACCAGTCTTATACAAATGCTTCAAGAGGAAAAAAAGGAACTTTTGTAAACTTTTTTTATGGGACCAGCATATCCATGATTTCAAAATTTACAAGGACATTATATGGAAAATTATAAGCCAGTGTCTCTTACAAATATAAATACAAAAATCCTAAATCAACTATTAATATGTAGAATCTAGCAACATACAAAAAGAATAATATATCCTGAGTGGACAAAAACAAGGTTGTTTTAACATCTATAAATCAACTAATGTAATTCATCATGTTAATAGAATGGAGGGGGAAAACTACATATTAGTCATCTCAATAGATACGAAAATTTTGAAAGAAAAGTCAATATCTTTTTTTTTTTTTAAGAGACAACAGTCTTGCCCTGCTACCCCAGCTAGAGTGCAGTGGTGCAATTATAGCTCACTATAACCTCAAACTCCTGGGCTCAAGGGATCCTTTCAGCTCAGGCTTTGAAGTAGTGAAGGCTACAGGTGTGCACCACCATCTCTGGCTAATTTTTTAACTTTTTGTAGAGACAGTATCTCTCTGTCTTGCCCAGGCTAGTGTCAAAATATGGCTTGAAATGATCCTCCCACCTTGGCCTCTAAAAGTGTTGGGATTACAGGCATGAGCCACTGTGCCCATCCTCATTTTTAAAAATTCTCTGCATACAGACACACATAGGCTCAAAATAAAAGAATGGAGGAAGATCTACCAAGCAAATGGAAAGCAAAATAAAGCAGGGGTTGCAATCCTGGTCTCTGATAAAACAGACTTTAAACCAACAAAGATCAAAAGAGACAAAGAAGGCCATTACATAATGGTAAAGGGATCAATTCAACCAGAAGAGCTAACTATCCTAAATATATATGCACCCAATACAGGAGCACCCAGATTCATAAGCAAGTCCATAGAGACCTACAAGGAGACTTAGACTCCCACACAAGAATAATGGGAGACTTTAACACCCCACTGTCAACATTAGACAGATCAATGAGACAGAAGGTTAACAAGGATATCCAGGACTCGAACTCAGCTCTGCACTAAGCAGACCTAATAGACATCTACAGAACTCTCCACCCCAAATCAACAGAATATACATTCTTCCCAGCACCACATCGAACTTATTCCAGAATTGACCACATAGTTGGAAGTAAAGCACTCCTCAGCAAATGTAAAAGAACACGAATCACAACAAACTCTCTCAGACCACAGTGCAATCAAATTAGAACTCAGGATTAAGAAACTACCTCAAAACCGCACAACTGCATGGGAACTGAACAACCTGCACCTGAATGACTTTGGGTACATAATGAAATGAAGGCAGAAATAAAGATGTTCTTTGAAACCAATGAGAACAAGGACACAATGTACCAGAATCTCTGGGACACATATAATGTGTAGAGGGAAATTTATAGCACTAAATGCCCACAAGAGAAAGCAGGAAAGATCTAAAATCGACACCCTAACATCCCAATTAAAAGAACCAGAAAAGCAAGAGCAAACAAATTCAAAAGTTAGCAGAAGGCAAGAAATAACTAAGATCAGAGTAGAACTGAAGGAAGTAGAGACACAAAAAACCCTTCAAAAAATTAATGAATCCAGGAGCAGGTTTTTTGAAAAGATCCACAAAATTGATAGACCACTAGCAAGATTAATAAAGAAGAAAAGAGAGAAGAATCAAATAGATGCAATAAGAAATGATAAAGGGAATATCACCACCGATCCCACAGAAATACAAACTACCATCAGAGAATACTATAAACACCTCTACGCAAATAAACTAGAAAATCTAAAGGAAATGGATAAATTCCTCGACACGTACACTCTCCCAAGACTAAACCAGGAAGAAGTTGAATCTCTGAATAGACCAATAACAGGCTCTGAAGTTGAGGCAATAATTAATAGCCTACCAACCAAAAAAAAGTCCAGGACCAGACAGATTCACAACCAAATTCTACCAGAGGTACAAAGAGGAGCTGGTACCATTCCTTCTGAAACTATTCCAATCAACAGAAAAAGAGGGAATCCTCCCTAACTCATGTGATGAGGCCAGCATCATCCTAATACCAAAGCCTGACAGAGACACAACAAAAAAAGAGAATTTTAGACCAATATCCCAAATGAACATCAATCCGAAAATCCTCAATAAAATACTGGCAAACCGAATCCAGCAGCACATCAAAAAGCTTATCCACCATGATCAAGTTGGTTTCATCCCTGGGTTGCAAGGGTGGCTCAACATACAGAAATCAATAAACGTAATCCATCACATAAACAGAACCAACAACAAAAACTGCATGATTTTCTCAATAGATGCAGAAAAGGCCTTTGACAAAATGCAACAGCCCTTCATGCCAAAAACTCTCAATCAACTAGGTATTGATGGAATGTATCTCAAAATAATAACGGCTATTTATGACAAACCCACAGCCAATATCATACTGAATGGGCAAAAACTGGAAGCATTCCCTTTGAAAACTGGCACAAGGCAGGGATGCCTTCTCTCACCGCTTCTATTTAACATAGTGTTGGAAGTTCTGGCCAGGGCAATCAGGCAAGAGAAAGAGATAAAGGTATTCAATTAGGAAAAGAGGAAGTCAAATTGTCCCTGTTTGCAGATGACATGATTGTATGTTTAGAAAACCCCATCGTCTGAGCCCAAAATCTCTTTAAGCGGATAAGCGACTTCAGCAAAGTCTCAGGATATAAAATCAACATGCAAAAATCACAAGCATTCCTATATACCAATAACAGACAAACAGAGAGCTAAATCATGAGTAAACTCCATTCTCAATTGCTACAAAGAGAATGAAATACCTAGGAGTCCAACTTACAAGGGATGTGAAGGAGCTCTTCAAGGAGAACTACAAACCACTGCTCAACGAAATAAAAGAGGACACAAACAAATGGAAGAACATTCCATGCTTATGGGTAGGAAGAATCAATATCATGAAAATTGCCATACTGCCCAAGGTAATTTATAGATTCAATACCATCCACATTAAGCCACCAATGACTTTCTTCACAGAATTGGAAAAAAACTACTTTAAAGTTCATATGGAACCAAAAAAGAGCCCGCATTACCAAGACAATCTTAAGCCAAAAGAACAAAGCTGGAGGCATCATGCTACCTGACTTCAAACTATACTACAAGGCTACAGTAACCAAAACAGCATGGTACTGGTACCAAAACAGATATATAGACCAATGGAACAGAACAGAGGCCTCAGAAATAACACCACACATGTACAACCATCCAATCTTTGACAAACCTGACAAAAACAAGAAATGAAGAAAGGATTCCCTATTTAATAAATGGTGCTGGGAAAAGTGGCTAGCCATATGTAGAAAGCTGAAACTGGATCCCTTCCTTACACCTTATACAAAAATTAATTCAAGATGGATTAAAGACTTAAATGTTAGACCTAAAACCATAGAAACCCTAGAAGAAAACCTAGGCTATACCATTCAGGACATAGGCATGGGCAAGGGCTTCATGTCTAAAACACCAAAAACAATGGCAACAAAAGTCAAAATTGACAAGTGAGATCTAATTAAAGTAAAGCGCTTCTGCATAGCAAAAGAAACTACCATCAGAGTGAACATGCAACCTACACAATGGGAGAAAATTTTTGCAATCTACCCATCTGACAAAGGGCTAATATCCAGAATCTACAAAGAACTTAAACAAATTTACAAGAAAAAACAACCCCATCAAAAAGTAGGCAAAGCATACGAACAGACACTTCTCAAAGAAGACATTTATGCAGCCAACAGACCCATGAAAAAATCTCATCATCACTGGTCATCAGAGAAATGCAAATCAAAACCACAGTGCAATACCATCTCACACCAGTTAGGATGGCGATTATTAAAAAGTCAGGACACAACAGATGCTGGAGAGGATGTGGAGAAATAGGAACACTTTTACACTGTTGGTGGAAGTGTAAACTAGTTCAACCATTGTGGCGATTCCTCAAGGATCTAGAACTAGAAATACCATTTGACCCAGCCTTCCCATTACTGGGTCTATACCCAAAGGATTATAAATCATTCTACTGTAAGGACACATGCACACATATGTTTATTGTGGCACTATTCACAATAGGAAAACCTTGGATCCAACCCAGATGTCCATCAATGATAGACTGGATTAAGAAAATGTGGCACATATATACTATGGAATACTATGCAGCCATAAAAAGATGAGTTCGTGTCCTTTGCAGGGACATGGATGAAGCTGGAAACCATCATTCTCAGCAAACTATCACAAGGACAGAAAACCAAACACCACATGTTCTCACTCATAGGTGGGAATTGAACAATGAGAACACTTGGACACAGGGAGGGGAACATCACACACTGGGGACTATCATGGGGTGGGGAGTAGGGGGAGGGATAGCATTAGGAGAAATACCTAATGTAAATGATGAGTTAATGGGTGCAGCAAACCAACATGGCACATGTATACCTATGTAACAAACCTGCATGTTGTGCACATGTACCCTAGAACTTAAAAGTATAATTAAAAAATATATAAAAATAAAAATAAAATTCTCTGCATACTAGGAATAGAAGAGAAATTCCTTGATTTGATACAAAGTATCTATTTTTTAAAAAAACTAAAGTAACCATTATATTTGGTGGTAAAATGTTGAAAGCTTTGCCTTTGCATTATCCCCATTATTTCCTCTGTTCAACATTGTACTGAATATCCTAGTCAGTACAATAAAGCAAACAAAGGAAATAAAAGGGATAGGAACTGGACAGGAAGCATTTAAACTGTCATTCACAGAAGACGTGATTATGAACATAGAAAATTCAAAAGAATCTATAGCCAAATTATTAGAATTAATATAAGTAAATTTAGCAAATTTGCTGGATACAAGGTAAATTATATTTCTGAATTCCAAACACAAGCAATTATAAAATGAAATTTCAAAACCAATATTGTTTACCATAGCATCAAAAATCATCATATACCTAGTAATATATTTAATGAAAAATATACAAGACTAGTCCGAATACACAGAGAACTTTAGAACATTATTGAGAGAAATTAAGACCTAAATAAATGTAGGGTATTCTATGTTCAAGAATTAAAAGGGTCAGTCTGGTAAAAATATCAGTTCTACCCAAACTGATCTATAGAATCAATGCATTTTCTGTCAGACTCTTAGAAGATTTCTTTTTTGAAAATTGACTAGCAAATTCTAATGTTCATATGGAAATGCAAAACAGCAGGGCACTCTTGAAACAAAAGAGTGAAGTTGGAAGACTTCACTATCAGATATCAAGACTTGCTATAAAACTATACTAGTTAAGGCAATGTGATATTGGTAAGTAAAAAAGAAAAACACCACACAGTGGAACAGGATAATCAAGAAATGTACCCATTCATGACATTAATTTGATTTATGATAATACAGGTAACCCTTGAATAGTGTGGAGGTTAGGGAAGCTGACCTCCATCACAGTTGAAAATCTATGTATAATTTTTGATTACCCCAAAAGCTTAACTACTAATAGCCTAGTGTTAATTGGTAGCCTTCCAGATTACATAGTCAATTAACACAACTTTGTATGTTATATGTAATATATACTGTATTCTTTTATTATTATTATTATTTTTTTGAGACGGAATCTCGCTCTGTCACCCGTGCTGGAGTGCAGTGGCCAGTGGCGCGATCTCGGCTCACTGCAACCTCCGCCTCCTGAGTTCAAGTGATTCTCCTGCCTCAGCCTCCTGAGTATCTGGGACTACAGGCGCGTGCCACCATGGCTGGCTCATTTTTGTATTTTTAGTAGAGACAGGGTTTTGCCATGTTGGCCAGGCTGGTCTCGAACTCCTGACCTCAGTTGATCCACCCACCTCGGCCTCTCAAAGTGCTGGGATTACAGGCGTGAACCACCATGCTCGGCCTATATACTGCATTGTTACAATAAAGTAAGCTAGAGAAAAGAAGATGTTATTAAGAAAATCATGAGGAAGAGAAATATATTTACTAGTAAGTCAGTGGAAGTGGATCATCATAAAGGTCTTTATCCTCATGATTTTCACATTGAGTAGGCTGAGGAGAAGGAGCAGGAAGAGGAGGGGTTGACCTTGCTGTCTCTAGGGTAGCAAAAGGTGTAAGATTTGGAAGGAAAGGCAGGCACACTTGGTATAACTATGGAAATACATCGTAATTTTTGTGTGTTCTGCTTTATTTCTCTAAAAATGTTTCTATTACAGTACTGAACCTTCTTCCACTATTTGCTTTAGTTTCAGAGCCCATATCATCGAAGGGTCCATGTCATAAGAGTCCTTTGTGGCTTTTTTTTTTTTTTTTTTCAGAATAGGGCATTTTTGTCTGCATTTAAAACTTGTTCAGGCAGATATCGTTTGTCCTTGATGATTTTCTTAATGGTATCTGGAAACTCATCTGCTGCCTTTTGGTGGGCAGAAGCTTCTTATCCTATTATCTTGACTTTTTTAAAGCCAAAACTCTTTCCAAAATTATCAAACCATCTTTTTCTGGCATTAAATTCTCCAGCTTTAGATCCTTCACCTTCCTTTGGCTTCACATTGTCATATAATGACTATACTGACTTTGCTTTTTAAAAGTCATATTAGAGTCTACATATAGATACGCCTTTCTTTTAACAATCCCGCACCCACATAAAAGCTGGATTTTCAATAAGAGGTCAAAGGTATTTCACAAAACATACAAGGTTTTCACACCTGCTGGCATAGCTGCAGTGACAGCATCATAAATTTTCTTTTTTCACAGTGGTTCTTATCCTGGACTCATTTATCTTGAAATGGTGGGCAACCACAGCTGCACACTTCAGTCTATGGTACATGTCAAGCAGTTCAGCCTCTTCTTATAATGTCGTGACTTTTCTCTGCTTCTTGGTACCACTTGCAGCATCACTAGTGACATTTTGTATGGGTTCCAAGGTGTATGATACGTGAGTTGTTTTTTTTTTTTTTTTTTTTTGTTTTTTTTTGAGACGGAGTCTCGCTCTGTCACCCAGGCTGGAGTGCAGTGGCGCAATCTCGGCTCACTGCAAGCTCTGCCTCCCGGGTTCACGCCATTCTCCTGCCTCAGCCTCTCCGAGTAGCTGGGACTACCGGCGCCCGCCACCACGCCCGGCTAATTTTTTTGTATTTTTTAGTAGAGACGGGGTTTCACTATGGTCTCGATCTCCTGACCTCGTGATCCGCCCGCCTCGGCCTCCCAAAGTGCTGGGATTACAAGCGTGAGCCACCGCACCCGGCCGATACGTGAGTTTTATCTTGACAAAGCCATTATTTAAATATACATATACATATATATATATATATATGAATGACCCCCAGGTTCTCTAGCTTGGCAATTGGGTGGATTACATTGTTACTTAGTAAGATAGGGAAGGGTTGGAATGATGAGTTCAATTTTCGATTTGTTGAGTTTGAGGGATTTACAGGAAATCCAAATGAAGATAATCCAGGAATCGATCTATACATACCCAGAATTCAGGAGTGAGGTCTACACTGAATATACAGATTTGTGCCTCACTACATATTGAGTGTCCCTAATCCAAAAGTTCAAAATTTGAAATTTTTTGAGTTCTAGATTTGGAATGCTCAACCAGTAAGTATAATGCAAACCTTCCAAAACCAAAAAAAAAAAAAAATCTGAAATCTGAAACATTTCTGGTCCCAGTTACTTTGGATAAGGGATACTTAACCCATAACATACAGATGGCATTTGAAAGGAGTGCATAGACAAGATCTTGAAGACAAAGATAAATAGTTCAGAAAAAGGAAACCAAAGTCTGCTAAAGGTGATGAAAAGATGTAGCCAAGGAGAGAAAGAGGAAAATCAGGAATATATGATACAATGGAAGCCTGTAAAAGATTGCTTTAAAGAGAATGGGAGTAATCAATTATGTTGAATGCTACTGACAGATTAAATCAGATGAGGAGGATATTGGTAATATTGGAAGAGTAGTGTGATTTAGAGTAGTGCAATAAAAATAAGATTGCAATTAGTTGAGAAATACATGGGAGATAAGGAATTAGAGATAGCCAAAGTTTCGTTTGGATTTGAAGAGGAGGAAAGATTAGGGAGAATGTAGGGCGAAAATGCTCTTTGCTTTTTTTGTCTTAGGGAAGGGGTGTTAAGATGAAAAAGACTTGCATTTTTGGGAATGAGCCAGTGGGGACAGAGGTTATAGATACCCAGAAGATAATCTATAGGGTGAGATTTCTGACCATGCTGAAGGGAATCTGGACACAAGTAAGGGGATTAACATTAAAAATGGGGAGGAATCTCAAGACCAGTCTGGCCAATATGGTGAAACCCCATCTCTACTAAAAATACAAAAATTAGCCGGGCATGGTGGCGGGCACCTGTAGTCCCAGCTACTCGGGAGGCTGAGACAGGAGAATTACTTGAACCTGGGAGGCGGAGGTTGCAATGAGCCAAGATCATGCCACTGCACTCCAGCCTGGGCAACAGAGCGAGACTCCATCTCAAAAAAAAAAAAAGGAGGGGGGAGGAATCATGTTTCTATGATAACAGGAGTGAAGAAAAAAAAAGGGTAAGTGGAAGCAAATGTGTTTGTAGGTTTGTTGGTAAGACATTAAGGAAATTCTGATTGAGTGCCTCCTATTTTCTCCTTGAAATAAAAGATCAAATTACCTGTTGTGACTGAGTGGGTATATTTGTGGAGAAGATTTGAAATGGCTGAGGAATACTGCAGAGAAGAATACTAGTGAAATATAGTGGGACTGGCAGTCATTACTGAAATCCAGAGGAAATGAATAATCTTTTATGGTGACGTCACACTGCCCTAATTATAAGATTTTTTACCTGGGGAGAGCAAGGGATTGGCCAAGTCTGGGCTCATGGGCAAGTCTTGGCTCATGGCCTTTTTTTGTAAATAAAGTAGGTTTTGGACACAAATACTGAAACTGCCTTTGCAAAACTTATATCAGTTAGAAAACTGTGGCAGTAGGGGAGATCTGATCTAGCCCACCACCCCCTCTTGCCTTTAGCCTTCAAGCTGCCTGAATTATTCCTGGGCTTTGGCCAAGCTAACTTTGGAAGACATTTAGTTAATACTCTATTTTTTTATTTTATGTATGTATTTATTTATTTGTTTATTTATTTATTTTTGAGACAGAGTTTTGCTCTGTTGCCCAGGCTGTAGTGTAGTGGCGTAATCTTAGCTCACTGCAACCTCTCCCTCCCGGGTTCAAGCGATTCTCCTGTCTCAGCCTCTCATATAGCTGGGATTACAGGCGCCCGCCACCACGCCTAGCTAATTTTTGTATTTTAAGTAGAGACAGAGTTTCACCATGTTGACCAGGCTTGTCTCAAACTCCTGACCTCAAGTGGTTCCCCTGCCTCGGCCTCCCAAAGTACTGGGATTACAGGAGTGAGCCACTGTCCCCAGCCATTTATAGTTTAAATGATAATAGCCCTTCTCCAAAACTCAACCACCTTTGTAAAGCTAATGAGAGACGACCAGACTAGGAGGAGGAGACAAGCCTGAATTCTGCTAAAACATAGGCCCAGCAGTGGCTCACATCTGTAATCCCAACACTTTGGGAGGCCAAGGAGGGTGGATTGCTTGAGCTCAGGAGTTCGAGACCAGCCTGGGCAACATGGCAAAACCCCATCTCTACCAAAAATACAAAAATTAGCCAGTCTCATAACCCGGTCTCAAAAATAAATAAGAGACATAAATGATTGCCAGCCATTATTCCAGAGGTCATAAGATCTATAACTTCCCCAATTACTCCTGCATATAACATCACAACTGTAGAACCCGAGATTGGCCTTTTGAGATATCTTTTCAGGATTTTTTCATGTCTGACACCAGTGGCTCCACCTGGGCCTGCCAGCTGCCCCTGTGGCCCCACCCAGAAGTGGCTCAGTGCACAAGAGGACCATTCCCCACACCTTTATGATTGCACCCCCAACCAATCAATAGCAAGCATCCATTCATTGCCTAACCACTCCCACCCCTTCCCCCAAACTACCTTTGAAAAACCCCAAACCTACAAGACTTCAAGGAGATTGATTAGAGTAATATTAATAAATCCCATCTCCCACTTGGCATGGCCAGCCTTGCATCAGTTAAACTCTTTACTGCAATGCCATGGTCTTTGTGAATTGATTTTGTTTGTGCAGCAGGCAGGAAGAACCTGGTGAGCAGTTACAATATGTTCATTTATTGTCTGTGACTGCTTTAACATTGCAGTGACAGGGATGAGTAGTTGGTCCTGAAAACCTAAATTATTTACCATCTGACTTTTACAGAAAGTTTGCCAACACCTGGTGTAGATCAATTTGGATATAAGTACAGAGAAGGCAGACATTTGGGGTCACCCAGGGTGAAGTCTTGACAAGTGGAAGGATATTAGCAAAGGAATTGCAGATATTGGCAGTTGACCTTGGTATTGGTATTGGACCTTGAAATCCAAGATGGAGAGGAAGAGAAGTAGATGAAAGGAACTGATAGGGGTTCCAGAGTTTATTCAGATTTCTTGAGAGTATTTGGAGGGGGAGAAGCTGAAAATGATAGAAGATTGTGGTCATAGATAACTGAAATGTGTGATTTCAAAGAAGGGCCAATTCTAGGTAGCGACAGTGTCCTGGGTGTGGTAGCTCAGGTTATATGGAACTGAGAGGCAGTGCTGGCTACATCATCCATGTAGATGCTGAGCCCCTTCCCCACCAGGGTGGGCGGAGAGGAATGAGCCACAGGCTTGTATTTTCTTAATTTCTGGGATTTATTGGGAACATAAATTTTTTTCTCATAGAAGGGAAAGAATGTTGTAAATGACAGGATTTCAAATTATCAAGGTTTTTTGGGGTATTACATTCCTATGTTTTAGTTGAATTGCTAACAGTCAATTTAAAAATAGCTAAAAATTTAGGGAAAAGTAAATAGAAAATTTATTGCTTTGTTTTTATACTTAAACCTTATACTTTTTAAATGTCTTTTGATTACCAGACTGCAGATGTATTTAATTTTGAGGAAACAGTTTATAGTCATCATATGTCTCCAGTCTCCACCAAGCACTGTTTGGTAGCAGGTTTGTAAGTGTATTCTTTTGTCTTTTGACATACTGAAAACTTTCTCCCTTTTTATATCTAGTTAGTTTTGAGGTAGACATTTTAACCCAGAGGAATATCACAATTATATAAATATATATATATATATGTGCTATTTATATTCAACAGATATTGTGCAAGGCAAGCAGTATGCTGTGACCAGGATTCAGAGAATAAGAGCATATTTCTGTCTAAAGAGTTCCTTTTAAACCACCAAAGTTTCAGAGATTTTACATGAATAAAATTTGGCAACTTTCCCAATTTGACACAATGAAACAAGGAAATTATTACGTTCTCTAAGATTGTGATTCAAATTAAGCATCAATTTATATAAAAGCACCTGCAACAAACATCTTCATATATAAGGAAGAAAAAATGATTTTCTGGTATCAGGTATCTGGGCCCTGTGATTCATTATTTCTGTGGCACCATGTGAGTCTCTACCTCTTTTATCTGTAAAGAAGCTCTAGGAACTAAGTTGTCTTGAGGTCCTTTCAGTCTGTGTCCAGTTTCTGTGAATCTGTTACTAGTGATTGGAAGTATATCATTAACTTGGAAAAACTAAGCTATTAAAATACAATGATTTGATGTCATAAAATGGAATAGAACTGTACATACATACATACACATTTACCAATATAAATTTCCTGGGTTTGATACTGTGTTTTAGTTACCTCACACATAATCGTTGGGGAAACTTAGTGAAGGGTACACAGTTCTCTTTATACTAGCTTTGCAGCTGCTTGCAAATCTATAATTATTTCAGAATAAAAAATAAATGTAACAATAGAGGTTCTTACTACTAAAATATAACTGTAGTTAAAATAACTTTTCTAAATGTAAACACTAAAAATGACAATGTATTTTTGGCATATATCTTTATATTTCTGCATGGATACAGTGAAAATGTCATGATTACTAATGATAATGTCTTGTTTCCTTTTGACGATGACTTATGATAAAATTATCTTAAACCGATTCTGTTTTTACAGTTGGTACTAGAGGACCCAAAGTACAACTTTGTGATTTGAAGTCTGGATCCTGTTCTCACATTCTACAGGGTATTTTTATTTTATTTCAAACGGCAACTACTTTGAGTAAACGATTCAATAAAAAGAAACGTTACTAACAACGTATTCTTTGTAAGTGACATGACTGATGTACTTTGTGCTAGTTGTTAAGAGTCAGCAGGGAAATAAAGATCCTTCTGTGCATTATTCTTATAAAACTGAACCATTGAAAAGACATTTATATGAACAATGGTCATTGGGGAAGCTCAAACAATATGAAAAATAGGTCTAACTCAAAACCTTGTGTTATTTCTACATTTAAAAAAACTAATGCAACTCACATCACTGTATTTGTCTCATATGTATTATTTAATATTCTGGCTAATGAGTAAACAGTGTTCTTAATATTTAGGTACATTTTTTCTCAGTAAAAATATTTTAGAAAAATATATTGAAGTAATTCTTTGGTAAAGGTGTATTTAAATTATTCTTGCTACTTTTATCAGTATTAGATTGTCTAATTCTAAACAAGGAAAAGATAGAATGTAATTTATATATTTTGACTCATCCCAAAGAAACACATAACAAATACATTAAGAAAAGTTGGTGAGATGGGTAGCATTTTTTGACATTATTATGAATTTTTATTAACATAAGCTGGGCAGATGGAAATGTCTGATGTGAATATTTCAGTTAGGTAAAAGTGAATTAAAATATTGAAATCACTTACCCTTTGAACTTATCACCTGTGCTTTCTAGAAAAAAACATATAAATGCTTTTCTACAAGCATGAGTTAAAGTAAGTTTCTCTTATAACTTTAGGAGAAATTAGAAAACATTTTTATCCTTTAAAATGTTTGTCTTGTATGTTTTATTACAGTAATTGAGCTTGAGTTATATGGATTTACTGACATAAGCTAACAACTGTATTTAAAAAGAAAGACTTACTTAACTCTGTTTTTTCCAAAGCAAAATGAGTTGTTTTACAATAAAATGCCATGTGTTAGAAATACCCCTGTAAACTTCACATTAGCATTGAAACATCGATTATTATAAATCTGAAAAATGATCATATCCATTCACATTGAATATTTAGCCTCACTTTCTTCAGAATCAGGCAAAATTATTGGCACTTTATCTTCTGATTTTTTGGATATCTTGCAAGACTTTTCATATAGTTGTATTTGCAGGTCACAGACAAGAAATATTAGCAGTTTCCTGGTCACCACGTTATGACTATATCTTGGCAACAGCAAGGTAAAATTTAACTTATTTGCTTTTGAAGTTAGTAATTAATAATAAGCATTTTGAAAAGTCTACATTTATGTAATGTATATATTTTTGCATATTTAATTATTAATTCACTCCTTTAAAATGAAGTATTGAGTTAGAAATTTTAATTCATGTCACCAAAAGAAATCTTCCTTTGTATTGTAATTCTAATCCTATCCACCTTCAAGGTGTTTCACCTTAGAACACAGAGGATCTGTGTTGTGTGGTTCTTACACGCAAATGTATAACACGGTGCTAATTTTTAAATAGAGCATTTTTATTCATTATCTTTAACCTGGAATTGTTTTGAATTTGATATAACATATCCACAAATTCATTGATTCAATTTTCTAATATTTAATGACTTCCTCCAATGTGCCAAGCATTGTGCTAGGGACACAGAGGTAACCAAGGCTTTGAAAAACCAACAATCTAATGATCTAATGAGGCATATAGTCAAAAATCAGTGATTACAGGGCATCCTGAAAAATGCTTTAATAGAGGTACATCTCTGGTAGGTGTAATACAGGAAAAGAAAGCAGGATCACTTAACTCTGAGAGGATCAAAAGATGTGGGGAGGTTTATTTTTTGCTGGAGAAAAAGAGTATTGCATATTTATATGCTGGGGAAAGAGTATCAGTAGAGAGAAACAGGTGAAGATAAGAAATGGAGGGAATAATTGGTGCATTAGGTCCTTGAATACACAGAAGTGGGTAGTATCAAGGATCCAGATGAGGGTGGAGGAGACACCTAGTTTGGCACATGAAGAGCACTGTGAGACTAAATGGAAAGAGGAAAAGGTGGACATGAATACAGTTAAGTTTGTAGCATTAGCAGAGAAGCTCAAGAAATTCAGACTTAACAGCCTCTCTTGGTTTTTTTTTTTTTTTTCTCTTTTTTTTATTGTTATACTTTAGGTTTTAGGGTACATGTGCACAATGTGCAGGTTTGTTACATATGTATCCATGTGCCATGTTGTTTTGCTGCACCCATTAACTCGTCATTTAGCATTAGGTATATCTCCTAACGCTGTCCCTCCCCCTCCCCCTACCCCACAACAGTCCCCGGAGTGTGATGTTCCCCTTCCTGTGTCCATGAGTTCTCATTGTTCAATTCCCACCTATGAGTGAGAACCTGCAGTGTTTGGTTTTTTGTCCTTGTGATAGTTTACTAAGAATGATGTTTTCCAGTTTCATCCATGTCCCTACAAAGGATATGAACTCATCATTTTTTATGGCTGCATAGTATTCCATGGTGTATATGTGCCACATTTTCTTAATCCAGTCTATCGTTGTTGGACATTTGGGTTGGTTCCAATTCTTTGCTACTGTGAATAGTGCTGCAATAAACATACATGTGCATGTGTCTTTATAGCAGCATGATTTACACCTCTCTTGGTTTTTAGTGGAGTAGAACTTGATGTCATCTCTTGAAAATATAGGAATGAGGATGCAATTTTGAGGAAAGATAGTATGGATCTGGAATAATAGGTTGAAAGAGTGAGGGAGCTGATTAAGGGCCCATAGGATTACTGGGCAGTTGCTCCCAGTTGAATATGTAGAGCACAGCTGTACTAAGCCACAGAAATTAAAACATTAAATCAAAGAGACTTAACAATTTTCGGTGTCTACAGGAAAGTACCTAGATGCCTGAAAATTGTAGAAGTCATGGGTAAAAGGAAAAGAATCACAAAAAGGCTTGTAGGAGGGATCAAGGATCTAAGGAAGTAGAAGTATGAGAGTTAGACTAAGAAAATTTAGAAACTGAAGGGATAGGAAGTAGTAATCAAATATTTTTATATATTTTCATAAAACTTTAAGTAGAAGAAGAATTATTACAAAAGCTATTCATATTAATTTTATAAAGATCTGTGTCTGGATTTTTTTTTAAGTTGCCAGCCCTTTCTCCCTGTCACAGTTCAGGCCCCAAAGAAGCTTCCATTAATAACTGGCAGAATGTGATGTTGAAATTTACGATTTCTGAAGTGCAGCAAGGTCTAGAATGTAGCCATAAGAAGGCTAGCTGAAGAGGTATGAAGGTTAGGAGCTAGGTACTGGTTATGCTTGGGTGGCTTTTACATTTTTCATGCTTAACTTGGTTTTCATCAGATAAGAGGAGAGCTAAGAAGCTTTCCATTATAAGAATACTCCAGGAATTTGAATCAGTACCAGAATGGACCTAGTAATCAGTGTTAAAAGTTGAATATGTTCAAATCTAATCTGTTTCAGAAGAGACTTAAATCCTCATACTGATTTCATTTCCTTCACCTGGAAAGAAAGAAAACCAACTTAAGAATGGGTAATGCTAGCTTTTTGCTAACTATTCCAGTTGGCTAGGTTTGATGGTCATCTGTGAAAAGAATCGAGATTATAGAAACCAATAAACCCTGTGTGTATTTTTTTAATTATAAATAAAAAATAGGCTTATAAAAATGTAATGTAATGCTCTCTCTTATTAAAATGGCATTGATAAGCCCCCTGGGTTACAATATTGTTGAGGTCCTTGTGAGGACATGATAGCATCAGTTGAACTGATTAGGAGCACATTGGATTGCCAGGCATTTTTCTTTAGAAATAATCTAGAAGCTGAAATAGATGTCTGATCATAGATTTGCCTTTCTTCTTTTTGCTTACTTGAAAGAAAATGAAAGTAAGTGTCTAATTTCTAGGAGACATTAAATATAGTCCTCACATATCTGGCAAAGATTGATTTGAGTATAGGAAACCAAATGGAAATTAATTGTCCTCATTATTCACTTTACTCTTACCGTTTTTTATATAAAAAGGAAAAAAACCCCAAATCATATCAAATGGATTCTTGAGCAAAGTGAAATTAGTTAATTGCTTGTCTTGATAGCATTTGGATAACAAGCAGTAGAAAAGGTATGGTAAGGAACTTACTAGGAACAAGCTACAAGCCTTTCTGGTCCTTGGGAGAAAAGATGCTCATGTAATTTAAAACAATATAAAAAGCAGCAAAATTTTGTTCTTGTTATCTGGAAAAGGTTACTTTTTTTTTTTTTTTTTGCTATTTACTCACTTATTTGAGCTACTGTTGACTATTGAATATTTGCTGAAAAGGCGAAAGTTCAACAACCCTAATGTATGAATACATATGTACCTATATAACGAGACCTCTGTGTGCCATAAAATTAGAAAGGTGGATGAGGGGTACAGTCATTGTCCTAGCTACATATGTCAATGTAACATTTATTTCTTCTCAGTGCTGACAGTAGAGTAAAATTATGGGATGTGAGAAGAGCATCAGGATGTTTGATTACTCTTGATCAACATAATGGGAAAAAGTCACAAGCTGTTGAATCAGGTGAGGAAGAACGCATTAATAAATATGACAATGATAGTATTTTTTTACATTGAAAATTTTTAATTGCAGCCAAATAATAAATGCATATTGACAAATTGCAAACTTTATGATTTTTTAAACGGCATTCATCGTATATCACTTTTTTAATTTACATAAACTAAATTATGATTCTCTTTAAGATACAAATAAAAATGGCAGTTTCATTTGCCCCCAAATTTTCAAAAGTAGAAATTTTTCTGAATTAACTTGCTTTACTTTATTTTGTTTTTGCTCCATTGAGGCCAACTATAGAAATTCAATGCCATTTAAAAAGTCACAAAATTACAGAAATAGTAACATTTTGTGGCCATTGTATCAACATAAAATTGTGTTAAATGTGAATCAGCTGCAATCCATGTGACAAAGTACCTAAACTGCATTTTTACCATAGAATTTAATTCCTGTGTAGAAATTTTGATATAGAATTAATTCTGGACCAGAAATATATTAGAATGAACTATATAAAACCTGTAATTGTTTTATGTAATTTCTTAACAACTATAGTTTTATGTAGAAGCTACATAGTTTCTACATAAAACTATATAAAACAATCACAAAGTTTAAAAACTATATAAAACAATCAGGTTTTATATAGTTCATTCTAATATATTTCATATATTAGAATTTATATAGTTTTTTAAAAAAAACCTTATGAAACATGTAAACTATATAAAACATGTTTTATATGTTTTTAAATTAATTAGGCTATTTTAGAATTATGCTTTCTCAAACTTGTTAATTTTGAAAGTGATATAAATTTTGAGACTACAACAGTCATCCTTTCCCTGTTTTTTTTTAAATGGAAAACACTAGAATTATTGATTTTAATAGTCCACAGAATGATTTTTAGGTTAGCAATAAAAATATATAAGAGAGATGAAAGGCATTTAATTTTAAATGTTAATGTTGGCCGGGCGCGGTGGCTCACGCTTGTAATCCCAGCACTTTGGGAGGCCGAGGCGGGCGGATCACGAGGTCAGGAGATCGAGACCACGGTGAAACCCCGTCTCTACTAAAAATACAAAAAATTAGCCGGGTGTGGTGGCGGGCACCTGTAGTCTCAGCTACTTGGAGAGGCTGAGGCAGGAGAATGCCGTGAACCCGGGAGGCGGAGCTTGCAGTGAGCCGAGATCGCGCCACTGCACTCCAGCCTGGGCGACAGAGCGAGACTCCGCCTCAAAAAAAATAAATAAATAAATAAAAATAAATAAATAAATAAATGTTAATGTTTAAGCTACACACTTAATTGAATTTCATGGCACAATTTCCTCGCTGGAAAAAAAAGTTTGTTCAGCAGAAATTTTTTCCCTTTTTTTTGTTTTCCTCTATTTTTATGATTCTGATTTATATAGCTTATTCTATTCAAATAATCTGAAGGGTTGGTTAATTTTAAGTATAATCTACTTACACTTTTTAAGTAACTCAAGTTGTTGTCCTTTAATATGTTTAATTGTATCATCAAACATTAAATATGTCCTGAATGCAAGAACAGATAAACCGAACTATATTTTTCATTGCAGCAAACACTGCTCATAATGGGAAAGTTAATGGCTTATGTTTTACAAGTGATGGGCTTCACCTCCTCACTGTTGGTACAGATAATCGAATGAGGCTCTGGAATAGTTCCAATGGAGAAAACACACTTGTAAGAGATTTTTAAGTATATATTTGGGTATAAATTAAGAAATGGATCTGTGACATACATTTGATTTTTTTATATATTTAACTCATTTATTCCCTTTGAATCACAGCTCTTTTTAAAAATGTGTTTCTACTATGTGGACTAGTAATTCTCAACTCAAGACAACCCACCCTTACCCACTACCTACCACATTCCCCCTACTTAGCAGAGAATCACTGTTCTACTGAGCCACTGTTCTCAATGAGAGTGCAAAGCATAGTAGAGAAAAATAAAAGACTGAGGACTACTGATATAAATTAAAGATATGAAGCTAAATAATCAAATTTTATATAGGTTGAGTATCCCTAATCTGAAAATCTGAAATCTGAAATGTTCCAAAATCTGAAATTTTTTGAGTGCCAGCATGACACACGAAGTGCTCACTGGAACATTTCAGATTTTGAATATTCAGATTAGGGGTGTTCAGCCAGTAAAGCAAATATTCTAAAATCCAAAATACTTCTAGTCCAAATCATTTTGGATGGGGATACTTAACCTGTGCTATATATGACTTGTAAACAAAATTCACAGTGAATTTTATAGCACCAGAATATGTAGTACTTTAATACTACTGGAATAAATATATTTCGAAGGTGCTATATTCTTATGTGGCTATTAATTTCTAGTACTTGTTTTTATGTATGTTATAGTCTTATCAGGTATGCCTATGGTTTAATAATTTTCAGAATAAACTACTAAAAGCTTATAATTTGGTGATAATAGCTAATATTTATTGAGAGCTTATATGTCAGATACTGTGCTAATAATAATTAGCATTTAATTTGCCAGGCAGTATTAGACAGCAGTGGGCAAAACATAGAAAAGTCCTGTCCTCATGGAGCTTACATTTCAGCAAGAGTATGAAAGGCATCAATCAGTTAATAGATGGACAGATGGATAAATTACATATTAGATTAGGTAAGGACTATGAAGAAAAGCCAAGCAAAGAAAGGAGCACAGGAAATATTGGGACGTTGGAGTTGCTGTTCACAAAGGGCAGTCAGGGTAGGCTTCACTAAGGTGACATTTGGCCTGAAGGAAATGGGGAAGCGGCTCATCAGTTGTTTGCTGGGGGATATCATTCTAGTCAGAGAAAGAAAAAAGGTACAAAGACCCTGAGGCAAGAACTTCCTTGGGATAGGCAAAGAAGAGCTAAGAGGTTCTTGCATTGGAATATGAAGGGAATAACAGATGAGGAACAGAAGGAACTAGGGTGCCAGATGATACGGGCCCTGCAAGCCTTTGTAAGGGGTCAGGCTTTTCTCTGGGTGAGATGGAAAGCCACTAAAGGCATGTGAGTGGAGAAGTGACAGGATCACTCTGGAAGAGTAGCTGGGCATGTGTGTCAAAGTTTAATGTGATAAATATAAATGGTACTGAATGTATATATAAATTGTTCATGTGGCTCTATTCCATTTTTCTTTCCTTCTTGAAGGTGAGTCTCATGCCCTCTGGATTTTTTCTATTAAGTCCATATCTAAAATAATGTGTTGAAAATGGATAATACATTTTACAGTGGACTTGATCAAAGTAAAAGTAATTCATGCACAGATGACTAAGGTATCCCAGAAACTGACCTACACAGAATACTTACAGTTGATACCAGAAAAGATACTTTAAGGGGAAACACTGTCTTCAGATTTTTAAAGAGCTATCAGATAGAACCAGTCCTGCCATTTACTAACTTCTTTTTTTTATTTTAAAGTTGACAGGCCAGGTACAGTGGTTCACGCCTGTAATCCCAGCACTTTGGGAGGCCGAGGTGTGTGGATCACGAGGTCAGGAGATCAAGACGATCCTGGCTAACACGGTGAAACCCCATCTCTACTAAAAATACAAAAAATTAGCCAGGTGGTGGGCGCCTGTAGTCTCAGCTACCCTGGAGGCTGAGGCAGGAGAATTGCTTGAACCCGGGAGGTGGAGGTTGCAGTGAGCCGAGATCGCGCCATTGCACTCCAGCCTGGGCAACGAGAGTGAAACTCCATCTCAAACAAAAAAGAAATATTAATATGAGTTCGAGACCAGCCTGACCAACATGGAGAAACCCCATCTCTACTAAAAGTACAAAATTAGCCGGGCATGGTAGCACATGCCTATAATTCCAGCTACTTGGGGGCTGAGGCAGGAGAATCGCTTGAACCCAGGAGGCAGAGGTTGCGGTGAGCCGAGAGCATGCCATTGCACTGCAGCCTGGGCAATAAGAGCAAAAACTCCGTCTCAAAAAAAAAAGAAATATTAATATGACATTAAGTTGCAGGATGGATTGGAGGAAGAAACCCTAAGGACAAGACAAAAGTTAATGCCCTGGTTCAATATTCATACCTCATTCAACACTTTCCAGTTCATATTTGGGAAGGAATGTGATATACTGGAAAGACCATAGGTTTTATAACTAGGTGTCCTGATAAACAAATGTGAATAAGGCCATCACAGTCTAGCAGTTTATAATTTTTCCAGGGGGACCAGTGAAATACTAGTTGAAAACTGTTTTGTATTTTTTCTTTGTCACCCCACCCCCATATCATTGTGCAAATTGTTGCACATGTAGGATCAGAAGACACAAATGAGGGAATGTTATACTTTTAAACATGTATAGGAATTAATCTAGGAACTTACTGAATACCTTTGTGTTCCAGGTGCTCTCATATGGATTATTTCATTTGCTTTTTCACAATAAATAACTCTATAAGTAAATGATATTTCCGTTTAACAGATAAGAAGAATGAAATGAGGTCATTAAATCATTATTCATAAGGGGCAAAAAAAAGATGAGTTTTTAAAACCCACGTCCACTGAAATGAGTTTAATATTTAACCCACTATACTGCTGCTGCCATGAGGTAGCTAAATTCATGTACCCATTTCTGGCACAAGTTAGCCTAAAGGGAAAGTAAGCCAAGTATAGTATCCATAGATTATTAGCATATATCCATTTTGACCTAGGTGTTTTTATTTATGTATATATACACATACACATACACACACACTTATCTAACCTATAGAGGAAAAGTGAATCACTTTTTTTTTTTTTTTTTTTGAGGTGGAGTCTCGCTTTGTTGCCCAGGCTGAAGGGCAGTGGCGCCATCTTGGCTCACTGCACCCTCCACCTCCCAGGTTCAAGCAATTCTCTATCTCAGCTCCTGAGTAGCTGGGATTACAGGCACCCACCACCATGCCTGGCTAATATTTTTGTGTTTTTTGCAGAGATGGGATTTCACCATCTTGGCCAGGCTGGTCTTGAACTCCTGATCTTGTGATCTGCCTGCCTCAGCCTCCCAAACTGCTGGGATTACAGGCGTGAGCCACCGTGCCCAGCCGACAAATCACTATTTAAACTTCAGTATTAGCCCTGACGACAGTGGATTTGGTTGATATGCATGATCATGATTCCCAAATGATTAGTTACTGGTTTTACACTCACCCCAAGCATATCAAAATTATTATCAGGAAGTAAACCCATCAACTTATTTAGCCCAAAGCTTCTCAAATTTGCATGAGCATACAGATTACCTAGGGATCTTGTTAAAATGAAGATTATTTTCGGTAGGATTGGGGTGGGGCCTGGAAGTCTGCATGTCTGACTGTTTCAGGTGATGCTCACACTGCTGAGCCTGCACACTACACCTTTGGAGTACAAGCGTAGAATTTTAATTTTTGTCCCAAATACATAATTATTTATATAATGGTAAAACTACAGTGTACACACTATTTATGGTCTGTGCTTTTTTACACTTAGCCTTTATCCCTGTTTTCTGCATAATTTTCATAATTATGATTTATATAAATCATAAAGTTAATGTGACATTATTAGGAATATATACCTATTCTCAGTTATTTCCCCATTCTAAATAATACTGGATAGAATTCCTCTGGGCATATAGCTTTTGCTATTTAATTATTTCCTTAAGATAAATTCCCAGCCAGGCACAGTGGCTCACACCTGTAATTCCAGCACTTTGGGAGGCCAAGGAGGGCATATCACGAGGTCAGGAGATCGAGACCGTCCTGGCTAACACAGTGAAACCTCGTGTCTACTAAAAATACAAAAAATTAGCCGGGTGTGGTGGCAGGCCCCTGTAGTCCCAGCTACTCGGAAGGCTGAGGCAGGAGAATGCTGTGAACCCGGGAGGCGGAGCTTGCAGTGAGCCGAGATTGCACCACTGCACTCCAGCCTGGGCGACAGAGCAAGTCTCCGTCTCAAAAATAAATAAATAAATAAATAAATTCCCAGGAGCAATTACCAGGTCAAGGGGTAAGAATATCTTTGCTGTTTAATGGATAAAATTTTGCAAGATGAAAAGAGTTCTAGAGAGGGATAGTGATGGGAGTTGCACAACAACATGAACGCACTTAATGCCATTGAGTACCATTAAAAATGGTTATTGTGGTAAATTTTATGTGTATGAAAAAATGTTTAACTATAAAGAGAAGGGAGAAGCCCCGCCCCCTCATGGAGACTGCACAGTGGGTGGAGTCGGGTGCTGCCAGGCTGGCATCCGGAAGCCAGAAGTCTGGAGCCTAGCAGCACAAGAGCATCTGTTACTCTTTCTTCTCAGATCCCCGCCGGAAGTGTAGGAAGAGAGCAAGCGGATTTGAACCTATCTGCTTTCAAGCTGGTCATCATGATGAAACTTAGAAACAAAAATGAAAAGCCAAGTAAAGGTTCCAAGGGCTGTAAGAAGCCTGCAAAACAAAATGGAAAGAAAGCAACCTCCAAAGTGCCCTCTGCTTCTCAGTTTGTTCACTCCAATGATCATGCCAGTCGAGAGGCTGAAATAAAGAAGAGGGTTGAGGAGATGAGGGAGAAGCAGCAAGCTGCCCAGGAGCAAGAAAGACAAAAACGCAGGTCTATCAAGAGCTATTGTGAGGATATCCTAAGACGCCAGGAGGAGTTTGAGTGTAAGGAGGAAGTTTTGCAGGAATTAAATATGTTTCCTCAGCTGGATGACAAGGCCACAATGAAGGCTTATTACAAGGAGTTCCGTAAGGTGGTAGAATACTCTGATGTGATTCTGGAAATCCTGGATGCCAGAGACCCATTAGGCTGCTGCTGCTGCTGCTTCCAGATGGAGGAGGCTGTCCTACGGGCAGAAGGCAACGAGAAGCTGGTCCTGGTCTTGAAAAAGATTGACCTGGTCTCCAAGGAGGTTGTGAAGTGGCTGAATTACCTTCGGAATGAGTTGCCAACTGTGGCTTTCAAGGCCAGGACCCAGCATCGGGTCAGCTTTGGAGCTGAAAGCCTCATGAGGGTTCTGGGGAACTATTGCTGCCTTGGTGAAGTGCGCACCCCCATCCATATGGGCATTGGGGGCCTTCCCAATAACGGGAAGAGCAGCCTGATTAAAAGCCTGAAGCGCAGCCATGCATGCAGTGTGGGAGCCATTCCTGGGGTCACGAAACTCATGCAGGAGATCTACCTGGACAAGTTCATCTGGCTGCTGGATGCTCCAGCCATTGTTCCGGGGCCCAGCTCAGAGGTGGGCACCATCCTGCATAACTGCATCCATATCTAGAGGCTGGCAGACCCCATGACCCTGGTGGAGACCATCTTGCAGTGCTGCAACCTGGAGGAGATTTCCAACTATTACCTTCTTTCTGGGTACCGGACTACTGAGCACTTTCTGACGGCAGTGGCCCACCATTTGGGGAAGAAGAGAGACTTACACAGTCAGGAGCAGGCAGCCAAAGCTGTCTTAGCTGACTGGGTGAGCGGGAAGATCAGCTTCTATAGACCACCACCACCCACTCACACTCTGCCCACCCATCTCAGCGCTGAGATCATTAAGGAAATGACCAAGGTCTTCGACATCGAGGATACCGAGCAGGTCAATGAAGACACCATGGAATGCTTGGCCACTGGAGAATCTGATGAGCTGTTGGGTGACACAGACCCACTCAAAATGGAGATCAAGTTGCTCCATTCTCCGATGATGAAAATAGCAGATGCCATTGAAAATAAAGCTACCATGTATAAGATTGGAGATCTCACTGGTTATTGCACCAATCCGAATCGTCATCAGATGGGGTGGGCTAAACTCAATGTAGACCACCACCCTAAAAAAAACAGTAAGGTGGATGTGTGTCCAGTGGACTGCTGCCCAGTACTGCAGAGGATCATGGAGATGGACCCCCTACAACAGGGCCAGGCTCTGGCATCCTCCCTGAAGAATAAGAATTTGCAGAAACGTGCAGATAAAATCCCCAGGGAGCTGTCTGATTCCATGATGTCTGCCCTCCACCTCTCTGGCAATGCTGATGGCAGTGTTGGTGACTAATTGACTGATCTCACTTCCCTTCCGATCCAAGCACCAGTTCCAGTGGGACGGGAGATTACCAGTGAAATAGTTTGGTTCTCCCTGAAGCATCTGCTTTTAAAAGAACCCTTCCCCAACTATGTGTCTTTTGCTCCCACTGTTCTCTCCACTCTCTCCAGGAAAAAGAGCCCCAAGAGGCTGGAGCTGACAAACCCAGTACCCTTTATTTAACCCCTACTCTGTTTTATAACAGAAATAAAAAAGTATCAGCAGGAAAAAAAAAAAAGAATATGCCCCCCCCCCAAAAATATCATTACCCCCCCTCCCAAAAATACCATTCTTTCGAAAAGAATAGTTTTTTGGGGGTATTACCCCCCCAAAAAATCCTTGGGGGGGTATTCTTTTGAAAAGAATGTTTTTTGGGGTATATAATATACCCCCCAAAAAGCAATATTATTCTTTTGAAAAGAATGGTTGCATTAATAAACCATTTGCCCTTTTAGAAAGAATAGCCAAATTACACTGCCACCAACATGTTTACCTCACTTGTATCACTATTTAATGTCTTACGTTTTTTAAATTTTTTGCTAAATGGTCTAAAATGATTCTTCAAGGTTGAAGTCTGTATCTTACTTCTATTAAGATTGAAAAGTAAACATTTACCCCTGTGGTTTTTTACTATTTGTATTTCCTCTTTTGTTAAATGTACATTCATGTCATTGGCCCTTGTTCTGTCAACGTTGAACATTTTCCTTAAATTTAAAAGAGCCCTTTTTATAGCATAATATTTTAAGTAATTCTCCTAGTCTTTGTTCTTTTAAATTCAGATTTAAGAGATTAGTAACCTTATTATTTTAATCCTACAGGTGAACTATGGAAAAGTTTGTAATAACAGTAAAAAAGGATTGAAATTCACTGTCTCCTGTGGCTGCAGTTCAGAATTTGTTTTTGTACCATATGGTAGCACCATTGCTGTTTATACAGTTTACTCAGGAGAACAGATAACTATGCTTAAGGGACATTATAAAACTGTTGACTGCTGTGTATTTCAGTCAAATTTCCAGGTAAGAATGATACAGGAATTTAAAATGTTCAGCTAGCTAGCTTGCCAGACCAATTATATGTAAAAGAATAAATTATGATTTCATTCTGAGGAGTTATACTTTTAATCCACATTTGTAGTAGGATTTATTTAATAGAGAATAGCACAGCCTAGATTGTTAGATAGCATACAATGTATGAATGAATCAATATAATACTGTGCAACTTGATTGGTATAAATTCTGTTTCTTTTGCATATGATCTTCATTTATTTAACAATTGAAAATCTGTGGTGAATTAAAATAATTTCTTGAAACAATCTTTTGGGTAAGAAATGAAATATAGACATTTAATCATAAAATATAATTTGTATATGTTGGTTTATGTATGTGTGGATGATCTATTCTTCCTTATTTTCTATCAACGGCTAGTAAAGGGAGGTTTTGAAGTACAACCTATATAATTTCTTAAATACTCTGGCTTTTGTTTGTTTGTTGTACATCCAGACCTTTTCACATCACCAATGGAGCAGATCGTTTTTCATTTTTTCAGAGAACATTTGCACAAATTACCTCATGCACTCCTTTAAATAAGTATAACATTGCAAGATAGTTGGTATTTTCCCTGTTTTGTAGGTAAGGAAAATGAAACTCATGTCAGTTAAATACTGATAGAATGAACATTACGGATTATTAGAGCTCAAGGAGACTATCACTTTGAATCTCCTATTCATTCATTCATTAATACTGATTGCCTAATTTATGCCTGACACTCTGCTGTAAGATATATAGACCTGATTTTTCAGCCAGTACATACCATTATGGCAGTATTCATTATTAAAATATTTAAATATTTATGTATCCTACTGGCTGGTAAACAGCTGCTGCACCAAGCCCCCCAAGCGACCTCCAGCCTCAGCCCCTTCCCTGGGACCTCTTAGACGTCACCTTAACCTAGCAACTAAAAGGGGACCTACAAGACCGTACTCCAACCCTGTAGCCAGTATCTCTTTTTATTAGTCAATAAGAAGGTATATAACCATTTGTTAAACATTTTTAGTGTTCTGGTAGAAGAAAACTAAAGCACCAGAGAGGTGATATGACTTGCCCCTAACCTGCAAATAGTTATTGATAAAGCATATTTTTGCATTCAAAGAAATTCTTAAAAACATTGTCCCTCCTTTCTTGTGCAAAGTTACTTAGAGACACAGCCGAAATTTCATCCCAGGTACTCTGACCACAAATTATTTTTTTCTACCAAATTGGAGCTTCTCTAATAGGTGCGCCTAGAATGGATTAAAATCGTGCCAATGGCTGCACACAGTGGCTCATGCCTGTAATCCCAGCACTTTGGGAGGCCGAAAGGATCTCTTGAGCCCAGGAGTTCCAGGCCAGCCTAGGTGACAGAATGAAGCCCTGTATTTAAAAAAATCAAAAAATCAGCCAGGTGTAGTGGTGTATGCCTGTAGTCCCAGCTGTGCAGGAGGCTGAAGCGAGAGGATTGCTTGAGTCCAGGAGATTGAGTGAGCCGTGTTCACACCACTGCACTCCAACATGGGCAACCGAATAGAAATTCATGAATCTATGCTGGGATAAGTAAGTAAATTAACAAATTAAAAATTTGATGAGGAATGAGATATTTACATAATCTCAATGTATCCACCCTACAAAATATGAAGTACAAACTAAAAAGATTAATTTTACCCTGAAGGAGCCTGGCACACATCACCTTCATCAAATAATCTAAGTTAGCATCCCAGTTATGGGACATCACTTCTGTGATATTCCTGGCCACACTGGATCACTCAAATTTAATCATGAGGAAACATAAGACGAGCCAAATGTGAAGGACATTCTACAAAGTAACTGCTGTGTATCTTCAAAATTGTCAAGGTCAGAAAAGCCAAAGAGACTGAAGAACTGTTCCAGCTTGAAAACTAAAGAGACTTGACAACTAAGTGCAGCATGTGATTTTTAACTGGTCCCTTTTGCTATAAAGGACAGTATTGGAACAAATAATGAAATGTGAATGTGGTCTTTAGATGGTGGTAATAATATGAATTTTCTGATTTTGTTGGTTACTTTGTAACTATAAGAGAAAGTACCCTTGTTCACAGGAAAAATACACTGAATTATTCAACAGTAATAAGGCCTAATGTTGGCAACTTACTCTCATATGATTCAGGAGGAAAAAAAGTCTTTTGGACTGCACTTGTAACTTACATTTTGAGATTATTTTTTAAGAAAATCTAATTGTCCAAATGAACTCCATCTATCACAGACACTTCAAGGCTTAATGTAAATCCTTCTATCTAAGTGTTCTTTATTAGTCATTCTAATTTAAATGTTGCTGCTTTCAATATCTCTTTCTTGAACATCTACAGAATATCCTTTATGTCTTCACTGGGTGTGTTAGTACTTATTGTGAATTGCTCTATAAGCTTATCTGACCAAGTTATCTTGGGCATTACCTGGCCTTCTCAGGGAAATAAAATTACTCAAGGGCACTAAACATATATATCTTTGCATCAGCCACAGTTAGTGTAACCATATAGTCTAGATTTTGTAATACAGTCAACAAAATTTTGTTTTATTTAGGAAATTTGATAATGTATATCTAATAATTATTTAAATCTGCATTTTCTATAAATTACTATATAATCTTATTTTCCCTTTTCCCACATCCTTACTTAAATAAAAAACAATTATACCGTGCCTCATATTGTTTTTGAGATGTACAATAATAAAAATAAATTGTATTTTTTAAACAGCAGAGGAAAAGAGCCAGTATAACATATTTCTTCGGTTTTGTTGGGGAGGGCATGAGCATTGTTCAGCCATAAGCAGACAGCATATCCATAGACATTGACGTAGGCTGTGCATCACCCCAAGCTTCCCCTTATGAAGTAAACTTCTCAGCAGGCATGGGATATACATCTTCAAGCTCTTCTTTTGAATTGCAGCCAGTTAGGCAGCTGTAAGTGAAATAAAACTTTTTGAGAACTTGGCCTATTTTAGTAGAAGCTCATATGGTTTCTTCACTGAAGTCTTTATTGAAGCTCAGTTATTTGGACACAGAAAGACAAACTATTTTTTTCTTTCTCTGACATTAGAAATATATGGATACTATAACTGATAAAACTGCTAGGATTTGGGGTGTGTTTGTAAAATTTTCACACCATTAGTAAGCTCTGACAAATCCTAATACTATTTTTAAATACAAAACAAAGCTTTACTAACAAAGAAACAAAGAAAGGAAAAAGCATTGGCCTAGTTTCTTTAGGGAGTAGAAATAGCATTAATCTAATTATTGTGACCTAATTATTTCAAAAATGATATAATTCATTTCAGTTTGGTATCAGCTCTTGATCCACAATATCATCTTTGCCTTCTGTGTTATAGGAACTTTATAGTGGTAGCAGAGACTGCAACATTCTGGCTTGGGTTCCATCCTTATATGAACCAGTTCCTGATGATGATGAGGTAAATATTATTTTCACAAATTGTACAGTGACTTCTAAATAATAAGAAATAATGTTTTGTTACTTTATGTGAGAGAGGCTTTTAAAGCATTTCTTGCCAGTGGCATGCACCTATAGTCCCAGGTACTTGGGAGACTGAGGCAAGATGATCACTTGAGCCCAGAAATCAAGACCAGCTTGGGCAATGTAGTGAGACCCCATCTCAAAACAACAACAACAAAAAAGCATTTCTTGGTAATTTCTGTAAAAATAATTTGACTATTTTAATACATTTGGAAAATTCAGAAAAATATCAAAAGAAGAACATAAAATTCCTCAAGTCAAATTAATCAACATTAACATTTTGATTTGTTTCATAACTGTTTTTTCCTATGCATATGTGTTTTAACATAGTTCATATCATGGTTGGACATTCAACTTGGTATCTCACTTTTCTCATCAACATTGTACAATAAGCCTTTTTTCATGTCATTAATAACTATGTAAACATTTCTAATGATATTCTGTCATTGATAAAACAATTTAAATATTTACCTACTTGGAGGCATTTCTGTTGATTATTATAAACATCAAGGTAAATATCTGTTCAAAAATTGTTAATATTTCTGACTTTGTCTTCAGATAGGTTCCTAAAAGTGGAATTATCTCTTAAATTATTATATATCGCTTTTTTTCTTTTCTTTTCTTTTCTTTTCTTTTTTTTATTTTTATTTTTTGAGATGGAGTCTCACTCTGTCGCCCAGCCTGGAGTGCAGTGGCATGATCTCGGCTCACTGCAACTTTTGCCTCCTGGGTTCAAGCAATTATCCTGCCTCAGCCTCCCAAGTAGCTGGGATTACAGGTGCCCGCCACCACACCTGTCTAATTTTTGTATTTTTAGTAGAGACATGGTCTCACCATGTTGGTCAGGCCGGTCTTCAACTCCTGACCTCAAGTAATCCACCTGCCTTGGCCTCCCAAAGTGCTGGGATTACAGGCATAAGCCAACACTGCCAGCCAACATTTTTAAGACTTTGTTCTCATGTCAAATTTCACCAGTTTACACTCCTACCAGCAGTCTGACAGTGCCTTTCGTAGAACATAAATCAGTATAAGCATGACAGTGTAAATAAAGACCTTAAAAATGCAGTAGGTAAACAAAGATGAAAAAGACCATTGTCCCTAACCTAAAGTAATAGCCTCTGTTTTTTTTTTTTTTAACTTTTACATCAAGCAGTAGGAAGATATAGGCTGTTTAAAGGTGGTTTCTCTCCCGCCAAGGTTTATTCTCCTAATAATCATCCTCATTTATCTTAATTTCTACAATAGAAAAAGTCTAAAAACAATGTATATATATTTTTTTAATTTGGAAATATAAATAATGTAGTTAGAAATACCTTAAGGTAATCTTAACCAAGTCACAGTAAAAGCATCTTATATGGAGGTGAAGGAAAAGTTATTGATAGAGCACGTTTGACATTCAAAAAACATTTTTCATATACTGTGTTTAGTTCCTTTATGAAAAAAGAACTATGTCAAAAACCACATGAAAATATAATTTGTATAGAGGTAGTTGATAGCATCTCACAGCTATTGACAATATATATTTCATACCTGAATTTTCAACTGCTAGGGTTTACTGCAGTGTAAACCTGTGAATTATTTTCTTTTGTCTTTAATCCAAAGAAAGAGAAAAAAATACCTTTTGATAAATCTTTTAATTAGCTAGCCAATGCCATATGCATACTTCCAGATTTTATCATGTCTAATTTGGTTTATTGTGGCCTGATTAACTTTAGCATACAGCTGCTTTTGATGTCAGAATATTCTTCTGTATAAAGCTTAATATGGTCAAATAATTAGGTTTAGCCATTTATTTTACATTTCATTATGTAATTATTGTGTCCTGCTCTTTGGGAATTGCTGTATACGTTAAACCCAAGTTATAACACTGTAAGCCATATTAGGAAGTATAACATTTTATTTACCAAATGAAAACAGTAAAAATAAATGAAAAGTAAATCTATAGTGACTTATGTACAGAAAAGGATGTTAGAAGAATACTAAATTGTTTAATTCATAAAGATAATATGTGGCCAGGTGTGGTGGCTCACATCTGTAATCCCAGCACTTTGAGAGGCTGAGGTGGGAGAATCTCTTGAGTCCAGGAGTTCAAGACCAGCCTAGGCAACATAGAAAGACCCCATCTCTACAAAAAATAAACAAAATTAGCCAGGTTTGGTGGCTTACACTTATAGTTCCAGCTACTTAAGAGGGTGAGGTGGGAGGATCACTTGAGCCCAAGAGTTCAAGGCTACAGTGAGCCACAATTGTACCACTATACTCCAGCCTGAGTGACAGAGTGAGACCTTGACTCAAAGGAAAAAAAAAGATAATATGTGACTGATGATTTATTTCCTTGTTATGTCATTATAGTAACAGTTTGAACTCTTTGTGTAAACAAACTTTTGTATATGAGAAATTAAGCAAAACAAGTTAGAAAATCACACAGATATACAAATATCAAGTTGACTTTTGTATTTGTTTTAGAACTATAAAACCTTACCTTTTAAAATGTCATGTTCATATATTTTAAGATAGCAGTCATTCTCATATTAATATAAAATGGTATGTGCTAAGGTTATTTCCATAAAATTTTAGCTTGAAACATTCCTGTGAATATAGGTAGAACATGAATGTGATCATGATGCGGATCCCAGTAGAATAGTCTGTCCAGAAGATCCTATTCCTTACATGTATGTTTATAATTTAAGTCATGTTTAAAAGTGCTTTTATCCCAACTATAAAATAAGTATATTTATTTGATATTTATTTCCCAAGGAGGCAGTATACCACACTAGAAAACAGAAACACACACACACACATATACATACACATACTTTGTCTTTTTTTTTTTTTTTTGAGAAGGAGTCTTGCTCTGTCACCCAGGCTGGAGTGCAGTAGCACGATCTCAGCTCACTGCAAGCTCCGCCTCCTGGGTGCACGCCATTCTCCTGCCTCAGCCTCCCAAGTAGCTGGGACTACAGGTGCCCACCACCACACCCGGCTAATTTTTTGTATTTTTAGTAGAGACGGGGTTTCACCATTCACAGGATGGTCTTGATCTCCCGACCTTGTGATCCACCCGCCTTGGCCTCCCAAAGTGCTGGGATTACATTCGTGAGCTACCTCCCCCAGCCCACATGCTTAGTCTTTAGCTTCAGGAAACTGGGTTTGAATCCCAGTTCTGCCATTTATTATACTTATGATCTGGGACAAGCTTATGATATTTCCAAATATCAGAATTGTCTAATCAAAGTTATTCTTAGGTTTCCTTTCAAATGCATTCTTCAGATGAGAGTTACCTCCCCATCAACCAGGATATAATCCCTTAGGGGTGTTTCTCCTGATATCCAAAGTAGAAGATGAATTTAATTCTATCTAAAGAAAGGAAGAACACTGGATGATAGGGACAGGACTTATGGTCTTTAACTATAAATCCTTTTATTTAATTGGCAGACTTTTATTATATTTTGAGGAATCTGGCTTCCTTTTGACCCTACTTTCTAAAAGCTGGTCTGGTCAAGACAAGCCTATCTATAACTCCTAATTACTTTTTCCTGCCTGAGATCTATAGGGCAGGTTTATTCCAGTTTAAACCTAACCTCTCACTAAGAATCTTACTTTGTTTTGACATTCACACAATACATAACTGTTTTACATACCACTTGTGTCAATGTATAATCACTTGCTGACAAACAACCTGAGACTTGCCACTACTTACCAGTCAGAAATTTGAAAGTTATCAAGAAATATCCTTGTAGATGTTAAGTTTGTTTCTATTCCTTCTCTAAACTCATAACTAGGTCCCCTCTAAACTCATGCTTCATTATTTCTATAACATTGACACTATCTATTAGTAGAACTGACAACCTGGTGAGACATAGATGATTATGTTCAAGCACAGACTGCATGCCCACTAGGAGGAGATGTTGTAGAGAAAACTGAAATAATAGTAGTAACACTTGATCAGTGGGTCTCAAATGGTAATGTGTACCACATCCATCTACAACATTTTTACTGCCGCTTTATCATACTACCAGTGTAATATTTTATTTGTGATTGTTTTGGCAACAAAATGTATTTCTAAAATACTGTAATGCATTCATATATCATTGTTTCACTGAAAAGTGAAATAATTTGTATGCAACTGATTATGATTTTCATTTATTTTTGTTACTTTGCTGACCATACAAAAATAATTTATAATGAAGTATAATTTTGCTTTTCTCTTGAGTTTTCAACTGAAATTAAAATTTTTAATAGGTTACACACTGGGCTTCCATAGTAGGATTAGGAAGCATGGCCCTTGTGTGGCTTATCCACCTAGAGACGTGTGTGTGTGTGTGTGTGTGTGTGTGTGTGTGTGTGTGTGTGTGTTTTCTCAGGGCTATTTTTGGTAGCTATCAAAGGCAAAGTTAAAGACTTCTAGAGACAGAGTAGGGAAGAAGAGTCAGCTAACCCCCAATGACAAGATGTCTTTTAATAAACTCTCACTGAATAACCTAATTTAATAGTTAAATTGAAAACCCAAAAAGACAGGAAATTCAGTAAATGTTTGGATGAAAGACTAAATGAACAGACGTCAGTATACAACTGTTGCAAATAAGTGTACTGTGGCTAGAAATCAGTGAGTAGTTAGGTGAGGTTTAATAATAGTTTTGTGGCCGAGAGTGGTGGCTCATGCCTGTAATCCCAGCACTTTGGGAGGCCAAAGGCTGGCAGATCACAAGGTCTGGAGTTCAAGACCAGCCTAGCCAATATGGTGAAACCCCATCTCTACTAAAAATACAAAAATCCACCAGTGGCACGCACCTGTAGTCACAGCTACTCAGGAGGCTGAGGCAGAAGACTCACTTGAACCCGGGGGGCAGAGACTGCAGTGAGCCGAGATCATGCCACTGCACTCCAGCCTGGGTGACAGAGCGAGACTCCATCTCAAATAATAATAATAGTAGTTTTGTATCTGGACATTTGGAGTATAGCCGACATTACATTTAATAATGTAATCTGTTTAACAATAAAGAATGCCTAAATTAATATATTGTTTTCCAACTCTTCTAGTTGATACTTGGGAAATTTACTGGGAACACTTAACTTTTTCTACTGTTTTCATTGTTTGAATTGTAAGATTCAAAGTTATCATATTCATCAAAAGGAAAATGAACATTCTCAGACATGCAGTAGGGGTTACCATTAAAAAATGTTTCTAAGCCGGGCACGGTGGCTCACGCGTAATCCCAGCACTCTGGGAGGCCTAGGCAGGCAGATCACAAGGTCAGGAGATCGAGATCATCCTGGCTAACATGGTGAAACCCCAAGTCTACTAAAAATACAAACAATTGGGTGGAGCCAAGATGGCCAAATAGGAACAGCTCCAGTCTACAGCTCCCAGCGTGAGTGACGCAGAAGACAGGTGATTTCTGCATTTCCAACTGAGGTACCGGGTTCATCTCACTGGGGAGTGTTGGACAGTGGATGCAGGACAGTGAGTGCAGCTCTCTGAGCGTGAGCCAAAGCAGGGCGAGTTATCGCCTCACCTGGGAAGCGCAAGAGGTCAGGGAATTCCCTTTCCTAGTCAAAGAAAGGGGTGACAGACGGCACCTGGAAAATCAGGTCACTCCCACCCTAATACTGCGCTTTTCCAACGGTCTTAGCAAACAGCACACCAGGAAATTATATCCCACGCCTGGCTCAGAGGGTCCCACGCCCACGGAGGCTCGCTCATTGCTAGTGCAGAAGTCTGAGATCAAACTGCAACGAGGCAGCCAAGCTGGGGAGGGGCACCCGCCATTGCCGAGGCTTGAGTAGGTAAACAAAGTGGCCGGGAAGCTCAAACTGGGTTGAGCCCACCACAGCCCAAGGAGGCCTGCCGGCGCTGTAGACTTCACCTCTGGGGGCAGGGCATAGCCAAACAAAAGGCAGCAGAAACCTCTGCAGACTTAAATGTCCCTGTCTGACAGCTTTGAAGAGAGTAGTGGTTCTCCCAGCACGCAGCTGGAGATCTGAGAATGGACAGACTGCCTCCTCAAGTGGGTCCCTGACCCCCAAGTAGCCTAACTGGTAGGCACCCCCGAGTAGAGGAAGACTGACACCTGACATGGTGGGGTACTCCTCTGAGACAAAACTCCCAGAGGAACGATCAGGCAGCAACATTTGCTGTTCACCAATATCCGCTGTTCTGCAGACTCTGCTGCTGATACCCAGGCAAACATGGTCTGGAGTGGACCTCCAGCAAACTCCAACACACCTGCAGCTGAGGGTCCTGACTGTTAGAAGGAAAACTAATAAGCAGAAAGGACATCCACACCAAAACCCCATCTGTACGTCACCATCATCAAAAACCAAAGGTAGATAAAACCACAAAGATGGGGAAAAAACAGAGCAGAAAAACTGGAAACTCTAAAAATCAGAGCACCTCTCCTCCTCCAAAGGAACACAGCTCCTGACCAGAAACAGAACAAAGCTGGACGGAGAATGACTTCGACAAGTTGAGAGAAGAAGACTTCAGACGATCAAACTACTCTGAGCTAAAGGAGGAAGTTCGAACCCATGGCAAAGAAGTTAAAAACCTTGAAAAAAAATTACACGAATGGCTAACTAGAATACCAATGCAGAGAAGTCCTTAAAGGACCTGATGGAGCTGAAAACCGTGGCACAAGAACTACATGACGAATGCACAAGCCTCAGTAGCCAATTTGATCAACTGGAAGAAAGGGTATCAGTGATGGAAGATCAAATGAATGAAATGAAGTGAGAAGAGAAGTTTAGAGAAAAAAGAATAAAATGAACGAAGCCTCCAAGAAATATGGGACTATGTGAGAAGACCAAATCTACGTCTGATTGGTGTACCTGAAAGTGACGGGGAGAATGGAATCAAGTTGGAAAACACTCTGCAGGATATTATCCAGGAGAACTTCCCCAATCTAGCAAGTCAGGCCAACATTCAAATTCAGGAAATACAGAGAACGCCACAAAGATACTCCTCGAGAATAGCAACTCCAAGACACATGATTATCAGATTCACCAAAGTTGAAATGAAGGAAAAAATGTTAAGGGCAGCCGGAGAGAAAGGTCGGGTTACCCGCAAAGGGAAGCCCATCAGACTAAAAGCGGATCTCTCAGAAGAAACTCTACAAGCCAGAAGAGAGTGGGGGCCAATATTCAACATTCTTAAAGAGAAGAATTTTCAACCCAGAATTTCATATCCAGCCAAACTAAACTTCATAAGTGAAGGAGAAATAAAATACTTAACAGACAAGCAAATGCTCAGAGATTTTGTCACCACCAGGCCTGCCCTAAAAGAGCTCCTGAAGGAAGCACTAAACATGGAAAGGAACAACCGGTACCAGCCACTGCAAAAACATGCCAAATTGTAAAGACCGTTGAGGCTAGGAAGAAACTGCATCAACTAACGAACAGAATAACCAGCTAACATCATAATGACAGGATCAAATTCACACATAACAATATTAACCTTAAATGTAAATGGGCTAAATGCTCCAATTAAAAGACACAGACTGGCAAATTGAATAGAGTCAAGACCCATCAGTGTGCTGTACTCAGGAAACCCATCTCACTTGCAGAGACACACATAGGCTCAAAATAAAGGGATGGAGGAAGATCTACCAAGCAAATGAAAAACAAAAAAAGGTAGGGGTTGCAATCCTAGTCTCTGATAAAACAGACTTTAAACCAGCAAAGATCAAAAGAGACAAAGAAGGCCATTACATAATGGTAAAGGGATCAATTCAACAAGAAGAGCTAACTATCCCAAATATATATGCACCTAATACAGGAGCACCCAGATTCATGAAGCAAGTCCTTAGAGACCTATAAAGAGACTTAGACCCCCACACAATAATAATGGGAGACTTTAACACCCCACTGTCAACATTAGACACATCAACGAGACAGAAAGTTAACAAGGCTATCCAGGAATTGAACTTGGCTCTGCACCAAGTGGACCTAATAGACATCTACAGAACTCTCCACCCCAAATCAAGAGAATATACATTCTTTTCAGGACCACACGACACCTATTCCAAAATTGACCACATAGTTGGAAGTAAAGCACTCCTCAGCAAATGTAAAAGAACAAATTATAACAAACTGTCCTTCAGACCACAGTGCAATCAAACTAGAACTCAGGATTAAGAAACTCACTCAAAACCGCCCAACTACATGAAAACTGAACAACCTGCTCCTGAATGACTACTGGGTACATAACGAAATGAAGGCAGAAATAAAGATGTTCTTCGAAACCAACGAGAACAAAGACACAACATACCAGAATCTCTGGGACACATTCAAAGCAGTGTGTAGAGGGAAATTTATACCACTAAATGCCCACAAGAGAAAGCAGGAAAGATCCAAAATTGACACCCTAACATCACAATTAAAAGAACTAGAGAAGCAAGAGCAATCACATTCAAAAGGTAGCAGAAGGCAAGAAATAACTAAGATCAGAGCAGAACTGAAGGAAATAGAGACACAAAAAACCCTTCAAAAAATCAATGAATCCAGGAGCTGGTTCTTTGAAAAGATCAACAAAATTGATAGACTGCTAGCAAGACTAATAAAGAAGTAAAGAGAGAAGAATCAAATAGCTGCAATAAAAAATGATAAAGGGGATATCACCACCGATCCCACAGAAATACAAACTACCATCAGAGAATACTATAAACACCTCTACGCAAATAAACTAGAAAATCTAGAAGAAATGGATAAATTCCTTGACACATACACCCTGCCAAGACTAAACCAGGGAGAAGTTGAATCTCTGAATAGACCAATAACAGGCTCTGAAGTTGAGGCAGTAATTAATAGCTTACCAACCAAAAAAAGTCCAGGACCAGATGGATTCACAGCCAAATTCTACAAGAGGTACAAGGAGGAGCTGGTACCATTCCTTCTGAAACTATTCCAATCAATAGAAAAAGAGGGAATCCTCCCTAACACATGTGATGAGGCCAGCATCATCCTGATACCAAAGCCTGGCAGAGACACAATCAAAAATGAGAATTTTAGACCAATATCCCTGATGAACATCAATGCAAAAATCCTCAATAAAATACTGGCAAACCGAATCCAGCAGCACATCAAAAAGCTTATCCACCATGATCAAGTGGGCTTCATCCCTGGGATGCAAGGCTGGTTCAACATACGCAAATCAATAAAAGTAATCCAGCATATAAACAGAACCAAAGACAACCACATGATTATCTCAATAGATGCAGAAAAGGCCTTTGACAAAATTCAACAACCTTCATGCTAAAAACTCTCAATAAATTAGGTATTGATGGGATGTATCTCAAAATAATAAGAGCTATCTATGACAAACCCACAGCCAATATCATACTGAATGGGCAAAAACTGGAAGCATTCCCTTTGAAAATTGGCACAAGACAGGGATGCCTTTTCTCACCACTCCTATTCAACATAGTGTTGGAAGTTCTGGCCAGGGCAATCAGGCAGGAGAAGGAAATAAAGGGAATTCAATTAGGAAAAGAGGAAGTCAAATTGTCCCTGTTTGCAGATGGCATGATTGTATATCTAGAAAACCCCATTGTCTCTGCCCAAAATCTCCTTAAGCTGATAGGCAACTTCAGCAAAGTCTCACAATACAAAATCAATGTGCAAAAATCACAAGCATTCTTATACACCAATAACAGAGAGCCAAATCATGAGTGAAATCTCATTCACAATTGCTTCAAAGAGAATAAAACACCTAGGAATCCAACTTACAAGGGATGTGAAGGACCTCTTCAAGGAGAACTGCAAAACACTGCTCAGTGAAATAAAAGAGGATACAGACAAATGGAAAAACATTCCATGCTCATGGGTAGGAAGAATCAATATTGTGAAAATGGCCATACTGCCCAAGGTAATTTATAGATTCAATGCCATCCCCATCAAGCTACCAATGAGTTTCTTCACAGAATTGGAAAAAACTACTTTAAAGTCCATGTGGAACCAAAAAAGAGCCCACATTGCCAAGTCAATCCTAAGCCAAAAGAACAAAGCTGGAGGCATTATGCTACCTGACTTCAAACTATACTACAAGGCTACAGTAACCAAAACAGCATGATACTGGTACCAAAACAGTGATATAGACCAATGGAACAGAACAGAGCCCTCAGAAATAATGCCGCATATCTACAACCATCTAATCTTTGACAAATCTGACAAAAACAAGCAATGGGGAAAGGATTCTCTATTTAAAAGATGGTGCTGGGAAAACTGGCTAGCCATATGTAGAAAGCTGAAACTGGATCCCTTCCTTACACCTTATACAAAAATTAATTCAAGATGCATTAAAGACTTAAATGTTAGATCTAAAACCATAAAAACCCCAGAAGAAAACCTAGGCAATACCATTCAGGACATAGGCATGGGCAAGGACTTCATGTCTAAAACACCAATAGCAATGGCAGCAAAAGCCAAAATTGGCAAATGGGATCTAATTAAACTAAAGAGCTTCTGCACAGCAAAAGAAACTGCCATCAGAGTGAACAGGCAACCTACAGAATGGGAGAAAATTTTTGCAATCTACTCATCTGACAAAGGGCTAATACCCAGAATCTACAAAGAACTCAAACAAATTTACAAGAAAAAAACAACCCCATCAAAAAGTGGGCAAAGGATATGAACAGACACTTCTCAAAAGAAGACATTTATGCAGCCAAAAAACACATGAAAAAATGCTCATCATCACTGGCCATCAGAGAAATGCAAATCAAAACAACAATGAGATACCATCTCACACCAGTTAGAATGGCCATCATTCAAAAGTCAGGAAACAACAGGTGCTGGATAGGATGTGGAGAAATAGGAACACTTTTACACTGTTGGTGGGACTATAAACTAGTTCAACCATTGTGGAAGTCAGTGCGGCAATTCCTCAGGGATCTAGAACTAGAAATGCCATTTGACCCAGCCATCCCATTACTGGGTATATACCCAGAGGATTATAAAACTTGCTGCTATAAAGACACATGCACATGCATGTTTGAGGCACTATTCACAATAGCAAAGACTTGGAACCAACCCAAATGTCCATCAATGATAGACTGGATTAAGAAAATGTGGCACATATACACCATGGAATACTATGCAGCAATAAAAAAGATGAGTTCATGTCCTTTGTAGAGACATGGATGAAGATGGAAACCATCATTCTCAGTAAACTATCACAAGGACAAAAAACAAACACCTCATGTTCTCACTCATAGGTGGGAATTGAACAATGAGAACACATGGGCACAGGAAGGGGAACATCACACACTGGGGCCTGTTGTGGGGTGGGGGGAGTGGGGAGGGATAGCATTAGGATATATACCTAATGTTAAATGACAAATTAATGGGTGCAGCACACTAACATGTCACATGTATACATATGTAACAAACCTGCACGTTGTGCACATGTACCCTAAAACTTGAAGTATAATAAAAAGAAAAGAAAAAAAATAAGGAAATAAAAATACAAAAAATTAGCCGGGCGTGGTGGCGGGCGTCTGTAGTCCCAGCTTCTTGGGAGGCTGAGGCAGGAGAATGGCATGAACCCGGGAGGCGGAGCTTTCAGTGAGCGGAGATCGCGCCACTGCACTCCAGCCTGTGTGACAGAGCGAGATTCTGTCTCAAAAAGAAAAAATATATATATTTCTCTAAGTTATAAAAGGCAATAAATCTAAAATAATTTAAGAGTAGTCTTGATGCTAATACAGCATTGGAATTGGAATCTGAATAAAATTGTAGCAGTTGTAAAAGTTGCACCAAAAGAAGCAAACCTGGCCCATAATACCCAGTTACTTTAACAATGAGACCATCTTAAAGCCCTTTTATTTATTTGCAAGAGTATCAGAAGTAGCTATTCAGAAGTTTTCCCCAAAATGAACTGATTTGAAATACCACAGATGATTAAAATTTCTGTAGTTGCTAATCACCTTGTTGTTTTAAATAAACATCATCTAGATGCATGTTATCCTTCAGACAAATCCCTGAGGGAAACCTATGTGCTGACTATAAACATGTTACCATTTCTAACGTATTTTGCATGTTTTACTGAACTGCCCTACCTACCTATAAAAATAAGAACATAAATATCATTACTTACAAATAAGTACATAAATATCACTACTTAATAACCCACATTATTTTTGGACTAAAAATGGTATTATTCAGCTTGAATACCTTATTCTCCATATTTGGGTATTTGTTTATTTATAAAAGTTATTTTCATCCAAACAATAAAGAGTTGCCAACATTGATATTTTGGGCTGTCAGGTCAGACTGTACACCTGGAGTCCAATCTTAGCCCATGGATATCAGAGTGCCACTTTCTTCAGGTAATTCCAAAGAGTTGTTGAGAAATACCTTGAGCAATGGCAGCATCATAGTATATGTATGTATGTATGTATTTGTGAGGTGATTAAAGGAAACAGGGTGTTTGGATAAAGTCTGGTATTGTCTGTTTCAAATGAAGTTACGTTATCTTATATTGTATATGGGTTGTTTCTTATTTTTGTTCTGAAATTAACAGTTATACATTTTCTTCCAAAATAATGTAATTGCTACTTATCTGATATATTTCATAACTTTATTATGAGCCTAAAATTATGAAGTAGAAAAAACAGAATCTTCCTTTTTCTTTTTCTTTTTTTTAGGCTACAACAAAATCACAATTAAATCCGGCCTTTGAAGATGCCTGGAGCAGCAGTGATGAAGAAGGATGAATATCACCCTTAGTACCTTTGTGTCTCTGCTGAAACTTTTTAAATGAGACAGTATGTTTTTTTCAACCGTACGGTCTGTTCCTGACAGCCAAATTAGCCCTAAATGTGGGTAATTTTTTTCCTCATGTTTTAAAATGAGGCTAATATTTGCATAAAATCCTAAAACAGACTTCTGTATAGTCTATTTAGTCAAAATGTGTTCGTTGATCCCAGATGCTGTGGCCTGGGACAGCCCTCATTGCTACAGTACAAGTACACAAGTCATTGTACCTCACTTGTGACCTTCAGCAGATTTTATGAACTATAAGATGCAGCCTCAGAGGATCAGCAAGTGGAGGCCATCAGTATTGACTTTCTCTTACTTGCTGTACTATCGGCCTGCTCGTTTCCACCTTCAAGAATGATTTTGCCAAGAATGATTATATCAAAAATAGTAGTTGAAATGGTAACATCAAAATTATTTGATTCTTTCTTCTTCACATATTCACATTTTTCAATGGTTTCATTTAATTAACCATGCTTTATGTTAAACATTTTGAGGCTCAATGTCTCCTACTCTCCAAAATGTGCATCACAGGAGGCTTTTAACTTTGTGAAAATCCCATGTTTGCTTTATTTTATTTTAATGTCAGAAGGCAGTTTGCACTAATGCTTGAACTCTTTTTCTATGAAACTCATTAAGGTATGACCAAATCCTGCCTCATTAATTCAAGCAGAAAATATCCTGGCAGGGAATCTGGCTTAAACATGAAATGCTGTAATAAAATTTCTGTTATTGTCTCCTTCTGTGTCAACCCACAAGTGATTATCGTGAAGGTAATCTTAATATTCCCTTCCTGATCCTTACCAGCAGTAGACTAGTAAATGAGGCTTTTATGAGCTTGAATACCAAAAGTATACAGTTGTTGAGGGTTTTTTGTTTTTTTGTTTTTTTTTCTGAGATGGAGTTTCACTCTGTCACTCAGGCTGGAGTGCAGTGTTGTGATCTCAGCTCACTGCAACCTTCACCTCCAGGTTCAAGCAATTCTCCTGCCTTAGCCTCCGGAGTAGCTGGGATTACAGGCTCCCACCACTGCACCCGGCTAAATTTTTTGTATTTTTAGTAGAGATGGGGTTTCACCATGTTGGCCAGGCTGGTCGCGAACTACTGACCTCAAATGATCCGCCCGCCTCGGCCTCTCAAAAGTGCTGGAATTACAAGCGTGAGCCACTGCACCCAGCCAGTTGTTCAGTTTTTAAGTGTATAAGGGTTAGACCTCCTATCAGACCTTTCCAGCTAAATGTTTTCCAAACACTTGCTTTTACAATTGATTTTTTTTTCCAATTGACAGATAAAATTGTATGTATTTACCATGTACAACATACTGTTTTGAAGCATATATACATTATAGAATGACTAAATCTAGCTAACTGACATATGCCTCACATGGTTACCATTTTGTGATAAGAACACTTTACATCCATTCTCTTATCATTTTTCAAAATTAATAGTAATCTTGTAATTGTTAACTATAGTTACTATGTTGTGCAATAGGTGTCTTGCACTAATTCTTTTTTAACTGAAATTTTGTATCCTTTGACCAATGTCTGTCCAATCACCCTAGCTCCTGGTAACCACCATTCTACTCTCTACTTCTATGAGATCAGCTGTTTGTGTATATGTACTACATTTTCTTTATCCATTCAACCATTGATAGATGCTTAGGTTGATGCCATATCCTGGCTATTGTGAATAATGCTGCAATGAGCCTGGTAGTGCAGATATCTCTTTGACATACTGATTTCATATCCTTTGGATATAAGCCCAGTAGTAGGATTGCTGGATCATATGTAGTTGTATTTTTAACTTTTGCAGAAACTCTATACTGTCTTCCATAGTGGCTGTACTAATTTACATTCCTACCAAGAATATGCAAGAATTCCTTTTTCTTCACAATAATGCAAGAATTCCTTTTTCTTCACATCCTTGCCAACACTTGTTATCTTTTGTGTTATTGATAGTAGCCATTCTAACAGGTGTTAGGTGATATCTCGTTTTAATTTGCATTTCCCTGGTGACTGCTGATGTTGATAATTTTTTCATATATCTGCTGGCTATTTGCATGTCTTCTTTTGAGAACTGTCTTTTCAGGTTCTTTGCCCATTTTTAAATGGGTTGTTTTCCTGCTATTGAGTTCCTTATGTATTTTGGATATTAACCCCCTGTCAGAGCTATAGTTTATATTTTTTCTGCATTCTGTAGGTTGTCTCTTCACCCTGTTAATTGTTTCCTTTGCTGTGCAGAAGCTTTTTAGTTTCATGTAATTTCATTTCTGTACTTGTGCTTTTGTTACTGTGCTTTTGAGACCGTATCCAAAAAAATCATTGACCAGACCAATGTCATAGAGCATTTTCTCCATGTTTTCTTCTGATAGTTTCAAATCATTGATTTATTAAGCCCAGGCAATTCTACTTTCAATCTTGTCCCCTTGGTGACGGTGCATTTGACCTTTGAAAAAGCTAGTTTGAAAAAGCTATTGGCCGGGCACGGTGGTTGTAATCCTAACACTTTGTGAGCTGAGACAGGCCGATCACTTGAGCTCAGGAGTTCAAGACCAGCCTGGGCAACATGGCAAAACCTCGTCTCTAAATAAAAAATATAAACATTAACCAAGTGTGTTGTGCACACCTGTAGTCCCAGATACTTGGGAGACTCAGGCTGGAGAATCACTTGAACCTGTAAAGTCAAGGCTGTATTGAGCCAAGATCATGTCACTACACTCCAGCCTGGGTGATATGGCAAGACCTTGTCTCCCAAAAGAAAAAGAAAAGAAAATCTATTAAAATTGGAAATTTCTTTTTAAGAAAAAGGAAGTCTTCTTCCAAACTGCAAATAACTGTGTTACTTACTTCTAGTTATATAGATATATAGGCTCATTATAAATAATTCAAACAACATAAAAATCTAAAAAAGAAGGTAGTGGTCACCTGGAATTATAATACCATAAGGTAACCACCACTAACATTTTCATGGTCATTCTTCATGAATCTCTTATGATACATATAATTTTACATAATGGGATGTTGAACATGCTGTTGTTATAAACACCCCTCTCTTTCCACATTAGTACCACATTCCCCATTCCTTACCCCTGCTGCCACAAACCAAGTTATTAACCTAGACTGTGTTCATTCATATGGCAATCCTATATAGATCTATGTAGACATATAGGGGATGTATTTTTATTTTGCAGAACTGGGATATACACAGTTTTTTTATTATATTTTGCAGTTACAGCTTATATAAATCCCTGTCTGTCATTTGTTATAACAAAGTTACTCTTTTTGTTAACTGCATCATACTCCATTTTGTGAATGTACCCCAGTTGTTTTCAGCTGGTCCCCTGTCTAGAGCTACATGTTTATTAGTGAAGACTGGGAACTGACGTATATTTTTCTTAATTGGTATATTTCGGTGTACAATTTGCACAATTTAGTTATTGAATATCATCTTTTTTTTTCCCCTCTGAAATGATAGTTTAGCTGGGTATACGATTTTTGGGTTGTAGTCCTTTTCTTTTATTGGTCTATAGATACTGTGCCCACGTTTTTCTAGCTTCTGGTATTGCAGTTGAGAATTCCAAAGCCACTTTGGTTTTTTTTCCCTTTGTAGGGAATTCATTTGTTACAGCTGGAAGCTTGTAAACTGAGGTTTAAAAGAAAAAAGTAAAAACTTATAGTTTCTTAATCTTGTCAAGATATCTGATGTCTTTTTTTGTTCTCTTCCGTCACTTCTTAGACTTCTTGGGAGCTCTTTCAATGAAGGTCCAAACCTTTTCTCAGCTCAGGTATATTTTCTTCTAATATTTGTCTAATTGTTGCTTCTCCTTTTTCTTTCTTCTTTTTTTGGATTATCTAAAAATTGCATGTAATTGACCTCTCTATGCTTCTTCCTTTTTTTTTTTTTCTTTGAGACAGAGTCTCATTCTGTCACCCAGACTGGAGCACAGTGGCACGATCTCAGCTCACTGCAACCTCCGCTTCCCAGGTTCAAGCAATTTTCCTGCCTCAGCCTCCCAAGTAGCTGGGATTACAGGTGCCCGCCACCACACCTGGCTAATTTTTGTATTTTTTTTTTTTTTTAGCAGAGGTGGGGTTTCACCATGTTGGCCAGGCTGGTCTTGAACTCTTGGACTCCAGTGATCCGCCAGCCTCGTCCTCCCAAAGTGCTGGGATTACAGGCGTGAGCCACTGTGCCGGGCCTGACTTTGACTTCTCTTTCATTGTCTTATCTTTTCGTTTCTCCTTGCCCTTTTTGTTTTGTTTTAATTCTTAGAACTGTAGTTGGCATGTAGTAGGTGCTTAATAAGTACTTGTTTTGTTGTTTCTGTCCTATACTTTAAGAGTTTGTATTTGATGTTCAAGGTTACTAATTCAGGCCTGACTGTGATAATTAGGGGAGACTTTTGATTATTGTTTTATTCCCCTGCCCACCCTAAACCCTTGTTTTGTTTTGTTTTGTTTGTTAAGCACTTGCAGAAATATAGCGGAGAAATATGGGAGGCTTCCACCTGAAACTTCTTAATAATTGTTTATTCAACTGGTATTTGTCAACCCTTATTCACATTGTATATCAATGAATCTATTATGAAGGCAGTGATTACGTATAACTTCTCTCCAGTGCCTTGTACATTCTATATGTTTTCCTTCCACGCTGTCTTGGCTGTCTTTTCGTCACCTAAGGTACTTGTATCCTGCCATATTTCAAAGAATACTTAGGCCATTTGTTCACTTCAGTTTGATTCCATTTTTAACTAGTCATTATGGTACACCTATGAAATGCCTAGTTTTAAAAAATATGTAGAAATACTAAATGCACATTTTATTAACATAGCCATAAATCTATTTTTAACCAGAAGCCTAAAAAATCACATCATCGATCAGCTTGACCTCTCTTTTAAACTTGCTACCAAGCCTTTACTTTAGAATTAAGGAAACACCTTAATAGAGAAAAAAAGTTATCCCATGAACTGAAGTGTTCCTTGTGTCCAGTTTATACTAAAAAGCCCCATTTAAAATAGATTTTAAAACCTTTAAAAAATTCTCTAAAGACAAAACCTTAAACTGTACCAATTATAATAGATAAAGTAATTTCAAAATGAAGCTCTTCAGTAAGAGACACATAGGTTTATAGAGCTGAGTATTGGTGAGAGACACACCATTAGCTTTATTATTTAAAATCGAAATGAGACAATGGTAGAAAAATATTGCATCAGCAAACTAATCTCAATTATTTTTCAAAGAAAAATCACTATTTCACAATGGAAAGGAAAACCTCAAATTAGATACTTAAATAAGGGCTACACAGTTTTCATTCAGAAATATTTCATTACTGTTGAGTAATATACTAATACTTTGTTATTTCTATAAAAATATAACTACTGAAGACTAGAAAAGCTAAAGACGTTTCTGTGAATTCTATAATTTTTATAAACAAATACTTTGGTAAATTTCCATTTTTTTAATTTAATGTTTTCCATGTTCAGGTGCTAATTATTGAGCCTGAACTAAAAAACTTATCACTAAAGCAGTCAGCTTAAAATCAGTCTAACTATGCTAGAAATGGAATGACAAGCTTAGCACAATTAGAATATTGCCTGTCAAAAAATATAGCAGGGAAAGCTAATTACAGAAAGGAAAACAATCACTTTGCTTTCTATCGTAATGAATTTCTGGACATCAGAAGGTTAAATCTAGGGCTCAGGATAGTGCTAGTTCTTCTGTTTTAATTCTGGAAAAGTATTAAATTCAGGGAAGAAAACTAACGAAGTTCAATCATAAACATTTTTTCTTCTTTGCAAAGAATATGTGTGTAGTTCTTAATGTGCTACCTAGAATCACTGTTGTAAACCTCCTTGGTGCTTAGAATTATTATAAATCATTTATTATAATACAAATTTTTCTATCTTGCTAGCTCTATCAGCAACATCCTCAGATATAGAAAGCATGCTTCTTTTGCTGCCATGTGGCTTCTTGTTTTTTGTTTTTATTAAAAGTAATCACAAAAACTGCAATTACTTTTACACCAACCTAATAGACAATTAAAATTTCAAAGGAAGGGGGGAAAATTAAAGAACTATGTTGTGACCTCTCTTAGTTCTCCATGTGTAGGACTTTTCAGGTGCCCAATGTCCTCTTGACTGACCACTCCTCACGAAGATACTGGTAAACTTTGTGCTAGTGGATTGATAACTGCTCTCCAAAGTTCATGCTCTTCTGAGGCCTGGAAAGAAATGGGTGTCACTGTCCCAACCTGGTTAGTTATTCTGTCTCTAAAAACACAAGTCAATGTTAAGACTAAGTTCATTAAGCAGCTCGTGTTTTTATGCCTTGACAGTATGTTAATGGTGGTTGCATAAGTTTTACAGAACTAGTTTCGTCTTGTTGCCCAGGCTGGAGTGCAATGGCGCTATCTCAGCTTTCCACAACCTCCGCCTCCCAGGTTCAAGCGATTCTCCTGCCTCAGCCTCCCGAGTAGCTGGGATTACAGGCATGCGCCACCATGCCTGGCTTATTTTGTATTTTTAGTAGAAACAGGGTTTCTCCATGTTGGTCAGGCTGGTCTCAAACTCCTGACCTCAGGTGATCTGCCCGCCTTGACCTCCCAAAGTGCAGGGATTACAGGCATGAACCACCGCGGCTGGCCTGTAGTCAGCTCTTTAAGGCAACAATTTATTGGCTCAGGTGACTGGCACAAGCCACTTTTCTTTTGTTCATTTCATCCATTGTGGCAAGGATTAGCAACAGTACTAAATGAGAGCTTGTCAACACCTTCTGTAAAAACACTACCAGGAGGGAGAGCTGCTTCTCTCATGTGGCTAAAACACTTAATTCCAGCTTCTCTACACCCTGCATGATGGTATCATCCACTGTTGTGTAAATCCGTGTATTTTCTAAATAAATACACTGTTCAAAGTTATGCTACAACAAAGAACATTCCTAATAAGTCTTTGAGAACTGAGTTATTAACTTTTATTGTACTACTGTAATGGTTTCTTATATATATTATATATGCAAAATTCAGAGTACTATGGAAAAAGTTATTAGAATAACTCAGTGATGATCACTATGGACATTAAAGAATGGTAAGATTATTTTTAAAATTATAATGGTTTTATAAAGAAATAAGGCCAGGTGCAGTGGCTCACACCTGTAAACCCAGCACTTTGGGCATCAGAGGCAGGAGAATGGCCTGAACCCTGAAGGCAGAGGTTGCAGTGAGCCGAGATCGCCCCACTGCACTCCACCCTGAGTGACAGAGCAAGACTCTGTCTCAAAAAAATGAAAAGAAAAATAACAGTGGACTGGAAATCAAGAGGCCTGAGTCTGTCTTAGGTCACTACCAAGGAAACATATACATTTGGATATTTTTTTACCTTCTTTTTTCATTGGTTAAAAATGAAGGAAGGGCTGGGCATGGTGGCTCACGCCTATAATCCCAGCACTTTGGGAGGCCGAGGTGGGCGGATCACGAGGTCAGGAGATCCAGACCATCCTGGCTAACACGGTGAAACCCCATCTTTACTAAAAATACAAAAAAAATTAGGCGGGCATTTGTAGTCCCAGCTATTCAGGAGGCTGAGGTAGGAGAATGGCGTGAACCCCGGAGGCAGCGCTTGCAGTAAGCCAAGATCACACCACTGCACTCCAGCCTGGGCAACAGAGCAAGACTCCATATCAAAAAAAAAAAAAACAGGAAGGGGACAGAAAACTGGAATAGAAAATTATTAAGGTTCATTCCTGCTCTAAAATCACAAGTCATCATATTTTCTAAAGCATTTAAAAATGGTATGCATAAATAATTAGAGGCTTATGTTCTAAACTAATTAAAGTTCATTGAAGGCAGAGGTAGAGTGTCATTATAAAAGTTTCATGAATTGTCTTAATACTGAGTGAACACTCAAATTCTAATGGAATGAATTTTGCCTGAATTACACTTTTAAAGTAAAGTTTCCATGTGAATTATTATGGAGCCATCATTGATTAGCTATTTGATTTTGCAAGTTTCTTCATTTGTAGAAAGGGAATAAAATACATCTTAGAAAGTTGTAAGAATAAAAGAAATAAAGTTCTGAAATAGAAGAATCACTCAGCCAATAGAGCTCTTTTTTTTTTTTTTTTTTTTTGGAGATGGAGTCTTGCTCTGTCACCCAGGCTGGAGTGCAGTGGCGTGATCTCGGCTCACTGCAAGCTCCGCCTCCCGGGTTCACACCATTCTCCTGTCTCAGCCTCCCAAGTAGCTGGGACTACAGGCGCCTGCCACCACGCCCGGCTAATTTTTTGTATTTTTAGTAGAGATGGGGTTTTACCGTGTTAGCCAGGATGGTCTTGATCTCCTGACCTCATGATCCACCCATCTCGGCCTCCCAAAGTGCTGGAATTACAGGCATAAGCCACTGCACCCAGCCAATAGAACTCTTTTTACTTAAAATCTCAGGATTATTGGGCTCTGAGCTCTTGTCAAAATTCACTCAAATTTCACCTTCTCCAGGACATGATCTGCTTATTTAGTCTTTCTTTCCCTTCCAAAATGTATACCCCATAAGGGCAGAGATTTTTGTTCTTACTGCTCTCCAGCATCTGGAACACTGCTTGGCAGATAGTTGATGCCAAAAAATATATATATATTTTAATTAATTAGTGAATAACAAAATTACCAAGCACTTAACTATGAACCAACAGCTCTACCTCACAATTCACAAATGATTAAGTTCTTAATTATTATTTCTGTAATTTATGATGTATGAATTTTTTTTTTTTTTTTTTTGAGACGGAGTCTCGCTCTGTCGCCCAGGCTGGAGTGCAGTGGCGCAATCTCGGCTCACTGCAAGCTCCGCCTCCCGGGTTCACGCCATTCTCCTGCCTCAGCCTCTCCGAGTAGCTGGGACTACAGGCGCCCGCCACCACACCCGGCTAATTTTTTTGTATTTTTAGTAGAGACGGGGTTTCACCATGGTCTCGATCTCCTGACCTCATGATCCGCCCGCCTCGGCCTCCCAAAGTGCTGGGATTACAAGCGTGAACCACCGCACCCGGCCGATGTATGAATTTTTTAAGTGTTATTAAATACTAGTTGATAAGCTGGGTATCACATTAATCTTGTAGTTTTTCTTCTCACAGTGTGGCAGAGGGTGCTATTCTCAAAGTTGCTATTGGCCTGTACTCCCAACATAGATCCTCCCTGCATCTTTCTAGTGGGCTCTGTGGGGCTTAGTAATTTTCTCCTGTAGACAGGCTATATTGAGACTTGCCTTGTGACTCTCAACAGCTAAACAAAAGTAAAAGAACTTTAGGAAATCTTGAGTTCAGATTTTTTTATAAGATCTTCACCTCTAGTCTGTTCCCATTTGGTAATATTATGGTTGGACTGAATTTCTCCATTGCCCTTGACTCTAAAGTTCTGGACTTTCTGCTCTTGTTTTCCTCCATTATGGAAAAATGACAAATCCTTCTGAAAAGTCTGTATGTTTCAGGTCACTGCTTTGTACCCAGAAAAAAATACAGGAAAGATAAGATGAAGGCTCACAATCTCAAATCCTCACAAAAGGCTGGAGGACATGGCAAATTAATGAAGGAGTCAGGGTAGCAAATGTAAGAATTATATTTTTTATTTGTATTGTACTGTGGTATAAGCATGTAACATAACTATATTAGAGATTAAATTTTCTGATGTAAAATTCAAATATCCAATTAAAAATAGGTATTTTGATTATATTTTTCTTGTATAAATATTTTTGCCTTGAACCACAGAAATGTAACAGTTTCTCCTGCCCTATTTGGGATCAGTATTTTATTCAAATAAATAAATAAGTTTTTCACAGATACGGTTTTTCTAAAATTTCCTTGCTCAGTTTTGTTTTTTGTGGGTTTTTTTTTTTTCATACATTGAAAATATCTGCCTGGGCCGGGCATGGTGGTTTCACGCCTGTAATCCCAGCACTTTGGGAGGCCGAGGCAGGCGGATCACCTGAGGTCAGGAGATCGAGACCAGCCTGGCCAACATGGTGAAACCCATCTCTACTAAAAATAAAAAAATTTAAAAAAAATTAGCCGGGCGTGGTGGCACGCACCTGTAGTCCCAGCTACTCACAGGCTGAGGCAGGAGAATCACTTGAACCCAGAATGTGGAGGTTGTAATGAGCTGAGATTGCACCACTGACTCCAGCCAGGGCAACAGAGCAAGACTCCCATCTCAAAAAAAAAAAAAAGAAAGAAAGAAAAAGAAAAAGGGCAAACTGATCCAAGTTTCTTCATTTTCATAAATTTTAAAACCAAATAACTATTTTGGAATTCAATTATTAGCTCCCCAAGGGGTAAACATCACTTAAATTTCTGGAAAATAACTTCTGCATATGAACGGCCAGATTTTTCCTGGCTGAATTTCCCAAAGACACAGTTTGGCTAGAAATTAGATCAAAAAAATGGTTATGAACATAGTTGCAGAAAAATAATGTATGTAACTGGTTATGAACATACGCTCATTTGTGTAACTTGTTATAAACATACTTGCAGAGGAACAGAGTGTATATAATCTCAACCGAAGTCACAATCTTTGACTAAATCTTTAACATTTGCTTTAGACAACATAAACCAATTTCTCACAACCATCCAAGAAAATATCTTCAGTTTCGTACCTCTTCTGTTGTGCACAATTTATCAAGTAAAGCATGGATATGCCTCCTGTGGTTCAAACCATGGTAGCACATCCATTTCATAGGATGAACTACTACATTCATAACATGTTTTCTTTTTCAGTTAAACATTACTCCTATTGAATTATGAAACAAATGTCATATGACTTGTGCAAACTGCCTCTGTGGGTTTACATTTTGTAAACCAAGTTCAGTGTTAACATTGATTTGCTGGAGTAACTCCTGCAGTCCTGTTTATAAGCACTTCCCTCAACACACAAAAATGATTTCCTGATGTACCCACTGCTGTCAATACGTTCAAAAGTTATTCAAGGCCAGTCACAGTGGCTCACACCTGTAATCCCAACACAGAGAGGCCAAGGTGGGAGGATTGCTTGAGGCCAATAATTTGAGACAAGCCTGGCCAACACAGCAAGACCCTGTTTTAAAAAAAGGTTTTAGGCTGGGCGCAGTGGCTCACGCCTGTAATCCCAACACTTTGGGAGGCCGAGGCGGGCAGATCACAAAGTCAGGAGATGGAGACCATCCTGGCTAACAAGGCGAAACCCAGTCTCTAATAAAAATACAAAAAAATTAGCTGGGTGTGGTGGTGGGTGCCTATAGCCCGAGCTACTCGGGAGGCTGAGGCAGAAGAATGGCGTGAACCCGGGAGGCAGAGCTTGCAGTGAGATGAGATCGCGCCACTGCACTACAGCCTGGGCGACAGAGTGAGACTCCGTCTCAAAAAAAAAAAAAAAGTTTTTAAAAAGTTATTCAGGCTGGGCGCGGTGGCTCATGCCTGTTATCCTAGTACTTTGGGAGGCCGAGGCGGATGGATCACCTGAGGTCAGGAGTTCGAGACCAGCCTGACCAACATGACGAAACTCCATCTCTACTAAAAATACAAAAATTAGCCAGGAGTGGTGGTGCACACCTGTAGTCCCAGTTCAAAAGGCTGAGGCAGGATAGTCACTTGAACCCGGGAGGCGGAGGTTGCAGTGAGCCGAGATCGCGCCATTGCATTCCATCTTGGGCAACAAGAGCAAAACTCCATCTCAAAAAAAAAAAAAAGAGTTATTCAAACACTTAAAACCTTTCTGATACCACAAATGACTATAGCTACCTGGGTGGTATTTATATATCTTATATCTCTACTCTTATTAGCTTAAAAAAAGCTACAAATAATTTAACCTTTTCATGAAACTTTGTATAAGTCCCTTCACCCCAGCTTCACCATACTAAGAAATATTATACCTGGTTAAACTTCTATTTGCAAATATTAGTTTCTGTTCAGGACACAATTTTTGCTACAGTCAACCTTTTTATAAATCCATCATTGGCACAAGGTTTTCATGCCAAGAAAATTTTTCGTTAAATATATTTTGCACCACTACCACTTACTGTATTTTTATGAAAAAAAAATCTGCTGTAATTCTAGTCCCTTCTTTCAGTTCATTGAGTTTTTCATTAAGTTTCTCATTACATGTCTTTACTATTCTGGTCATATTTCTTACTGTATTTTGTTTCAAAATAGCTTCCTAAATCATGTGCAATTAGTCCATTAATAGTTGGTGTGCAGTATTAGTCATGTAGGAACAATCTCTACTTCCACAAGGACATGTGCTCTTCTTTTGAAACACATGGCTGTGCAGTCTTTCACTGTCCCATTTATAATAAAGAGAAAAACAGTATTGTGATGTGATGATAAATGGCAGCTCCCCATCAATGTTAGGGAGACATTAGGTAGTAGTGGGAATTACAACAAACTTAAGAACACTTGCCCAATGGCAATGGCTTTCATGAATTAGAAGTAGGTTTATCTAAAAACCCAAAATAACATAGCTACAATGGAATATAAGTTTATTTTGATAAAATCCAGGAAAGTAGTCCTCAGTTGGTATGCTGGTTCCAAGATCATCAGGAACCTAGGCTCTTTCTATCAGATGACCCTTGCACCCTCTCTCAACAGCTTCTTCCTTGTGGTGCAAGGTGATTGCTTTAATCATTATATCCACATTCCAACCCAACAAGAAAGAGAAGAAGGAAGAAGGCATGCTCCCTCCCTTTGGGAACACTTCCCAGAGGTTTCACACACCATTTTCACTGACATCCTATTGGCCAGAACTCCTGGTCATACCTAACTGAAAAGGAAGCTATCTTTATTCCAGGTGGCCATGTCCTCAGCGAAAACCTGGGAGTTCCATTTCTGTTCCCAAAAAAGAAAACAGAGACTGGGGAGTAATCAACAGTCTATGGTATTTGACTACTCAGCTCCAGCTAACTTACACCATGTGGGAATGTGGGCCTGATGTGGCTAGAAATGCTCATTATTCAAAGAGAAATGAAAAATTCATATTTTTATATGAAACTGAAATTTTCAGATGTTGACAAGCAATTCAAAAAATTTTCATAGCCTAAAAAACTCATAAATCCAATAAATCCTAGGGGTGGAAAGACCCTTACTCACTAAGCAAACAGTTTTACCAGCTCAAATTCATCTATTGAATCATTCATTCACAAGTTGAGCTCCAACTAAGTGCCAGTGAATAAAACAGACCAAATCCTTACCTATGCTCAAACATTCCCCTCAAGAGTGGATGTTTATTAGCATGAATTTAAAGTCGTGACTACAGAAATAGGCATAATGTAAGAAAGATGCAGGCTTGAAAAACTGAGCATATATGGCCTTATTATACTGACGTAGAGGAAAAAGACAACGTAAATGTGCAAAATAAGGTATATTATTGAAACTACAAAGGAGGAAAAAAAGGCAGAGAAAAGGAATGGGAAGTGGGAAGAGGGAATAGCATTAAAATTTTAGATGGGGTATCCAGGAAAAGCTTCATTGAGAAAGGTGAATTTTGAGTAATGACCTCAAGGAAGTGAGGGACTTACCCATGCAGATACCTGAGGAAAGAACATTCCAGACAAAGGGAGTATCAAGTATAAAGGCCCTTTGAGATAAGAGCACTACGGCATTTCCAAGGATCAGTGAGAAACCTGAATGGAGAGGGATAATTAGGGGGATAGTGGTAATAGATTATCTCAGGTCAAGAAGGGCCTTGTAGGTACCTATAGGGCTGACAGGAAGCCACTGGAAGGTTTTGAGCAAAGGAGAGACATAATCTGACTTTGGTGTTAACAGGGGAACTCTGGTGTCAGAGTGGGGATTGGCCGAAGGCAAGTGCTATGGTCTGATTGTTTGTATCTCCCCTAAATCCTTATGTTGAAACCTAATCACCAATGTATTTAGGAGGTAGGGACTTTAGGAGGTGATAAGGTCATGAGAACAGAGCACTGCCTTTTCCCCTTCCACCACATGAAGACACAGCAAGAAGACACCACTATGAACCAAACAGCTAACTAGTCCTGACCAGGCACCAAATCTGCTAGTGTCTTGATCTTGGACTTCTCAGCCTCCAGAACTGTAAGAAATCAATTTCTGTTGTTTAGAAGCCACCCAGCTTAGCATATTTTGTTATAGCAGCCCAAAGAGACTAAGGGAACAATAAGCAGAATCAAAGAAATCAGTTAAGAGGCTATTGAAATATTCCAAGCAAGAGATGATGGTGGCGGTACCAATATGATGGCAGTGGAGACAGTGGGAAGTAGTTTTAGATATATTTTGAAGAGTTGGCAGAGAGGAAGAGAAGAGTCAAAGATGACTCCAAGGATTTTGGCCTGAGCAACCAAAAGAATAGAGTTGCCATTGAATGAGGTAGAGAAGACTACAAAAAGGGGAAATACCAGTGGCTCTGTTCTGGACATTTAAGTTTGAGATACGAATTATTAATCAAATGGTGAGACCCAGTGGGCACTCAGATATACAAATCTGGAGTTCAAGAAAAAGATACGGGCTGGAAAACACATTTGGGAATCATGACTATAGAGATGGCATTTAAGCCTTTTCTTACTCAGATCACCTGAAGTATGAGTGCAGATAGATGAGAGAAGACAGCTAAGAACAGAACCTTGGAGCACTCCAAAATTTAGAGGTGGAAGATGAGGGAAAAATTGGCGAAGAGCCTGAAAAAGAATTTCCAGAAAAAGGAGAAGAGCCAGGCAAGTGTGGTATCCCTGATGTCAAGTGAAGGCAGCATTTCAAGAAAACTGTAATCAACTGTGTCAAATGATGATGATAGGTCAGCTAAGATGAGGACTAAGAAGTGACCACTGGCTCGTGCTCGCAACAACTACATCACCCCCTAGTCCTGGTAGAGGAGCAAATTTCTCCAGAAAGTTTTTCCCTGCCAGAACCAGTTTGAATTAGGAGTTTCTCTTTAGTGTTCCTTTGGCATACTTTGCTTATCTGTATAATAGCATTTAATTATTTAAAAAAATTTGTTATTGTTTGCCAAGTGCTACTCTAGATGGGCAATTTTTTTAGAAAAAAAAGGTCAAAAATTCTCATGAAGCTTTCATTTTAATCGGGGTGTGGAGAGGGGCAGACAATAAACAATACTTCAGAGAAAATGTGTATAGTATGTTAGGTGATAAGGGCTATGTAGAAAAACAATGTAGAAGAGAGGGATAGAGAATGTGAGGAGTTTTAGTTTTAAATCGCATGCTCAGAAAATGCCTCTCTGAGCAAACACCGGGAAGATTTTAAAGAGCAAGCCATGTGGGTATCTGGGAGAAGAGCATTCTAGGCAGAGGGAACAAGCACAGAAGGGCTAAGGCTAAAGCATGCCTGCCGGGTCCAAGAGATAGCAAGAAAATCTGTGTAGGTGTATCTGACTGAGCAGAAAGGGAGAGTATACGAGATAAGGATAAAAGGTAATAGTGAGAGGTGGCAGATCACAAAGGCTCTTGTAGGTCATTGAAAAGACTTTGGCTTATTCTTTCAAACAAATGGAAAGCTTGGAGGATTTAGCAGAATGTCCTGAGGTCAGTCCGGTCATTGTTTTGATAATAAACTCTAAGAGCAGAGGACAACCACAGAAGCAGGGAGCTAGTTAAGAGGCTATTGTAATAAGGTAAAGTTAGGAAAACTAGTCCATTAAGGAAGAATACCAAGAGGTTGTCTGCCCTTACCTAGCAAAATATCAAGGAGAGGCCAAAGGAAGAGCTAACCATTTCCTGCTTTCTGCAGGGTGAAACTGTCAATCCTTCTCTGAGTACTATCTTCTCTGAGTATTTTATCACTTGAGGCAGGCTAACTGTTGTAACAGATTAACTACAAAGTTTCAGAGGCTTAATGCACTATAAACTTGTTTATAATTCCTAGAAGATCCTTCCCCTCCACAGGGTAATTTGAGAATGCAGAATCCCTTCCATCCACCACATTCAGCATATAAGGCTTCCTTCAGGGTGATGCAGGAGAAAGAGCACACAGGATTTCACTTGTTAAGTGTGAATGAGCCAGGCCTGGAAGGGACAAGCAACACTTTGCTCGAATTCCATTGGCCAGAATTCACTTTCATGGCCACTGCTAAACTGTAAGGAAGACTGGGAGATATAATCCAGCTGCGTGCCCAGGAGAAAGAGGAAACAAATTTAGTGAAAAGCTAGCCATCATCTGCTATAACTGTGAGTGGGCATGCTTTGCATTTCTACTCAGGAGGCCGAGGTTGCAACGAGCTAAGATCATACAACTGCACTGCAGCCTGGGTGTCAGAGCAAGACCCTATCTAAACAACAACAACAACAACAACAACAACAAGTTGGTGTGGTGGCTCATACCCTCATACCTGTAGTCTCAGCTACTCGCCTGAGGATCACCTGAGCCCAGGAGTTTCAGGTTGCAGTGAGCTATGACTACTGCACTGCCCTGTAGACTGGATGACAGAGCAAGACCCTGTCTCTTAAAAATAGAATATAGAATAGAATAGAATAGAATTTGGCCATTTCTATGCCCATCACTGTTTTCCCTTACAATAACTATTTTCTTAAGCTTTCTGAACAAGTCTAATTTTTCCTCATCCTAATCTAGAAAAAAACAGCTGAAACAAATGAGCCGTAACTAAATGACTCACAAACTTTGCTTTGGGGGATATGTCACAGCTCCTTCACTCTCATTTCCTAGAATGCTTTATCTGCACAATTGCTTAAAAATAGATAGGGAACTCATTTTAAATGCATTAAATGGATATATAAAACCAAGAACAACAGAGATAAAAGATAGCATTTTTTAAATCACATCCATTTGCAGGGTCAGCTCTTGATGATCTATGCCAAAGAAAAAGAAACATGAGTAATATAAAGCAATTTACAATTTCTTTTCTTCACTTAGGAAGTCAGTCATGGCCAGGCACAGTGGCTTAGGTCTGTAATCCCAGCACTTTGGGAGGCCGAGGCAGGCGGATCACGGGTCAGGAGTTTGAGACTAGCCTGACCAACATGGTGAAACCTTGTCTCTACTAAAAATACAAAAAAATTAGCCGGGCATGGTGGCGTGCACCTGTAATCCCAGCTACTCAGGAGCCTGACGCAGGAGAATCACTTGAACTCGGGAGGTGGAGGCTGCAGTGAGCTGAGAACGTGCCATTGCACTCCAGCCTGGGCAACAAGAGCAAAACTCCGTCTCAAAATAAAAAAAGGGAAATCAGTCACTAACACATATATGCTCATCTCTACTCAGTCTGATTTTTAAAGCTGGCCTCCACTGTCATTTATGCCAAAAGATCAGTAAACATTGATTAACTGACTACAGTAAACACTGATTAACTGACTACAGATTATAACATGATAAATCATTTTGAAAATATACCTTAAACTGTAAAATAAAAACATTCTAATAACAGTTTAAAATGTACATTTAAATCAAAGACTATGTTCCTTGGACAAGTAAAAATAATTTGACTAATTTGATATTTTTGTATGCAACCAAGGTTCACAAATATTGTCTAATAAATATAATCCCCTAGGTCAGGCTCGGTGGCTCATGCCTGTAATCCCAGCAGTTTGGGAGGCCAAGGCAGGTAGATCATCTGAGGTCAGGAGTTCAAGACCAGCATGGCCAACATGGCAAAACCCCGTCTCTACTAAAAATACAAAAATTAGCTGAGCATGGTGGTGGGCGCCTGTAATCCCAGCTACTCAGAGGCTGAGGTGGGATAATTGCTTGAACCTGGGAGGTGGAGGTTGCAATGAGCCAAGATTACACCACTCCACTACAGCCTGGGAGACAGGGCAAGACTCCATCTTAAAAAAAAAAAAAAAATTATGTGTGTGTGTGTGTGTGTGTGTATTCATATATATAATCCCCAGTGCCTCGTTTTGCTTACCACAATTTTATTTGGGTAGCATTGCTATGGTCTGAATGTTTCTGTCCTCCTAAATTCATATGTTCAAACCTAATCACCAGTGTGATGGTATTAGGAGAGTGGGCCTTTCGGAGATGATTAGATCATGAGGATTGGAGCCCTCACACATGGTATTAGTTCCTTTATAAAAGAGGCCCCAGATTCTCTTTTCATAGAAAGAGCCATCAGGGCTGGGTTCAGTGGCTTATTCCTATAATCCCAGCACTTTAGGAGGCCAGGGTGGGAGGATGGTTTAAGCCCAGGAGTTCAAGGCCAGCCTGGGCAAAATGGCAAAACCCCATCCCTACAAAAAAATACAGAAATTAGCTGGGTGTGGTGGTGCATGCTGTGGTCCCAGCTACTTGGGAAGCTCAGGTGGGAGGGTTGCTTAAGCCCAGGGGAAGCTGCAGTGAGCTGTGATTGTGCCACTGCACTCCAGCCTGGATGACAGAGTGAGACCCTGACAAGAAAGAAAGAAAGGGAGGAAGGGAGAGAAGGAGGGAGGGAGGGAGGGAGAAAAAGAAAAGAAAGAGCCATTGATAAATCAAGAAGGACTGCACCAAACACTAAATGTGCTAGCTGCTTGATCTTGGGCTTCCTAGCCTCCAGAACTGTGAGAAATACATTTCTGCTGTTTATAAGCTACTCAGCTGTGGTAGCAGCCTGATCAGACTAAGACAAGAAGTCTTTTGGAAATATTCAAAACCTATAAAAAATTTAAGAGCTGGGCATGATGGCACATGCCTCTAGTCCCAGATACTCAGGAGGCTGAGGCAGGAGGATTGCTTGAGCCCAGGAATTTGAGGTTGTGGTGCACTATGATTGCATCTGTGAATAGCTGCTACACTCCAGATTGGGCAACATAGTGAGACTCCATCCCTAAAAAAAATTTTTTTAACAGAGTATCATAGAATATGTAAAATCAAATATGTAAATCCTAATGTTTTTATTAAATCTTATAAAATGCGATAGCCTATTAATAAAAGCATTGTTTTTTTCTTACCTCAAATTGACAAGCCTTTCAATCACTACACTAAAAATGTAATGGTTATCCAAGAAAGTAATCATCCAGGATTGATAATAAAGTATACAGGTTATCTCTCCAAAAGCAGGCATATCTAGGGAATAAAAATAAAATATACAATGTTAAAAGACACAGATAAAACTCATTGAAATTCTTTTCATTGGTTATTTCATTGCCATCCAAAGTATGGCCAGCTTTGTAGTGGAGGGGCCTCAAAATTTGTGTTTTTTAGCATTTATCCTCAGTGATTGTTAAAATCAGGCTAATTTGGGAAACACCAACCTAGCATAAATGAAACTCCTCCAGGAAAACAGAGCCTCTATTTGATAAATTGTTATGTAAACCTATGAGGTACATTAGACATCAGTTAACTATTATTACATAAAACTTAGAGTAACACATAGCACAAAAAAGTTATGAGTAACATGCAGTGCAAGTAACATATAGTGTCTAGTACAAAGTCCCAAAACTCATGAGAGTTAAATGGAGTTTTAAAGTGTAAATATTTATGTTTTCTTGTTTATTGTTTCCATTAAATTACTAAAATAGTTTTTCCTGATGGTATATTATTTACCCATGCGAATTATGATAGTAGTTTTATCTATTTGAAGAGCAGTTTATTATTATGAAATGTAGGACATGAGAATTTTAACTAGATACTATGTTAGATTTGGCCTTCACAAAACTGTGATATCAAGATAAACTGATTGAATAAACATTCAGATAATATAGTTGGCACAGAAAGCATTTTTATAATATTTGAAGTCAGATCAAAGTTAATTTCATGATCATAATAAGTGGCAATTCTTCACAGTCAAAAATCATGAGTATTTTCAAATGATTGGGGTTTACAGGAAAACAATTATATTGATTGTTATAATAAATTAAGGGATGTTCTCATTCCGTATCTCACATTGTCTTGGAGATATTAATTTTACATATATCTTAGATATGTGAACAGGATTACCAGAAAGAAAATGATTTTTCTGAAACTCATAGTTTGCATTTCAATGCCAAAAAAAATTAAAAGGATGAAGCCTTTAAGTCTGGCAGGCTACAGATACCTTGTGGTAAAGAAACAAGTTGTGGGAATGGTTGATAGTCACTCAATGAACCTATCATATTGCAATTATGTTCTTCCTCTGATGATATCAGAGTTATCATTATGAAATCTATATTAAAAAACATAGGAAAACATTTTAAAGCATTTAAATATGAAACTCACAAAAGTACATTCCACAACTTTTCTAAATTTCTTTTTGCCATCTACATACTTATTTAGCACCCACTGTTTGTAGGCTAATATCCTAGGCACCACAGATATAAAGAGAGAGTAGATAAAATATCTTCCCTTTAGGGCTTATAATGCAGCTGGGGAGGCAATGATAAATATCAGAAAAGATAGGTCACATGTAAGGTGTCTCAGCAACTCTAACAGAATCAGTTAGAGTGTGTGTTAAGATGCACATTCCTTGACCCACTCTCCTGATTCACTAAATCAGCATCTCAAAATAATTTTCAGGAACTTGCATAACATCCCAAGGATTGTGACTCTCAGTAAAGTATGAGAATCACTGGTAATAGTTAAATCCATATGACACTGACATAGAGTAAGGAGTTGACAGGGGTCAATTTTCTCTTAAAGAATAAAATATAGTGAAAAAATTGTAATTATTCACAAGGATTATCATTGCCTCAAGAGGATACCAGAGGCACTCTACAAATTACTAATAATTTAGTAAAGACAAAGGATTTACAACCATTAAACAAAAGTTAACATTCTTATATTTACATTTAGAAAATGTAATTTAAAAATATATATACCAGGCCAGGCACGGTGGCTCATACCTGTAATCCCAGCACTTTGGGCAGCTGAAGAAGGAGGTTCTCTTGAGACCAGGAGTTCAAGACCAGTCTGGGCAACATAGCAAGATCCTGTCTCTACAAAAAATTAAAAAATTAGCCCCCCATGGTGGTGCATGCCTGTAGTCCTAGCTTCTCTGATGCTGAGTCTGGAAGATCGCTTGAGCCCAGAAGTTCAGGGCTGCAGTGAGCTATGATTGTGTCACTGCACTGTAGCCTGGGCAACAGAGTGAGACCCTGTCTTAAAAAAAAACAAACATTGATAGTAGTGGCAATAATTATAAGGTTCTTAAGAATAAGCATAATAAAATATGTTGTGAAAGAGCAACTATGGAGATATATGTTCATGGGTGGGTCACCTCAATATCATAAAGATGACAGGTTATCCCTAAATAATTTTAAGACAATTAAAATAAAAATCCTGCCATAGCTTTTCATTGAAAAGAAGAAAGAAAGCTTCTTTTCACATTTACATAAAACAGTAAAAGTAAAAGAAAATATAAGGCAGGACACATAGACAGTGGAATGGAATCAAGAGCCTAAACACAGAACCCCGTGTGTGGGAATTTAGCAAGTGGGGAAAGGAGGGATAATCTCTTCTCTATTCTCACTCTTGGTGCTCTTAGCCATTCTCATGCCTTTCAGTGTCATCTGGAAACCGACTACACCCAGATTTATATGGCTAGCCCAGACCTCTCTTTCTTGACCTCCAGACTAGTGTAATCAACTACCTACTTGACATTCATTCCCATTTAGATAGGTAACAGGCATCTCAAATTAAAGCAATGCCAAACAACCCCTGACCTGCCCTTCTCCCTACTTTTTTCTTTCACAGTCTTTTTTTTTCTTTCAGTAAATGGCAATTTTTTTCTTCCAGTTACCCAAGGCAAACACTCTGGAGTCATCCGTGACCTCTTTTTTCTCTCTGTCATAGCCCATATCAAATTCTCGGGAAATTCTGTTAATATTACTTTCAGAATGTATTTTTAAAAATCTTATCTTTCACTACTACCAACTTGGTCAAAGCCACCTTTCTCTCTCATCTGGATTTCCCAAGAGCCTCCTGATCATCGTCTTACTTCTGTCCGTCTTCTCTGCCTCCATATCCCATGCCCTATTCTCAAAAAAGTTGCCAAAATACTCTTGAAAATGTCAAAGTATGTCGCTTTTCTACTCAAACTGCTTCCTTAACTCTTTGACCTCATTTCTTACTGTCCTTATGTCCTCACTCACTGAAATTCATCTGACCTCTCCCCTTTGCTGGTCTATGAATGGAATATCCCACATCATGCCCCCAGAGCTTTCAGCCTTGCCATTCCCTTTGAGTGGAATGCTGTTACTGGATAGGCACACAGGTGTGTCACCTTACCTGTTCAAAATCTTGGCTGAAACGCCTGCTTCCACTGGGGCCTTCCCTAACCACTTTAACATTTAACACAACTCCCCACCTCCGTAAGTCTCTATCCCCTTCCCTTCTTTATTTTTCTTCATAGCACTTATCAAACCCTGAACACCACATTTTTTTTTTTTTTGAGACAGAGTCTAGCTCTGTTGCCCAGGCTGGAGAAGTGCAGTGGCGTGATCTCTACTCACTGCAACCTCTGCCTCCCAGGTTCAAGCAACTCTCCTGCCTCAGCCTCCCAAGTAGTTGGGACTACAGGCGCACACCACCATACTCAGCTAATTTTTGTATTTTTAGTAGAGATGGCGTTTCACTGTATTGGACAGTCTGATCTCGAACTCCTGACCTCATGATCTGCCCGCCTCGGCCTCCCAAAGTGCTGGGATTACAAGCGTGAGCTACCGCGCCTGGCCGAACACTACATTTTTTTTATTTCTTTATTCATGTATTGTCTGTCATCTCCAACTAGAATGAATGTATAGTCCCTAAGAACGGGGAATTTGTTATCTATTGAAACTTCAGGGCCTGGAACATAGCAGCACTCCAGTATTTGTTAAATAAATGAATCCATTTGAACTTCTGCATATTTGAAATTTCATAAGTATATATAAATGGTAAATTGTGATAGACTCAAAGGCAAGTATCATTAGGCAATTGTCTCCCATTCCCAAAAGCCTTCCTAAATCTACTAAATAATCTCTTTTTAATATGAAAGCAAAGTTATCTAAAAGAAAGGAGAAATCTTTAGTTTCTTTGACTTTGAGATTCTTTGCAATTTAAGCTTTTTTTTTTTTTGCTTTTCTTTCAATGGACACTTTCGAAGTTTTACATAAAACATTAAAACCTCTTGTTTAATGTAGTGGGATTAAGCTGCCGACGGCAATCCCTACATGTGAGGAAAATATGCTTCCGACACCCCAATTTTTTTTTCTCCCTACCCATCCTCTCTGGTTCTCCTGAGGCTCCCCGCTCCTTTTTGTGTTTCTTGATTCCATGCTGAGAACTCACAACACAAACTCAGAGCCCACATTTGTGAGGTGCTTGGGTCAGGACTGCAACTAAAAATGGTTGTTTTTTTTTAGGTTTCTGGACAGCTCAACACCAGCCTTTGGTTTTGCCTCAGAAGCAGGGAACTTCTCTAAGCTCCTATTTTGCCTTCCAGCTATTGATGCCATGACTCCAAATCATACCAGCGATTAGGAGGATCATTACCAGACACAAAGCCAGGTACGTTTAAAAAATAAATAAATAAATAAACCAAGCGCAGGTGTACACTCCGAACGCTCATCCCCACCCCACTTTCCAATCCGACAGTAGATAACGAGAAATGAATTTGCTAGACTTTGTTCCTGCAGCAGTTGCTGTTACCAGAAACAAAGTTAGATTATATACAATTTAGTCTTCATTGCTCTAAAAGTCCTCTCCCCATGCCCCCCAGGCTGCCGCAATTCTCTAGTTTCTTATTCGTTATAAGCAGGAGATGGAGCTGACCCAAGTCGGCCTTCCCCTCCCAGGGCCTTCTCCTCTTGGTCTGGCTTCCATTTTAGATGTGAATTAACCCTCCCAATACCCTTTCAGGAGCAGGGAGTCCCCTTTTTCTCCGCCTCCAGCCTCAGCTAGGTTTTCCTCATTTCGGATTTTTCTACAACTCATTCCCAAATGAGTCACGCATGACGACAATTTCCACTCTGCTATGTCAGCCTGGAGATGTCCCCCAAGTGATGGCATCTACTCTCGGAAAGAAAGGTCATCGGTGCCACGACCAGCCCCGCTAGCCCAGAGAGGCCGGTGGGCCCCAGTCCCGAGAGTCAGGGCGCGCGGTGGAGGCGAGGCCAGGGCGGCCCCCGCCCTCCCGGCCGCTCCCCCGCGCGCCGCCCCGGCTCCTCCCTCCGGCCCTCGGCGGGCACCTGGCGGTGGCGGGCAGGGGGCGGCGCTGCGCGCGTCACGCGGCTGGGTGGGATAGCGGGCAGGTGACACCCGGCGGCCTCCTCCCTTTTCCAACCCAGTCGGCGGCCGGGACAGCAGGGGCCGCTGTGAGGAGCTCCGCGCTCGCGCCTCCAGCCGCCGCCCGCTCTCCCGCGCGCGCCCGGCGCTTCGGCCCCGCTCCCTGTGCGGTGAGTGCGGGGTTCCAGGCCGGCGGGCAGGGGCCAAACTTTCCCGGCGCGCGGAGGAGAAGAGACTGGGGAGGGAGGCAGAGCCGAGGGGAACGGCGTCGGGAGCGGCCGGATGGAGGAACTTGGGCGCCGCGCGCGAGAAGTGGGACCCGGGTGCGGGGGCCCCGGGAGCGGGGCCAGGCCCTCCCTGGGCTCGGGAGGCGCTTGGGAAGTTCTGTCCCCGCTGCCTGCGCGTGGGGAGGATCGAGGCCCTTTTCCGCCGGAGCGCGGGGCCGCGGCGTTCACCTGCGCCTTCTCCGGGAGCCCCCACCCGGCAGCATCCCGAAGGGAAGGTCGGGCCGGGTGGGCGCGCCGCGGAGCGGAGCCTGGACTGGGGTCCCGCGCGGCGCCGGCCCTGCGGAGCTGAGCGGGAGGGGCAGAGGTGCTTGCCGGCGGGACTGGGAGGGAGAAGGACCTGCTCGACCTTGGACGCGGAGGTCATTTTCCCAGCTCCGGGGTCTGGCCTCGGTAGCCACCCCCCAAATTCCGGAGCCCCTTTCTTTCTGTTTCCTTCCTTCCCCTTTGGGCGCTTTTTTTGCTCTCGCGGCCGGATGAACTTGGGGCGCTGTCCCTTCGGCTCCCCGAGCCGCATCCTGTCTTGGTGGCTGCTGCTGGCCGAGAGGAGGCTGATGAATACAGAGCCGTGGAACAGGTCGTGCCGGAGATGGAAACAGGAAAGCCTGTTGTGTCGTCCCAGGTATCGTTGGTTCGTTGGGAAATGGGCTTTCCCCCTTCAAGTCAGCGCTGTTTCAAACTTCCCCCGGCGCGGACAGAGCGCTGTTTGGAGCTCCCTGGGGAACTCGGGACGGGAAGGAGCGGGTCTTTACACCTGTCCTGCTCCCTGTGTAGTTAGTCCCGCGCCGACTGAAGGAACAGTTTTAGCGACCCGAGTTCCTCGCCAGTGGCCTTTTCCCTCTTGCTACGCTCTCCCCTCGGAAAGCATGTTCACTTAACCCTGTGCTCTCGGATTACCCTTTATTTCACTCCTCACTTATATTGCTTACGTGCTCCCAAAGGGTCATCGATACCGGGTGGCTGCCTCTGCGTTCTTACCACGCACCCGCTTATTCATTCCCTTTCTTTGTAGTTTCCCTTCGTACTACTGATCAGAAATTGGTCTCCCCAAGGTCACCGATAACTAAAGCCCTCACCCCGTGGCAGACATTTATCAGTGCTTAGGTGCCAGGCACTGATGTCAGTTCTTGTGTTAAAGCTTTTAATCTTCACAACGATCCTGGGAAGTAGATATTAATATTATCCTCATTTTAATGATGAGGTAACTGAGGCACGGAGAGGTTAAGTAACTTGCCCAAGGCCACACCCATCTCAGTAGTAGGAGATTCCAGCTCTGGGGTTCTGTCTCCAGCACTGGAGCTGTTAACCACTGTCCTACACTGCCTCACCTACAGTTCCTTTGCTCGTCCTTATTTTCTGAAGTCCCGTGCTGTTGCAGGCATCGTTGAACAGACTGTCAATCTCAGGTCCCTCTTTTCCTTCTTATGTGTCTTTATACTAGTTTAGGATCCCCACACCCTGCCCCCGCTCCCCGCTTTTTTTTTTTTTTTAAAGAAAAATAGATTTATGGGACTTTGTTACTTCATCTATCACCTGTATTTATCTGGCTTAAGATTCTGTGCTTTCCATGTCTTCTTCAGTTTTAGTGTAACATCTCTCAGTGCATATTATAATATGCCCGGCTTTTCCCCAAAACAGCTCTAGATGCTCATTTCCATTAAGGGTCCTGCCATTATCCTGGTCTCCAAGGTGCCGTGTCTCATGCCATTCCTCTCCCATTCGTTAATTATCTTCTATCCAATTTTTGCATGGTCTCTTCTAGCCTTTATCAGTCTCACCCACTCCAATCCTCTCTTCACCACTCTCTCTCTTCCCCACTTTGAACACATCATATGCCCTTCTCTACTATTTGTTATCATCTTTTATGTTTGCTTTCCACAGAAAGATTGCAAACAGCTTGGGACATTAAATCTTCAGGCCTTACAGCTAGTAGTTGCTTGATAAATGTAGAATATGATACAGTATAAATTTTGGTAGCACAGATCAGGCAGGTTTGATGATGGTGGAAATTTTTAAGCCAGGTTTTACAGGATGTTAAGGAGTTTGCATTGGTAAACGTGGAGGAGCTGGTAGACATTGTACACGAAGGGGAGAAAAGCCTGTGTTCACTCCGTTGTCACAAACAGGTACCCAGCTCTTCTGATGAAACATTACATTTAGAGGTATAATGAAGCAGGGCAAATCAGCAGAGAACCATTTATCCTTATCTTGACAAAACAAAATATGAAAACACATAAAGTTTAAAAAAACCTTTTTATTGAAAAACATAGCACATACATAAAAGTGCATAAAACATAAATGGACAGATTAACACAGTAGATGTATTCAGCAATAGAACGACTGTGTTATTCTGGCCATAGATAGGCTACAGTCAGGCCAAATAGGAGTCTGTTCACAAAACCTGTATAAGGTGAAGTGGGCCTGGACTGCTTCCAAGAGGCATTGCCAAGAAAGAATTGGCTGTGCGTGGAGAGGCTTGAGGAGAGAGAAAATAAGACTGGAAATTGGTACCAAAAGGATAAGATCAGGGAGCAAGAAGAGAGTTCTGACCCACCGAGCATAATTCTACCACAATGAATATTTAACCAGGTTGCCTTTGTCGCTCTCTTTTTTTCTATGCATATTTTCCTACATCATACTCCATATAGAATTTTAGTATTCTCAGGCTGGGCACGGTGGTTCATGCGTATAGTCCCAGCACTTTAGGAGGCTGAGGCAGGTGGATCACCTTAGGTCAGGAGTTTGAGACCAGCTTGGCCAAAATGGTGAAACCCCATCTCTACTAAAAATACAAAAGTTAGCTGGGTGTGTTGGCACATGCCTGTAGTCCCAGCTACTTGGGAGGCTGAGGCAGGAGAATCGCTTGAACCCAGGAGGCGGAGGTTGCAGTGAGCTGAGATCATGCCACTGCACTCTAGCCTGGGCAACAAAGGAGACTCTGTCTAAAAAAAAAAAAAACAAAAAACAACAACAAAAAAAAGGAAAGTAATTTTTTTTTTAGTATTCTGTATTTCCCATATGATACCTAGTAAGCATTTTTCATCTTACATAATTTTCAGAACTCATATTGTTTGTATTCTAGTAATTATAATGTGATTTACTTAACTAAAACTCTATTGTTGGACAAGTATATTAGCAACAAATTATAAACAGCCTAAGTTATAGTAGTACTTATCTTTGCAGCTGTATCATTTTACAAGTTGGGACTCGTTTCCTAATGATACTGTTCCAGAAGTAGAATTACTTTGTCAGCAAGTATGGTCATTTTTATGGTTCTCAATACACGTAGTCAGATTTCTAAAAGCAATTTTAAAAAGAGGATCAATGCATTTTGCCTAACTTTTCTCTCTATGAAGTAACAGCAATTCAATTAAACATGAACAGTATTATTAAATGTTGTATCAGTTTCCTCAGGCTGCCATAACAAAGTACCACCAACTGGGTAGCTTGAAAAAACAGCAATTTATTGTCTCACAGTTCTGGAGGCTACAAGTCTAAAATTAGGGTGTCAGCAGTGTTGAATCCTTCTGAAAGCTCTGAGGGAGAATTTGTTCCATGCTTCTTCTAGGTTCTGGTGACAGCAGCAATCTCTGGCATTCCTTGTGCTGGCATCACTCTAATCTCTGCCTCTGTCTTCATATGCATTCTCCCTTTGTGTCTGTGTCTTCATATAACCATCTTATAAACATACCAGTCATATTGGATTTCAGGCCCATCCCAATCCAGTGTGACCTCATTTTAACATCTGCAAAAATTCAATGTCCAAATAATAGCACACTGTGAGGTATTGGGGGTTAGGATTTCAACATATCCTCTTTGGGGCACACAATTCAACCTGCCATAGGGTCTTGAAGTGTGCATAAAAGAAAGCGTCTATCTGCAAATAATTTCTAGGCAAATTGAGAACGTAGGATTTTCTCTAATTTTCGAGATTTGTTTATTCTCCATGATGTGCCACTTGTGCTTATCAGTTTTAAGATACGGAAGGAGGCTTTTTTTCCCCCCTGAGACAGGGTCTGTCTTTGTCACCCAGGCGGGAGCACAGTGGCACAATCATGGCTTTCCGCAACCTCAATCCCCAGACTCAAGCAATCCTCCCACTTCAGCCTCCCCAGTAGCTGGGACTACAGATACATGTCACCATGCCTGGCTAATTTTTTGTATCTTTTATAGAGACAGAGTCTCACTATGTTGCCCACATTGGTCTTGAACTCCTGGTCTGAAATGATTCTCCTGCTTCAGCCTCCCAAAGTGCTAGGATTACAGATGTGAGCCATTGCACATGGCCTGGAAGGTTGCTATTTACCAAACACATAATTCCGGAGCCATGGTAAATGGTAGCATGTTAAACTGAGAATAGCCAGAATTTCAAGAAGATACATCACATAGCATGGAAAGAAGCATGCCATAAACACACTTTTAGAAATACGTCTTACATGCGTTTCAGTGACTCATCCAATTTTGACCATGCACAGTTGCAAAAAGTTGAAAACTAATACCAGTTGGGCATTTTATAACATTGGTCTTCTAAAAAATTTGAAATTTCCATTATTTCTAATTGATTTCTAAAAGTACATATTATTACGTAGGCAAGTGAAATCACTCTTTTTGTAAATGATAGAAGTTGGCATACCATCGTAATTTCTTTTCTTTCTATTTTTTTTTTTTTCTAAGACGGAATCTTGCTCTGTCGACCAGTAAAGTTGTGCAATCTTGGCTCACTGCAACCTCTGCCTCCCGGGTTCAGTGATTCTCCTGCCTCAGCTTCCTGAGTAGCTGGGACTACAGACTCATGCCACCATGCCCAGCTATTTATTTATTTATTTATTTTTGGTAGAGACGGGGTTTCACCATGTTGGCCAGTCTGTTCTCGAACTCCTGAACTCAGGTGATGATCCGCTCACCTTGGCCTCCCAAAGTGCTGGGATTACAGGTGTGAGCCATCATGCCTGGTCCATCATAAATCAATCTATCTATCTATCCTATCTATCTATCTATCTATCTATCTATTTTTTTTTTTGACAGTGTTTTGCTCTCGTCGCCCGGGCTGGAGTGCAGTGGCGCCATCTCTGCTCACTGCAACCTCTGCCTCCTGGGTTCAAGTGATTCTCCAGCCCCAGCCTCCTGAGTAGCTGGGATTACAGACGCTCACTACCAAGCACAGTTAATTTTTATATTTTTAGTAGAGACGGGGTTTCACTATGTTGGCCAGGCTGCTCTTGAACTCCTGACCTCAGGTGATCTGCCCTCCTCAGCCTCCCAAAGTGCTGGGATTACAGGCAGGAGCCACCACGCCCGACCCATAAATATTTTTAAACAGACTATTATTCAAATGAGATAAGTTTCCACATAGCTTACAAATTCCCCATGTTAAAGACAAATCTTAATCAATCTGGATAAGCAGCTACTTAAGCCATGAACACCAGCAGCCCTGCTTCTTGGACTTTCTAATATAGGGTAAAAGAGCCAAACCTAGATAAAACTGGGGAGTTTCAGAAGCTGCATACTCAACAAACATTTGAGTGTTAGCTTTGTGTCAGGCAAAGTGGCTGGCAGATTGCTAAAGCCATTCCAGGTCCATATGAGTTGTAGACAAGTAAACGTAAGTTACAAAATTACAGTTCAGTATGATAAACTGCTGTGATATACACAGACCAGGTCCTGGGGAGGCAAGGCAGAGGTGGGCAGACAGGAAGTCCTTCTGAGAGGAAAGAAAGAAGAGTGTGGGTTAGGGCAGCTGAGAAATGGGATGAGGAGTGGGAAATAGAATCTAGGGAGAGAGTGCAGGTGCAATCAGGGAAATGCAGATACTTTAAAGTAACCAAGAAGAGGGTGTGAGTTGAAGTTGCCTAGGCATGCAGAGGCCAGGCTTACTGAGAGCGTTTTTTAACCCCATAAAGGTTTTGGATTTTATCGTAACATCAGTGGGGAATCCTGGGAAGCCTGTGAGAAGGAAAAGGACGTGTTAAGATTTGTATCTCCCTGGTGCTTGCCATTTCACCTTTATGAAACCTCTCCTCCTCCCATCAGGCTTTTGTCTCATTTCCCTATCTGATCTGGAAAGGACAGCTACCTTCCTTGTTTACATTAGATATCTTTTTTTTGAGACAGAGTTTTGCTCTTGTTGCCCAGGCTGGAGTGCAATGGCATGATCTTGGCTCACTGCAACCTCCACCTCCTGTGTTCAAGCGATTCTCCTGCCTCAGCCTCCCAAGTAGCTGGGATTACAGGCATGCACCATCATGCCTGGCTAATTTTGTATTTTTAGTAGAGAGGGGTTTCTCCATGTTAGGTCAGGCTGGTCGCAAACTCCCGACCTCAGGTGATGCACCTGCCTTGGCCTCCTAAAGTGCTGGGATTACAGGCGTGAGCCACTGCGCCCAGCCTACGTTGGATATCTTGATTATGCTTAGCTTGCATGTGAATTTTGAAACAGAAAATTAACTTCATGGGCATCATCTGTACCTCTGTCCTTACAGGATACTCAAGGCTGCATTTACATTTAAAACATCTTATTGAAAATTATGGGGTGAAAGGTTTGTCATCTTTTAGGCATAAGTAATAGTTGCAATGAATCTTTTTTTTTGAGATGGAGTCTCATAGTGTCACCCAGTTTGAAGTGCAATGTTGCGATCTTGGCTCACTGCAACCTCTGCCTCCCAGGTTCAAGCAATTCTCCTGGTTCAGCCTCCTGACAAGCGCCGCCCACCGCCCCCCGCCCCCGCCCCGCCCCTCTGCCCTACCACGCCTGCCCGGCTAATTTTTGTATTTTTAGTAGAGACGGGGTTTCACCATACTGGCCAGGCTGGTCTCCACTCCCAACTTCAGGTGATCTGCCCGCCTCGGCCTCCCAAAGTGCTGCGCCTGGCCTGCAGCGAGTCTCTTTACATGTATTTTCTAATGAATCCTTTGAAGCCAGCAAAGTCTGGCTCATCATATGCACAGGTACAGAAAGGTGAAAAAAGCAGAAAGGGTGCTCAGGCTACACTGGTAGAAGTATGCAGCCAGGGTTTAAACCTAGGTGTAATTACAAGGTTTAGGCTCTCCCCACTCTGAATACTAACTCTCTGGGTTGATACTCTTGAGAATATAGGAGGCCCTAGGACTCTGATATCTTACAATAGTTTTGTGAGGGCATAAGGGCAACCATAAGAATAAACCCAATTTAGATTTTTTAGGGTCAATGGTAGAAATGTGAGATCTAGACAAAGAGAGTTTCACTAGCGGCCCTTAATCTAAATACAACCCCGTCCCCCAACTCTTCTCCTTCTTTCTGTCCCAAATTTTTGGGTTTTGTCCTAATAGCACATTTGTGATTTGTTTGTGTGTTTATTTTAATTAAATGCTCTCACAAGGGCAGAACAAAAGTAAAGGGCACTTATTACTTGAGGGTGACTTATTTTAAGTCTGTTCAGGGGCTTCTCTGCCCCTCAGAGTCTTACCTGTCTTTTTGTACCTTCTTCAGGCAGACAGTGCTGTGTTGCATCCTGTAGGACAGAAAGATTTATGTCTCAGAAATAAACCAGCCAACGAACGATGTTGACCCACATTTTAATCCCTTTGCTGCTTATCATTCAGTTAGCTAGAAAGCACAGCTGATAGCTTCATCCTTCATCCTCTTCTTTGTGTGTGACTGACAGGTGTGACTTTAACTTGAAGAAAGAAAGAAGATAGAAATGGCATTCCTAGGAATCCAGAGTCCAATGACTAATTATTCAGTAGCTTAGGGTGAGTTCCTGAGCAAATGTGGAATGGAATTTTTTAAATCAAGCTGTGAGAACCACTATTCATTCTTCAAAAGGAAAAAAATGGTAGTGGATGTGATATTTAACATAAAATATAGTCAGTGTTTTTAAATAAAATGTATATATATACATTTATATGTGTGTATATATATGTGTATATATATGTATATATACATATATATGGTTGAACATATGCAATTGCCCTTTCTGTAGGTGAATGAACAGTTGGATGTTGGCAGTTTGCATGTGGTTCATCCTGATTCAAATACAATACCGTTGACATCTAACAGTTGACCAATGAGCCTATGCTCTTCATTTCCCTATAAGCACATGGGGTGGTGCCCAGGCATGATGAACACTGGCTTCTAGTAGTCTCCTTCCTTCTCCAGCTGCTGGGTTATTGGCTTAACAACAATTTATTGTATTTATTGCAAACATGTTAGTGCCAGTTATACTTGTTATTGTGATAATTTAGATGTGCGTGAACTTATGAAACATAAGTGCAAAAAAAGAATATTGTTATTGTGAAAGGAATGTTGAATTCTTTGGAAAAGTTCCATAAAAGTGAGTCACTAAGGGGTCAGGAAAACTAAAAAAATCACAAAGATGGCTGGGTGCAGCAGCTCATGCCTGTAATTCCACCACTTTGAGAAGCCTAGGTGGGAGGATCACTTGAGGATAGGAGTTCAAGACGAGCCTGGGCAACATAGTGAGACATCCATCTCTACAAAAAATTCAAAAAATAACTGGGTGTGGTGGCATGCGTCTGTAGTCTTAGCTACTCCAGAGGCTGAAGTGGGAGGATCCCTTAAGTCCAGGAGGTCTAGGCTGCAGTGAGCTATGATTGCACCACTGTACTTCAGCCTCGATGACAGAGTGAGACCCTGTCTAAAAAAAAAAATTAAAAATTAAAAACAGAAATTGTAAAAACTTGAAAAATATCCTGAGCTTGCCTTAAAAGTGTGTGTAGTTGTTTTATTTTGTTTTGTTTTGTTTTCAATTCACTTAGAAAGTTAAAACTGGAAATTGCAGAAGATTAAGTTCTAGGTATGGTTTATAGCAGGAAAATATTGGTGAGGAGCTCTTCCTCAAAGGACAGTCTTGGGACTACTCTGTCTTTTTTTCTTTTCAAGATGGGATCTCACTGTGTCACCCAGGCTGGAGGGCAGTGGCTTGCTCTCAGCTCGCTGCAACCTCCACCTCCCGGGCTCAACTGATCCTCCCACTTCGGTCTCCCGTGTAACTCGGGGTACAGGTGTGTGCCACCACGCCCGGCTAATTTTTGTATTTTGGTAGAGACAGGGTTTTGCTGTGTTGCCCAAGCTCGTCTTGAACTCCTGAGCTCAAGTGATCTGCCCGCCTTGGCCTCCCAAACTGCTGGAATTACAGGTGTGAGCCACTGTGCCCAGCCCTTGGGACTACTTTGGAAAATTGGAGAATTAATGCCTATTTATATATTTTTTTAAAAAGTAAATGTTTATGGTATCTAAATAAATTTTTGATTCTTTGCTATAAATTTTTAAAAATCAACTAACCAAAACTAGTCAGAATTCCTGCTCCTGTTAGTCTGACTGTAATAGTTTACGCTATAGCGTAGTAAGTAGTCAGAACCTTCACTTAGCATTCCATACTAATGGTATATAATCAACTCATACTTCTTATTTTGTATTATTTTTTGAGAGACAGGGTCTTACCATGTTGCCCAAGCTGATCTCAAACTTGTGGCATCAAACATTCCTCCCTTCTCAGCCTCCCAAGTAGCTGGGATTACAGGTGTAAGCTACTCTGCCTGGCTCATGCTTCTTATTTTAAATTGGGCTTTCATTAATAACATCTATATAACATTTAAGTTTATTTTAATAATGTGAACCGGTCAGGCGTGGTGGCTCATGCCTGTAATCCCAGCACTTTGGGAGGCCAAGGCGGGCAGATCACAAGGTCAGGAGATCGAGACCATCCTGGCTAACATGGTGAAACCCTGTCTCTATTAAAAATACAAAAACAAAATTAGCCGGGCATGGTGGCGGGCACCTGTAATCCCAGCTACTTGGGAGGCTGAGGCAGGAGAATGGTATGAACCCTGGAGGCAGAGCTTGCAGTTAGCCGAGATCATGCTACTGCACTCCAGCCTGTGCAACAGAGCAAGATTCCATCTCAAAAAAAAAAATAATAATGTGAACCAATATGTAGAACTTAGAGCTGCTTCCTACCTGCATTAAATGGCTTACATAAAAACTGAAAGCAAAAATATATCATTAACTAGAGTTTATTAAACTTGAAAAATTTGTTAGTGTTATTATGCTGACAAGTTGAATTGGTCAAGGTGTAACTTATTTTAGATTCAAATAGTAATTATAAAAGTATAGTTATTCTTTTCTGAAGTATTAGTAGGTTGATGAAAAAAGGCCAAACTTTTAAAATGAGAAAAATAAAATTATATTTTATAATAATAGCAATTATTAAGCACTGGCTATATTCCAGCCACTGTGCTAAAGTCTATTTATGCCTTATCTCATTTAATCCTCACAGAAGCCCTAGAAGGTGGTATTGTTCCCATGTTATAAGCAGGGAAACTGATGCAAATAGAAGTGAAGAATCTTACCCAAGGTCACATGATTAGTGATAGCACTGGGAATCAGACCTAGTTTAGTCTGAACTCCAGTGCTCATGCGCTTACTACTTCATAACTTAGTACTTTAAAATTGATTTTAATTTCTAATGTAGGTTTAATTTTTTTTCTTTTTTTAGTGTAAATAATATATTTGGGAGATAATCCTAGACAGTACCAGAAGTTGGGGAGTGGGGAAGTCAGACAGGAAAAGGAGGCAGCCAACACAGGGAGTGTTACTGAAGAGTCTACTACCTCTGTGGGCACCTGGTGCTCAGTCCCACGGGACATCTCTCAGTGTTGTCCCACCCAAAGAGCTGAGAAGTGAAGCCTTTGCTGGGTCATGAGCATGTTGGTCATTTTTCAGAGAAACATTAGTGTTTTGAGCTGCAAAGGACCTGAGAGGTCATTCAGGCTGACCTCTTATACTGTTGAGGACACGAGGCCATTTCGTTTGGCCAAGACCACAATCCTATTTAGTATGTTGGGACCAGAGACAAGTTCTCCCAACTAGAGCCCAAGTGCTTTTCTAGCTGATAATCATATTTTCATCATTAGCCTTATGTCTGAATATGACTTGACCCTGAATTTTTGAAGCTCTTGGATTGCCCCCCTCCATCTTTGTCTACAAGGAACAACATTAATGACTCCTACAGATGTTACTGTAGAATATGGCAGGGCGAGGATTATGCTTCCCCCGTGTTACAAGTACAGAAACTGAAGCTCAAGTCAATGCAATGCTGTGCCTAGTCCTGAGGCCCATGTATTATAAAACCTAAGCCTGAACCATGAGTAAAGGTGTCAAAGAAAAAACTGTATTATTTTAGCAGAGGTGACTAAATTACCTAGCCCAAGCCATGGACTTTATCTGACAGCCCTCTTCCTTTTCTCATTCTCTGCCCTTAGCACTTGAGTTTATCCCCATTAGGTGACTGCCTGAGTATCTCACTCATGGAAGTGGCATTTTTGGAATTGGGAAGGGGGAAGGTTAATGAAGAGTTAGTGCGCGTTGCGTTGATCTGCACTCTCAAAAAAAAAAAAAAAAAAAAAATCTGGCTGGGCGTGGTGGCTCATGCCTGTAATCCCAGCACTTTGGGAGGCTGAGGTGGGCAGATCACAAGGTCAAGAGATCAAGACCATCCTGGCCAACATGGTGAAACTCCATCTCTACTAAAAATACAAAAATTAGCTGGGTGTGGTGGTGGGTGCCTATAATCCCAACAACTTGGGAGTCTAATGCAAGAGAATCACTTGAGCCTGGGAGGCAGAGGTTGCTGTGAGCCAAGATGGTGCCACTGCACTCCAGCCTGGGCAACAGAGCAAGACTCTGTCTCAAAAAAAAAAAAATCTATCAATCCCCAATCCTTAGGTTTTACTATTTCATCAGTAGACAGAGCACAGAGCAAGTATGAGTTGCCATCTACTTATTAACAGGCAAATATGTGTTGCTGCTCAATTCTGATTGCAACACTGCCTGTGGTGTGTGCTCTAAACTCACTTTTAGAGACCAAAAATTCTGAGGCTTCAAGAAATTTAAGTGAGTTTCCCCAAGGTCACCTGAGTGGTGGCTGGCAGAACGGGGTTCCAAGAATACAAAGATTCTGACTATACATCCTGCTGCTTACTACATGTTGCCTTAGAGTTTATTTTCTTATCTTCAGAAAAAAAAGTGCTGGTTTGGGAGAGGCAGCTGATATGCTTATGAAATAGGAATATTGCAGATTTTAAATATGATCATATATAATTCACATTCTACTTTTTTCCCAGAAAGACTTGAAATGCTTACAATAAATATATTAAGATCCAAGCATAGAAGGGGAAAATCTAGGTAATGCAGTTGTGATAAATGGAACACTAGATTTTAACAGTTAGTCCGGAGCTTATATTGAAAGAGTAACCACAACTCTAATGGTTTATTTTTTGCTTCTTTAAAAGCATAAATATATAAGGTACTTTTTGTCCTGGAAGTAAAGTGCAAAAGGAATTTATCAAATTGGCACTAACTAACAGGATCTTGAATCACTTTATGGATAATACTTTAACAGTTTTGCTAAAGATGCAAAGATATTTTAAAAATTAATATTGGGTTCTTGATAACTCACTAATTGTGGATGTTAATGAAGGTAAACTCTTTGAAAGCATTTATCGAAAAGCTCCAGGGCTAGGCTAATAAGATTCCCCTGATGTTGTATACAATAAAAACTCTAGCACTAGACAGAGCAGAGCCTTTTAAAACTTGAGGCTGGTGTATGGATGGACTTCAGAAGGTCCATAAACTCCCAAAACATCACATTTGTGTATACATGTAATCTCTGGGGAGGTGGCCCTATATTTGAGACTATAGCACCATAGTCTCAAATTTTAAAAGCTATTGATTTAGAAAGGGATGAAATAATATATGTAAAATGCTTAGTAAAATTTAACTTGCTGTATACATTATAAAGGATTGGCCTTTAATGATAATATTGAAATTAGGCAGATTATGTTAAGATGAACCAACTGTACAGACTTTATCCATGTTATAAGGACATGATTATTATAGACAGACACTAGAAAGAAGGTAATCTCCTGTGTCCATAGTAGTTTCATTTCTGTTGTCCTAGTTGTCTAGGAAGAAAGGTTTTTACTTTTTAAATGTTAAATCAGTATTCATTCACTTATGTAATAAACATTAGCTATTTGCAATGTGTTAGACACTGGACATATGAAATCTAGAAGTCATTTCTCTTCGTTTTTTTCTCTTTCTCATGCCCATATGTGAATTAGCAGCAATCATGTCAGCTATGTCAACAATATCCATCCTGAACCATCTACTTCAGTAAACTACTTCTGCTGTATTCCCACAATCAGTTCTCTACCAAGCAAAAATTACTTTTTGAAACATAAGACAGATCATGTCACTGCTTTGCTTAAAAGCCTCTGATGAGAGTTTCAGTTTCACAAGATGAAGAGTTCTAGAGTTGCGTGGTAGTGATGGTTGCACAACAGTCTGAATGTATTTCACTTAATACTGAAATATACTTTTAAAAACGGTTAAGATGGTAAATTTTAAGTTATTTGTATTTTACTATAAATTTTAAAATTGAAAAATGAATAGTCATACTACCAAAAAAAAAAAAAAGAAAAGAAAAAAAGCCTCTGATGGTTTCCTCTTGCACCTAGAATAAAACCCAGGTACCTTACCTGAGGTTAGAAGACCATCAATGCCCATCTGTCTGTGCCATCGAGCATCACTGTCTTTGTGCTCTGCTTTCTGTTCCTCTGCTGTTGTCTTTCAGGACCACTCGGCTGCCACATCCTCCCCAGTATCCTAGCTCTTTCTCACTACCCTTCTACTGTTGCAGCCCTCTGCCCCAGTTACTATTACTTCACTCTGTTATGCTTTATTTTCTTCATCACTTTTGCCACTATTTGTCTTATTTATGTTTGTCTCTTTGTTTACTTGTATGTCTTCCCACAAGAATGTAAACTCCATGAGAGCAGGGATCTCACTCTATCCCTAGTGTCAAGAAGGCTGCTTGGCACATAGCAGGTGCCAAATATTTGTTGAGTAAATGAATAGAGACATGGTCCCCCTACCCCAAGGACCTGACAGTTTCTGATACTGTTTGAGTCTCAGGAGCCCTGAGCTGTGGTTGTGAGCAAGGATTTTAAGAATCTGTCAGCCAGGCCTCACGTAGAGAATGGACAGTGATTTCTCAAAATGAAATGATCAGGGGGAGGAGAAAGAGGAGCAGATGATATAGGAGGCAAAGAGCCAAAATTACAGTAAATGTTTCCTCTATTCAAGGGTAGAATAAACTTTTTCTCTCTTCTATCTCCCTACTCATCTAAAATAAAAACAAGATAAAACAAAAATATAACTGTATTATCAGTAGCCACTCATGAACCTTGCCTAAGCCAAATGTAAAATGAAAGTGGTATAAGATATTGTATGTCACATTTCCAGAAATACCTGACTCCCGTTTATCATCTGCCCTTAGAGAGCCCATTATGAGCACTCAGTTGTATGAGTCAATATGTCTGCCTTGCCAGAATGAGGCCAAAATCTTACCATCCTTTTCATCATTCCAGAATTATCTTCTTCTCTAGTATGTCTTTCCCCTGTGACAATCAAAACTCACTCTTTCCATCCTGCTGTCACAAACAGGTAGATTTATAGACAGCTGGGTTCTTGTGTTCCTGTGTTCATTAATATTTTTCATGGTAAATATAAAAGATAGAGGGATTTATGATATAGACAGATTTTCTGTACTTGACATGCAAGAATCTTCCATGTAATCAGAAAAATCAGATCATTTTTTGACTATGTTAATAATATATGCTGACTTGAGAAATATAGACTTCTAACAGAAAATAACAAATAAAAAAACTTATAACATCAAAGAAAACAGTTATCTCTTACAGTCTTACCAACCAGAAATAACAATTGCTAACATTTTGATAAACTGCTTTGTGGCTTCTTGTAGCCTTTTAAAAAAGGTTGTTAAAGTTTTTCTGAGGAAAAGAATTGGGAAATATTTAGATGAGGAACAAGAACCATCTCCTAGTATGCTTTTTTTTGGTAAGCTCTAAACATAAAATATAAACCTTTCCAACATGAACATATTTCTTTCTTAAAAAACTCTTATAGAAATTTCTAAACATTTATAAAAGTAGAATGATGTAATGAACTGATATACTCATCACTCAGAATTATGGCTAATTTTATTTCATCTGTAAATATTCCAGTATACCTCTGAAAATAAGGACTTTAAAAAATTACAGCCATACCATTATCATGCCTAAGAAGTTAAAAATAATCACTTAATGTCATCAAATAGCCAATCAACCTGAAAATTTTTAAAAACCACCACTTTGTTATGACTAAAGTAGTGAGAGATTCTTGGGTAATAGGATGATATGCAGTCTAAGTAGCAAATTATATAAATAATCACAAGAAAAGTTTTAAAACAATACGAGTTATTTAGCTGTGCTTATTGCATATAGATAACTGTTAATACATTAGTAAACAATCTGTCATTTTATATTTTAATAACTTTGCTATTTCTTTATTCTCATGGTTTAAATTCAAAATGCAGTGTTCACCTATGCCTAATGATTTTTTAAAAAATCTCTTATGCATTTTTGGGCTTAGCACAGGGAAAAAGTATGAACTGGATACATAAAAGTCAGCAGTTTGACATGTTTCCATAAGGTTCTATACTATGATACAGTTAATATATTTTTCTAAAGCTATAAATACTTTTCCTGAAGTAAAGTAAAAATGAGCTGTTAGGCATATGCTTTGTTAAATTAATAAAGCAGAGAAAATCCATTTATTCTTAGAATTTCAGTAGTAGAAATAATTTTTGTGCTCTTAAAGATATATGTTAATTTTTAATGAAAAATGCTAAATCCTCCACGTCTCTGCATAATTTATTCCTGTTATAATTTTTACCATATGAGGGTGTAACAGAGAGAATGCAGGGAGCAGCAAAAAAGTTTACTTGGCTGAAAGATTAGTTTATCAGGAATCAGAGTGTGAGGTGAGGGTGAGGGGTAAAAGGGGTCCTGTTAATGAAGCCCATGAGCAGGAATTCCGGCTTGGTTCCAGACCCCACTAACAAATTGCTAGAGGGTTCTGAAAAGACAAAGGTCCTGGTGAGAGGTGCTTTGAGCTGGGGATTCAGACTGCTGCCTCAACACACTGTTAGGGGAGAGGGAACTAGGGGTGTAAAATGGGGGAAATTGAGGACTTGGTCCAGCACAGAGCCTAGACGGGGGTGTGCCTCTGTGGATGGAAAGGAGTGAGAAGGGCAGAAAGAGTGAAAGAAAGGTGAAGAAGGGGAGAGTCTGGGTGTGCAGGAAGGATGGGAGGCCAAGGTTGGGGCCTGTACCACAGGTGGGTTGTGGTACCAAAACTGGTCACCTGGGGAAACTAGGTCAAGGGTATGTGTTGGTTGTGATCATGGAAATTCCTTTATTTCTATTCCCTATTAATCATTGCAGGTTAAGTTAATAAATTACATGCTCATTTGTAGAATTTGAGACTTTTCACTCTTCTGGGCAATTCTTTCATGATGGGGCATTTAAAGGTTTAGAAATTATTGGGCTATTTCAAACATCAAATGTATGAAATCTCATTATAGTAGCTAAAGCCAGCCGGAATAACCAGGATTTCTTTCCTACTCCCAACTAATTAGGAAGAAAATCCATGCTATTTTAATATCTTGTATAAAATTGTCTAGAAGAAAATGTGTTTGTGTTTACCTAGAAAGATACTTGTAAATATTTGACATGACAGCTTTTATAGGGTAGTCATTATTTTAATTTCGCATTGTCTACAATTTGTTTGTTGATGTTCAGCTGTTGTTTGAAAGGGCCATAGTTGGAGGAACCTACATTGAGGAAATACTGAATTAAACTATATATATCTTATCCAGATAGATAGTGGAAGGAAATATTAGTCTAAGTTTTTTCTGGCATCTTTTCCTTCATATCAAAATTACATAACCTAAAAATTAAGTAATGATATTTTTAGCAATACTGTATTGCAGATGTATACACAGATTATGCATTAAATCAATTTGTCTACTAGCTTAGGTCTGTAACTACACTTTCCCTGGGAAAATGTTTTCTTCAGTTAAAATAACTAAATTATACATTTCGTTCTCAATTAGAGATTTTTTTGCAGACATGGAATAAATGAAGATCCTCTGTTGTTCTAAATCTGTTCACGTTTAATTTGTTAAAGAGAATTGAGACACCTTAATAACAGTCGTTTTAGTCTGACTGTACTGAAGAGAGTAGTATGGATACACATACAGTCTGCTAACCCAGAGGCCATTTATCATGAAGTTTCAGTACCTAAAATGTTTCTGTAAATGAGTAAGCAGAGAAATTATCCCCAAGCAGAGAAACCAATGTCCCAAAGTCTTTTGAGTACATCTATGCTCCACCTGGTTTTTAATCTCCACCCATTTAGCACTATTTTAAACATTCCAATATCATTGTTTTTCTCATTTCTCATCCCATAGCATATTAGGGAAAACAAATTAGAATGAGTGAGATTTTGTAGAAACAGGAATGCTAGTAACAAACAGTAAGAAGAGCAGTGGCCAACAAACTGATAGGGAGGAGACAGGACATTTGTTAAAAGACAGGCACTGGCATTAGAAATGCCTTGCAATTTGGAACTTTTAGTGCAGGGCAAAGATCCATAGCCATAAATGGGGTAGTCCCAGAGGACACTGCTATGATACTGTTGTCTTAATAGTATCCTTGAATCATCCAGAAAAGTTCAGTTATAGGATGATTGAAATCTTTAAAAAAATGTTTTACAGTAAAAAAAAAAATCAGAATCACAGATACACGTGTATCTGGGCAGATGTATCTTTGATTACACCTAGAGATAAGCATTTCAGTTATCTAAAATACTTTTATGAAACACTGCATTACAAGATGAGGCTGGATAAATGAACTGTACTCATAAATACAAAACAGGATGAATTAATTTGATCTTACTGTTGGTTACTTTTCTTAACCACCCCTCTCTTTGAGTACCATTTATTTTTCCTCTCTTTCTGGCTTACCTGTACATTTTATAGATATGTACTATTTGGTGTATATGTACTGTAATACCTCCCCTGTGTTCAGATTTGTAATAGGAAAGACCATTATGCTTTTTGCTCTCTATAGGATTCATCAGTCCATGTGCCCTGCCTGTTCACCGCTGGGCATTCCTTCCCCAGATGGGGCTCCATGCCCTATTCCTGTCCCTACTTGGACTGAACCTATGACTGCCAATTCTTGCTGGTCTCAAGGCAGGGTATTTAAGGCTATAGATTCCTACCCTTCCTCTCATTCTTGTGATTTTTGGTTACTGACTAAAAGAGAAACCCTTTACTGGGTATTATAGCCTTTCTATTGGCTCCTGTTACTATTAACCATACTTTCAGCTCTGTCCTTTATTCTTTGAGACTGGTGTTCCATTGCGTTCCAGCTCTCTTGTATCCCCAGTCTCATCATTTTCCAAATATAACTGAATCACAGATCTTTCCCTCAACCTCAGGCCCATACACTGCTTATGAGAAGGTTCATCCATCCATTCATTCAACAAATATTTCAGTGTCTGTTACATGTCAAGCACTGTTTCAGGTGCCAGAGAGGTAGGAGTGCACAAAACAGAAGCAGATCCCTGCCCCTAAGTAGCTTATATTATAGCGCATTCTTGGGGGCAGAGAGGGCCAGACTGTAAACAAGTAAATTTAGAATATTGGTGAAATACATATAAATATATATAACACTGAAAAGTACGATGCAGAAAAATAAAGCAAGGTAAGGGAAGTGCATGTTGGTGGAGTGGTGACATTTTAGCAGGGATCTGAGGAGAGTTAAAGAGTAAGCCGTGGCAGGTATCTGGAGGAAAAGAACTACAGGTTGTGGGGACGGTGGTTTCCAATGCCTTGAGGCAGGGCATTCTTGGTGTGTTCAGGGAAGGACAAGGGGATCAATGCAGCTGAAGCTAAGTATGAGAAGTGAGGCTGGGCATGGTGGCGCACGCCTGTAATCCCAGCACTTTGGGTGGATCACCTGAGGTCAGGAGTTTGAGACCAGCCTGGGTGTGTGCCTTTAGTCCCAGCTACTTGGGAAGCTGAGGCAGGAGAATCACTTGAACCCAGGATGTGGAGGTTGCAATGAGCGAGATCGCACCACTGCACTGCAGCCTGGGTGACAGAGTGAGACTCTGTCTCAAAAAAAAAAAGGAGTGAGAAGAAGGAAAGGTCAGAGGTCAGAGAGGTAGTCAGGGCCCAGATCATGTAAGGCCGTAGAGCCCATTATAAGAACTTTGACTTTTACTGTGAGTGAGGTGGGAAAATATTGGTGCATTTTAAACAGAGAAGGGACATGACTTGAGTTTTTGTTTTGTTGTTTTTAACTTGAGGAAGATATTAAAGAGGGACAAAGATGAAGTTAGGGAGACCAGCTAAGAGGCTACTGCAGCAATCCAGGTAAGACAGGACAGTGGCTTGGGCCACCATTAAAGTAAAGTAGTTGGATTCTAGAATATATTTAGAAGATAGGGTTATCAGGATTTGTTCATGAATTTTATGTAGAGAGAAATGGAGGCTTTCTTCCATATTTAAAGATCTGGGTGGACTGGCCAGGATTCCCCTATCTATCCATTGCCACATTTGAATCTAACTTACTTTTTCACTTCCATAGGAAAATGAAACAAAACTCTCCTTTTTTGAACATCTCACTGTTGGGCTTTGTTGCCTCTGCCTTTCTTAGTCCTCTTTGTCTGTTGTTCTTCGCTTCAATCCCACATGCCTTAGGGACTTTGACGTTTCTCCATCCTCACTCCTGCTGTTGCTCTGGGAGACTTCCAAGTCCCTTCAAATGCTGACTTGTGACCGGCCTTAAAGTTCCTTGTCTGACTCAACTGTGATAACCTTTACAGCACTGTAATCACCTGCTTTCATGACCAGTCTCTGGGCCTTATCACCTAGAAATATGCCAAGAAGATATAATTAACTCCACTATCCCATTTTCAAGCCACAGTCTCTGGCTGTTCAGCTGTCTTATACCTCCCTCTCTTCACTCTCTCAGAGACTATAATTTTCCCTTGGTCTCTGAATTTTTTATTTTTCCTACTTCCATATTTACCTGGCAAAGCCCTAATTCCAAATTAATCCTGCAGTCATCCTCTGCATGGATACCCAGGCAGCTGAACAGTGTGGTGGAAAACTGGGTAAAATGGTCAGTGGATCAGTTCATGGTTTCCAGTCTTGTCTCAATCCTGACCAGCATTACTTAAGTCTTTCACTCAGTGACTCTCAATCTCGGCTGCATATTAGAATCATCTGGGAACTTAAAAAAATCCTGGAGCCCAGGCTACGGAGGCCAGTTAAATCTGAAATTTGGAGGCAGGACCCAAGCATCAGTAGTTACTCATGTTCTTTAGTGATTCTAATGTGCAACTAAGATTGAGAACCACTACTTTAAACTTGTTCTTGAAGGATTTTCAGTTTCCATTTCCCTGAAAAGCTATTCTATTCTTTCACTAATCTCTAAAAAGCACTCTACCTAACTCCGTTTTATAAACCCTTGGCAATTGATCCCACCTCCTACTTGCTAGAAAAATTGAAGCATCTATTGGTGAATCCTCTTTTTTAGTCCCCATTTAGTCAACTATACATTTAATTAGGGCCTAGATAAGCCAGGCACTGTGGTAGGCATTGGGCATAGAGTGGTAAATGGGACAGTTATAGTCCGTGCCTTCCTGGTGCTTATGGTCTAGCCCTGCATCCAGGCAGGCCAATTAGGCAATTACTCGACATGGTGAGTGCTATGGGCGCATGTAGGAAGGGCCCTAATCCAGACTTAGGCTCTGGAGAAGGCTTCCTCCCCTTTACTGATTCATCTATTCCATGCCCTTCTCTCCCGTTTTCCTTCTCGGAGGAGGTATCACCCTTGCTCCATTGGAGGGAGCATGCTGCCTTGCAGGGCGTCTGTCCACTCCCTCTCATTTTCTCCTCTAGACCTTCATGGGTTGTTCCTTACTGTTTCTCTCTATTATTTCATCCCCTCACTGTAAAAATACTCAAACAGTTATCACCTTAAGACTAATAAAGCTTGATTTTGCCTCTCCTTCTTCTCTTTTAGCCTTCACCACCAGGCTTCGTGAACAAGACCTGTTCAATGCCTGCTATCAATCACCTGCCTTTGCATTTTGGCTTTAGCCTTATCATTGCTTAATTTCCCATTCCCTCCAGTCACAGAGGCTTCCAGGTTGGCTGAATTTGCTGAAGACCATTCAACTCTATGCACTGAACCTCTCTGATGCATTTGACCCTGTTCATCCCTGCCTCCCTCTTCAGAATTTTTCCCACTTTTGTTTTTGTGATTCTGCACGTACTGAGTTCTCCTCATGTCTTTTTGACTCTTTCTTTTTTGTCTTCTTTGTGATATTCCATCTTTTGGCCCTCCCCTTAAATGATGATATTCTCCAGGCGTTTGTCTTTAGACCACTGTTGTTCTCATGCATCTATTACTGTGGTTTTAATCACCATCTAGATGTGAAGTTCCAAAAGCTGTATCCTTAGCCTTGACCTTCTTCCCAAGTGCCTGCTAAACATCTCCACCTGAATGTTCCCTGGGCTTGTCACATTGGGATTTACTTTACCAAACTATCTCTGCCCTTGTTCAGGCCTATAATGATTTCTCCTTGGGATGATGGAATTAAACCCCACTCGGTCTCCTTGCTCTTAGGCTTACCCGTCACATTCATCCTTTACATAGCTGATTTGCCTATAGCTAAAGCTTGCACTAGGGGGATTCTTCTGGTACAGGCTTGGGGTTTTCAGTGGGTAGCACTCTGGTGACCTGTGTGGTTGAGCTCTTTTACATATTGAGCTTATGAATAATAATTCACCTTTTCAGCGCTTCCTATTGCCTATGCAATGTCTTTCACACTCTTCCTCATTTGCACTCCTTTCTCAGTGCATTTGCCCATCCTACAACCCGAAAGTACCCAATTCTTACTGTTCACCAAGAAATAGCTCAGTCTCACATCTTTCACAAAGCCTTCTTGATCATTCACATCTTCATTTATTTATTCACTGATATTTATTAGACATTTACATTGTTGCATTGTCCCAGGCAGCAAACAACATTCCCAAAAGGAGGAAAGTAAGAACACACCTGAAGGCATTAGAGAAGTGCTTCTCAAACTATCTGTGGTGATAGACCAACTGGGTTTTTAATTTGTTTTTTTTTCTTTTTTTCCCTATCGTGGATCAGTAAATGGTCCTATTGCACACAGTGAATATGCAGGTTGCACTACATGTGACTCACCTCACAAATTCAGCAACACTTGAACTGGTCTATGCCTTGTTCAACAAGCATCACATATTTGGATGTCACAGCAATGTCAAATTGCTATAAACATTTCTAAATGCTTACACTTGATTTCTGGACTTAGCTGGTACCAGTCTAGTAACAAACCATTTGTGCGTCAGCACTGGTCACAGGCCACTGCCCTAGAGTGTTTGCTATAGATGCCATGGTAGAAGAGGGGACAGCTTATGTCAGGGGCTCAGAAGAGACTGGACAGTTTGCCTGGGTGGTTTAGCTGTAAGGGGAACAGAAAGCATGTTAGAGGAAGGCAGAATTATAAAAAGTGAGCTAGGCTTCCCAGCCAGCCGAACAAGGATTTTTAGTCATGAAGAGAAACTGGAGCATAGATAGAGGGGGAAGGAGGAGCACCTGGGCTTGCTGAGTTGGAGAACAGAGGGGACATAGTGGAAAAGATTGCTGTAAGGCAAGAGATGAAGCTAGAGAGTCAGGTGGGGTTGAGATCATTTTTTCAGCGAATACTTTTTGGGAGTCAACCATGTGCCAGACCCTGTCTAGGAACTGGCATTAGAAGTCCAGCAGGGACAGTTTTTCTCTACTAGAGATTAGAAGGGTGCTAAGCATCATCAAAGAGACTTTTTAGTAACTATAGGCAGTCTTTGAAGGATTTTGAAGTAGAGCATGGTGTGATTGCTTTAATCCTTGGGAAGATGACTCTGGTGGCCTTGTGTACAATGGATGGCTGTTCATTTAGGAAAGTTAGTTGAAAGGTGATTTCAGTAATCTTGGCCACACAAAGAAGGAAGTGAACTAGGCAGTAATTGTAATTATTACTCAAATTTACTGAGAACTTGGTATAGGGCTTAAAGCTACAGCATACTAAAAACAGATAATTCACTAGGCAGACAAGAAAACATCAACACAAGACAGACTTATCAGTAGACAAACTTATTAGTTCACTTCCTTCTGTGTGTGGCCAAGAGATGATAAAGCTCAGGAAGTAGCAGTCAGGGGTTGAGGGGAGGAAGTGGAGTTGAAGGAAAGGGAAAAGGACTTTTAGGAGAAATATCATAAAGATGGCATACGCCACAGGTCTTAAGGGGTCAGTGGAGTTTAAGGATGGCTCACAGTTTCTGATTTGTGATCAGGTTCATGGTCCAACTCATGGTGAGAATTCATAATAGAAGAGGAGGGTGTTGGAGAAGTGAGAAGTCAAGAGTCTAAAGATGTCACACCAGTTAGGTGCCTCTCTGTGCTCCTGTAGTGCTTTGTGCTAACTTCTTGCATAGAATTGTCCATTGGGCTGAAGTACTTATGAGCTCCTTGAGAATGTGTACCCATTTTTCTATCCCAGACATTGGGCACAGGGCCTGGCATGTGGAACAGGCTTAACAAATGGTTCTTAAACTAAACCAAAAGATAGTGTATTAGTTTTCTATTGCTGCCATAACAAACCACCACAGACGGGATTTTTAAGTTCATTGAAATAACACAGATGTATTATCTCACAGTTCTGTAGGTCAGAATTCCAGGTTGGCACAGCTGGTTTTTCTGCTCTGTGTTTCACAAGGCCCAATTAAGGTGTTGGTCAATTGGGCTCTTATTAGGAGGCTCCATTTGGAGCTCCAGTGGGAGCTTGGAATCCATTTCTAAGCTCATTCAGGTTGTTGGCAGGATTTACTTTTTTTGTGGCTGTAGGACAGAGGTTCCTGTTTCCAGGCTGTCTGTCAGAGGCCACCCTTACCTCCTAGGAACCTCTCTGCAGTCTTTGAATGTGGGCCAGTCCATCCCAGAGCCAGCAAAGTTGCATTGAGTATTCATGCTTCAAATCCTCCTTCTTCCAGCCAGAGACAGTTCTCTACTTTTAAGGATGCATTTGATTACATCGGGCCCACCATGATAATCCAGGGTAACTCTCTATTTTAAGGTCTATAAATTTAATTACATCTGTAGAAACCCTTTTGGACATATTAGGGGCGGAGAGGAGAGCATCATTTTGTCTACTACAATAGTAATTATCCACCAAGTCATGTAGGCATTATGGTTGTGTTTTTTTTTTTTTTTTTTTTTTTAATCTCAAGACAGAGTCTCACTCTGTCACCCAAGTTGGAGTGCGGTGGCTCGATCTCGGCTCACTGCAACCTCCACCTCCCAGGTTCAAGTGATTCTCGTGCCTCAGCCTCCTGAGTAGCCAGGATTACAGGCGCCCGCCTGCTACCACGCCGAGCTAATTTTTGTATATTTAGTAGGGACGGGGTTTCACCATGTTGGCCAGGCTGGTCTCAAACTCCTGACCTCAGGTGATCCACCCATCTTGGCCTCCCTAAGTGCTGGGATTACAGGCATGAGCCACCGTTCCCAGCCTATGATCGTGGTTCTTAAACACTTAGGCATTCTAGCACCTCTCATTTGTACAGGGAAGCAAAAGGAGACTGAATTTGCCCAGCGTCAGAAGGGAATGGGAACAGAGATAGATCACAACCCTTCACCTTCCACTCTTTCTTCTAACCATCAGTACATTGTCCATCTCATCCATCTGTCTATCCATCTATCCCATCTATTCAACTCGTAGTCATTCATTCATTAATTCATAAACATTTGAGTAGCTGCTTTTTTAAAAGAGTCTGTGCTAGGTTGGGAAATGAGGAAGAAAGTGAGATACAAAGATAACATTTCTGATTTCTGTCAGTTCGTTTTTAGTATATTGAAGTCTATATCAATCTCTGCTCTCCCCTCCCCTCCCCTCCCCTCCCCTTCCCTTCCCTCTTTTTCTTTCTCCCTGTTGCCCAGGCTGGAGTGCAGTGGCACAATATCTCAGCCCACTGCAACCCCCGCCTCTCAGGTTCAAACGATTCTCCTGTCTCAGCCTCCCGAGTAGCTGGGATTACAGGTGCCCACCACCATGCCCAGCTAATTGTTTTGTATTTTTAGTAGAGACGGGGTTTCACCATGTTGGCCAGGCTGGTCTCGAACTCCTGACCTCGTGATACAGCCGCCTCAGCCTCCTAAAGTGCTAGGATTACAGGCGTGAGCCACCATGCCCAGCCTCAAGTTTTCTTAAATCCATGCTGTCTACTGATAGGTTTGTCTTGTGTTGATGTTTTTTTCTCTGTATAGTGAATTATCTGTTTTTAGTAAGCTATAGCTTCAAGCCCTGTACCAAGTTCTCAGTAAATGTGAGTAATTGTTACAATTACTGTTTAGTTTACTTCCTTCTATGTATGGCCATAAAATTTAGGAACCATTACTATGTGTATCTTATCGTTGCTTTCCTTTTTAACTTTATTCAAGTAACCAGTGTTACAGTTGCTTATTACTCTTTCCAGAGATCTGTGCACATACAAGGAAGTATTTGTCTTGTGTCTGGCATTAATTATATATTTTAGTGATTATTCCATAGCAGCATAGGTAAAGCTATTTCATTCCTTCATTCTTTTAATAACTTTTTTTTTTTTTGAGATGGAACCTCACTCTGTTGCCCAGTCTGGAGCACAGTGGTGCGATCTTGGCTCACCTCCACCTCTGCCTCCTGGGTTCAAGCAATTCTACTGCCTCAGCCTCTGGAGTAGCTGGGATTACAGGCACCCGCCACCACACCCAGCTAATTTTTGTGTTTTTAGTACATACGGGGTTTCATCATGTTGGCCAGGCTGGTCTCGAACTCCTGACCTCAAGTGATCCACCTGCCTCGGTCTCCCAAAGTGCCGGGATTCCAGATGTGAGCCATTACATCTGGCCCTTTTTATAACTTTATTCTTTTATTATGGCATAGTATTCCATTGTTCAAATATACCAGTTTTTTTTAAACAAGTCTCATATTGGTGGACATTTGGATTGTTTCCACTTCTTTTGCTATTAAAAGATTGCTACAATAAAAAAAATCTCCTGTGTATATCTTTCATGCAAATACACACACACACACACACACACACACACATATATGGTGTGTATATATATGGTGTGTGTGTATATACATGGTGTATATATGGTGTGTGTATATATATATATGGGGGTGTGTGTGTGTGCATATACATATATATATATATATACACGTATATACACACACACACCATTTGTTTTATAGTTGATATTGCCACATCACTCCCATAGAGGTTGTACCAGTTCACATTCCCATCAGCAATGTCTGAGAGTGCCTGTTTCTCTATACCTTGACTAACAAAGTGTGTTATCAGACTTTATGGTCTTGGCCAATCTGATAAGTAAAATGATATTTCACTCTAATTTAAATTTGCACTTTTCACATTGTTGAGTAACATTGGGCGTCTTTTTGAATACATTTTAGAGCTATTTGTATTTACTTTTCTGTAAACCCTCTGTTTTTTGTATCTTTTTTTCATTTCTCTGCTGAGAAATGTTGAGTTTTTTTTTTTTAAGTTTGTTGAAAGCCTTTATGTATTAGAGAAAGTAACCTTTTGGGATATGAGATACTTATGTTTTTCTTTCAGTTTGATTTCTCTTTTGATTTTGTGTGCTTAAGCTTTTCACTGTATAAATATTTAAAGTGGTCATATTTAATCTTTACATCTGTGACTTCTATGTTTTGTGTCATTGTTGGAAAAGCCTGCCTCACTCCAGTATTATAAAATAATTATCTCAGGTTTACCAATTATTTAACTTTTAATTTTGAAATAATTATAGATTCACAAAAAGTTGCAACATTACTACAGAGAGATCTGTGTACTTTTTGTTCAGTTTCCCCCAAACACCAGGTATTTTTATAATTTCATTTTTAAATTTGAATTTTGTATTTATCTGAAATTTGTTTTAATATGAGATATGGATTTCAATTAATTTTTTTTCAGTTGGCTACCCATTGATCCTCACGTAATTTGTTGAATAATCTGTATTTTCCCCAATAATTTAAAATGCATGTGTATCTACTACGAACTAATTCCTGCATCTACTGGTTAATTTCTTAAATATTTAAGGTATCAACTGGAAGAGAAGCTGCCATGGCATTATCATTGTACATTTTTCCAAGGGCCACATGTTGAAATAACCAGTGCTGACTTTGTTTCAAAAATCCGTTTATAGTGTAATTTGGCCTATTTGGCTAGAACTGTGTGGTATTGTGGGTTGTGGTAGGGTATAGGTAAATAACATTTATTCTTTGCCCTCCAGGAGTTCACCTTGTCTTATTGATCCCAATCTATTCAGGTAAAGTCTTTAGACTACATAGTGCTTACGGTTCACCAATTAATCCTCCCTATACTTTTTTTTTTTTTTTTTTTTGAGATGGAGTCTCGCTCTGTTGCTCAGGCTGGAGTGCAGGATGTGATCTCGGCTCACTGCAACCTCCGTCTCCTCCGAATCCTAGTAGTAATTCTCCTACCTCAATATCCTGAGTAGCTGGGACTACAGGGGCCTGCCACCATGCCCGGCTAATTTTTGTACTTTTAGTAGAGATGGGGATTCATCATGTTGGCCAGGCTGGTCTCGAACTCTTGACCTCAAGTGATCCACCTGCCTTGGCCTCCCAAAGTGCTGGGATTACAGGCGTGAGCCACCGCACCCGGCCCTTCCCAAAACTCTTCTAAATGACATATATTATCTCCATTTTGTAGATAATACAGACTCAAAGATTAAAGTTTGTTCCGATATCCAGTCACAGAGCAAGTTGGCAGAGCTCAAACCCAGGTTCTGGTCTTTTGATTACTAGTGTTATTCCGCACCATTCCAGGACATGCCTCAGATCTGCCCGAGATGTCTTTTCACTCCATTGACCTCAGATAAAAACTACCATAACTTGTGAGCTACAACGTAACTCTACTATTCCATCTTGGCTTTAGCAAACCTAAAGACTTTCACCATTTTAATCTTATTTTTAAAATAAATATTAAACAACATGGTGAAACCCCATCTCTACTAAAAAGAAATACAAAAATTAGCCAGGCATGGTGGCACAAACCTGCAATCCCAGCTATTTGGGAAGCTGAGGCAAGAGAATCGCTTGAGTCTGGGAGGCAGAGGTTGCAGTGAGCTGAGATCGTGCCATTGCATTCCAGCCTGGGTAACAGAATGAGACTCAGTCTCAAAAAAAAAAAAAAAAATTTTATTGCGTATATTTGAGATTTACAATGTGATGTTCATGTTTAGTTCCTACTTTTTAATGAAAGGGTTAAGCAAAGTTAGATAACTTCTGCAAGGTTTTTCTGATTTCACTTTGAGCGATGCTAAAGGAAAATGAAATACTCATCTGTTTATTCCATTACCTGAATGTAAGTAGTAGATTTAGTGTATATTTAGGTTATTTAGATTTAGGTAATTCTAAAATTCTTCCCAAGCTGTGATTCTTGCTAGTATTTTCCATAGTTTTATGTTCTCGTATAGGAGGAAGTGAACAAAAACATTTAAAGAATGATAAGTATTTTCATGTGGGTTATTTAGAGGGAAAACATGCTACAAATTCCTTAATCCAATTAAAATCACACTTGTTACGGAAAGTAATGTGGGCTGATTATTGTATAATAGTAGTTTTGATTTCAATTCATTATGTATTAGCTTGGTAGCATATGTTTAAAGGCTACCACTTAAAATTCTGTATATGCTTTGAATTTAAGACTATCAGCTCATATGCTTTGTTAGGGTCCTCTTATAGTTTCCTGGTAATTAGCTGCAATGTAGTTCATGTGATGTTTCTCATGGGATACGGATTTTAGGAGCAGTAAATGGGGATGGGGTGGAGGTAAGTCTCCAGCCCTGTATTTTCTGCTTACCATTCACAATTAAGCCCAGCATAGGTCTTAGTGTGGTGTTAATAAATGTTGGTTGATTGACGAAATTCATTTCACCATGTTGTTCTTCTTACTGCCCTTCACACTGGGAAGCTGTGTGCTATCATGATGAGCATAGACTGGAACCCTGAACTTTGAACACTTCCTCTGCAGCTTAATAACTGTGTGATCTGGAGCAAATTTCTTAACTTCTCTGAGCTTCAGTTTCCTTGTCTGTAAAATAAAGATAATGGTATTTCTCTGATAGAGCTGCTAGGAAGATTGAATGTGATAATGTCAGTGGAACACCTAGCACAGTACATGACCCAGAGCCTTCAGTTAGTGGGCGTTATTGTTATTCTCTTGGATAACTTGGGTAGCAACTCACTATACTCCCTTGCCTCAAGAAGTAGAGACAATAGTTGGTTTCAGAGGATGTGCCTAGTTGTACTGCTTGTGGTATGCTGGGTCAGCTCCCTTTGTTTCAAGAAAACTCTGCAATCTCCTCACAGAATCTGTTAACACCTCTTTGACTTTTGAGCAATACTCCAAGATGACTACTGAGGCTGGATGAGAAGGCTGATTGTCACCTGTGGTTCTGCTTCTTCCTTATGCACTTTTGACCCATTTCACAGATTTCATAATAACTCATTATGAAAAATTTATTTTTTCAGAACCACCAATTTTTAAAACTTTAATCAAGACAGCTTTCTTTTTGCAAAAGATTTCAATAATGAGGATTCCAGGTTGGCACAGGCTGATTTGGGCAACTGAGAGAAGTCTTTCCAACCTTTGTCAAAGAAGTAGCTTAGCTGAGTTCGTTCTTGTTGCCACCTTGCTTTTGAACCTCTTGGTTAATGTATAAAAGCAGAGGAACTGCTTTCATCTGAGGCACATAGTGGCAAAGTTCCCATGGCAGGAAATGTTTGTTCTTACAAATCTCATACATGGTGGTCACAAGGGAGACCTTTGTATTTTGTTTTGCTTGTCTGGGCTTTACCATAATTTGATGATTGTTTCAGTGTTTTTGCCGGAGAGCTAACTGTCTAAGAGAAAAGACTATGATGCACTTGCCCTTAGGGACCTTCTTAGCCCCAATCTACCTGTCGAGTTTTAGCTCCTGCTTCCCCTCTTCGCAAATCCGTTTTGTACTACAACCAGGCTGGTGGTCTTTTAACAAGTGTTCTCTGAAGTAACAATCCCTGTTTCTGTTAACAGAAAAAAAAAAAACATGATAGAAACAAAAACAAAGAGTTGATGACTTCTGAGATTGGGAGGGAGGAATGGGGGCAGGTGAGAAATAACTTACTGAAGGGAAATAGAGATTTTTACATTGGAGGGCAGTAGGGAGTGTTGAATGAGAAGAGTGGAGTCAGATAGTGGAGCTGAGAACTTGGGACTTGATGTAATTTAGAATAGGGAAAGGGGAAAAGGTGATGAAAGTGGTATTTTAGGGCTATTTTTTTCTCTTAATAAGATTAACCCTAAGCATAGATTTAAGGGATATACGAGTAGAGGCAAGAGTTATCCAGGCCCAGTTATAGTAATACACGCGTCAACTGAAGTTCTGGTTGTTAGCAGTGAGAATTGTGGTGAACATTTTCATTTGAGAAAAGTCGTTGTAACAGCTCGCAGGTTGGAGGTGAAAGAGCACAGTCAAAGATGATTCCAATGGCTTGGAGTAAAAGAAAAGTCAAGCCATTAACACCTGTGAAGGCGATGGATCAAGAAACCTGTTGGTTCAAGATAGAAGCTGGGAAAGATGAGTTCCTTTTGGGATTAATTAGGCTTCCTGTGATGGTGGAATATCCAAATTATAATGTTTATTGGCAGTTGGAAAAAATGGACTCTGGCATGGATGAAAGGTTAGGGTTCAGAGTATAGACTTAGGGTCATTACCATTGTTTTAGGAGCAAGTAGATAGAAAAGAGAGCACCAAGGATTGAGGGGAGAAATCCTCCATTGCAGGGGTATGGAGAAAATAACCAGCTAAACAAAACAAGCAAGAGCTGAAAGATGGAAAGGCTTGAGGCCAGTGAGATGAATGCTATACTGTGGAAGCCAAGGTCAGGGCTGTGAGAAGGAAGGAGAGGTCAACAATGAGGGTCTGCAGGCAGATCAGAGTAGATAAAAACTTAGGATAAGTCTTTGGGTTTAGCAAGAGGGAGGTTCTCTACCTTTGTGTACAATTCCAGTGAGAGAGGAAACCTTTAACCAAGCAAGATGGTTATCTGAGAAGAGTCACACCTTCCATCAAGAATCCCTGTAGAGATGCTGTGATCCAGAATCCCTGCCATGCTAAATCACAGTCTGTCATATCTACTCAAGAACAGTTCCTTTCCCTTATTCCATTATCATATGCCTATTCTTTTTTTTTCCAATTAAATTTTGCAGCTTGTCCTCTCCAGCCTAGAGAGGGCTTGTCACTATTGTTATTGAACTACATAGGTCACAACCAGTAAAACTTTTTTCTATTCCAACACATTTTCTGATGAAAATTAAATATATACCAAGTGATAAATTTGATTCTCTATTGTCAAACTTAATAGCAAGAAACTCTTTGTTACATTGTACTACTTCATTTTCTCTCAAGATAACATTTTATTCTTTATATTTCCTTTTCTTTATTTAATTAAATTAATTAATTAATTAATTTATTTATTTTGAGAGATAGGATCTTGTTATGTTGCCTAGGCTGCAGTGCAGTGGCACAATCATTGCTCATTGTAACCTCAAACTACTGGGCTTCAGTGGTCCTCTTGCCTCAGTCTCCTGAGTAGCTGGGACAACAGGTGTGTGCCATCATGCCCAGTTAATTTTTTAAAAATAATTTTATAGAGATGAGGTCTCCCTGTGTTGTCCAGGCTGGTTTCAAACTCCTGGCCTCAAGCAATCCTCCTGCCTTGGCCTCCTAAATTGCTGAGATTAAAGGTCTGAGCCACTGTACCTGGAATTATATTTCTCATTTATGTTTTTTTTTCTAGAATTTATCTTAGATTAAGATTGAGATTAGGTGTCTTACTCTTTACGTTGCTATAAGAGAATACTAAAGAACGGGTCGTTTATAAGAAAATTATTTCTTACAGTTCTGGAGGCTGGAAGTCCAAGGCCAAGGGGCTACATCTGGTGAGGGCCTTCTTGCTGGTGGGACTCTGTACAAAGTCCTGAGGTGGTACAGGGCATCACATGGTGAGGGGGCTCATGAGAGTTGGCTAGACTGGCTTTTATAGGAGACTCACTCTCCTGGTAAATAACTCACTCCCTCCATAACCCATTGATCCATACATCCATGAAGACAAAGGTTGATGGCCTTTGTGTGAGTTATACAGGCCCCAGTTTTTCAGTTTCTAATCGTTTATTCTTGGTATGTCATTATTTATTTATTTTTATTTTTACCTTTTCCATTTCCCCTTTCAGGAATATGTCATTATTTATTAGTCTAACAAAATGTAGTGGGAAAGAGGAAGACATCTGCTACTTATCAGAAAATAAGTCAGATGGACTACTTGAGAAAGACACTGAAGCCAATAAAGAGAAACACTTAGAATGCCCAGTATGCTAATGACTATACTATCTTCTATGCTATATATAGTAGTATATATATAGTATGTGCATAAACACACACATACTATATACTGTTTTTTCCTTCTAGGTATGAATGATCATAGTTCAAATGAATAAAATGCAGCTAATTCGCAAAGTTTTTTTTTTTAAAGTACAACTGACCTTAATGAAAACACATTCCTCAAGTTTTTGAGAATCAAATCTCAGTAAAGAAGATCTTTTGAGAAGATAAATACAGCCTCTCAGTAAAGGGCAGAAGCACAAATAGAATACAGTTAGACACCAGAAAGTTGAGAAGTTGACCTGGTCATGTGAGTTATTTACAGATAAATATACCTTATTTACTTACTCTTCTAAGTTAAAATTGAAACTGAGAAAATAGGGCCTTCTTACTGCCCAGTACAGCTATGAGAATTTATTTACTGATTGATGAATACCATGGATATTTAGTCCTTGACTCACCTCCCCTGGGTCGGTACTGTGCACAATACAAATTTGCTTAAGAAACCCTTCCACCCTACCCTACAAGAACTTACAAAATTCTGGGTGAGGTAAAACATATCTACAAATGACATGCAGTATAATGACTCCCAAATATAGAGGTATGTGCAGGAGTTAGAACCAAAATATTAATAACTAGTGTGGTATGGATGTCCAATGAATCAGATCAGATGCCAGCCCTGAAAAACTGACCTGCCTGTCCTGAAGCACAAGAGTGGAATATCAGTACTGGTTACATGTCATGTGCTGTAGGATTGCATATTTGTATAATTTAGTAATTGATTCCATTGAATAATCATGTATAGGTAATGGGCTAATCTATCGTCAGTTTTGAATAAAATAATGTTTCTAACATGAATTCTCTGTAGAAGCTTTTTAAGCAGAAATTTAGATAAGCAGTGGGCTTAGAAAAATCCACATGAAAAGCCTTTAATAAATGAATGAATTCATCATCTCCCTTTCCCTTCAGTATGTGATTCCAGTGTCCGTGTCCTCACCCATGAATGGGAAATGAAGGTGTGTGTTAAGTATTGAAATATAGCAGGAGGAGAATCCTAGGGGTACTGCCTTAAACTGGGCCAACCTGCTTTTTTAGTTCTTCTGCCCACAAATGTTTTCCTTCATACTATAAGAAATGCCCCATTTTCTTAAGTACCTAAAATATTCAAAGTTTCATTTGTGTTAACAATCCTCAAGTGAAGTTCCACTGGCCACAAATGCAAAGCAGGCAGGCAAGATAAAGTTTGTTTTTTCTCACCGAGCGATAGTTTGAGGGCTGATAATTTCAGTTTATAGTCATTTTTTCCTGTAGCCCAAGGACATGGAAAGTGAAAAAAAGAAGAATTCAGGAAGCTGAGTTGTAGTGTTCAATATTCATACCAAGATTCATTCCACCTCATAGGTTGCATCCCATATCCTTTAAGGCATTTTTATCTGTTCACTAGTGTATAGAGTTTCCATAATCAGAATCAATCCTGTTGTTCCATTCACCACCCGGAGAAAAAAATTAGGATTGTTAGTCTATTTGCTTCTCCGATGTGAGGCTGTGGTTTCTCTATTTTCCTACTTTTTTTCTGATTTCCTGTGAAATCAAAGCTTTTGCCTTAGGCATATACATAAACACTCATGCAATTTCAGCTTCTCTCCCACGAACTTTTCTTGGCCTTACAAATGTATTCAAGATGTTTTTGTCCTTGAAATAAATCTCTCCTTCACTCTACTATCTTCTTTCTTCCTCCTATAAATAAGTATCTTGAGTAACTGGGTCATAGAAAGGGAGTGATCCCTGAGTGTTGGGTCCAACTCCTTCTTGGAAAATCCTTCAGAACTTCAGTCATCACAGCTAGACACTAGGAGTCCTTCCAGTTCAAACCTTCCTCCGGGATGAATTTATATTTATCAAGACTAGCTACTTTCAATGCCTCCTCACTCCTTGGGGCCTGGGTTTGATTTCTGCCACCCAACTGTGTATTATACTGTAGAAGTTTATAAATTTAGCTAGTTTCAAAATTCAGCAGGTTTTTTCTTCATCCATATTCACTCAACACTGGAGAACTAGTTTTCTTCCTTAGATTCTTCGACACTACCAATACCAGTTGTCATCTTAACATTCTTTTTCTTTCTTTCATTTTTAAACATTTTAAAATAGAGTTATCAGACATACACAGAGGTAGAGATTAACACCCATGTACTATCATCATCCATTCTCAAAAATTGTCAACGTTTTACCAGTCTCTTAATATTATTTTTTAAAGAAAAAAATCATTTTGTTCTCATAACATTTCCATCACCCTCCAGAATTCTCTTGTGCTGCACTTTGTAATGAACCCCTCTCCATCCTCCAACCCCAGGCAACCTCTGACAAGTTCTCTATCTTTATAGTTTAGCTTTCTCCAGAATTTCATAGATGAATTTTATAGTATGTGTTCTTTGGAGTCTGGCTTATTTCACTTAATAAGAATCACAGAAATTGAATCACAGAAATACATTTCAGATTCAACCATGTTGTATCAGCAGCCTTTTTCTTTTTATTGCTGAGTAGTAATTCATTGAATGGATATACCACTGTTTGTTTATCCATTAATTAGTCAAACAAAATTTCAGTTGTTTATTATTTTGGGTGACTATGAATAAAGTCACTATAAACATTTGTGTACAAGTTTTGGAATGAATATAAGTATTTCTTTGTCTTGGGTTAATATTAAGGGTAAAATTGCTGGGTCATTTGCTAAGTGTATGGGATTTTAATAGGAATTGTGTTGATCAATTTAGGAGAATTGATATCTTAACAATATTAAGTTTTCCAAACCATGAACATGGTATCACTTACCATTTATTTAGGTTTTCTTTGATTTCCTTAATTTGATTTTTCTGCATAGATGCATAAGAATTTTTTTCTTATTCTTTGAGTTCATCAATTTAACCAGGATTTGTCTTGCTATTGATTGTTATGCATCAGATTATCTTACAATCTTGTTTTCTCAGTCTGTCTATAAAGTCCGTAGGAAATTATTTTTTGTTACGTATTTGAATATGTTACTTTTTCTTTTGTTGAATCTTGTACTTTAGAAAGACCAATTACCCTTTTATAGGATCATCTTTGCCCTTCTTTTTTTTTCTATTGCTTTAACCTTTATCATTTTCATTTGAACACTTCAGGTTTTCTTCTATACCTAGAAATCACTGTTTGGCTCTGAATACTGTGTTTCTGGCTGTTTCTGATTTATTTTTTAGTGTGCTAATGATGCTTTGGTCCTCAATTTGTTTCATTGGTTCTACAGTCTCCCATTCCATTTTATTCTTTTATCATTTTATGAATGCCTGTTTTTAACTCAAAACACTTCTGGAGAATTTCTTTTTGTTCCTTTAGTTACCTTTTGTTGTTCTTGGTTATTTTTTGTCTTCTGTGTCCTTTTTGCTTTGCTTTCTTTCCCCCCACAGTTTATTTGTAAAGTTTTCCAGTGATTTTTTTTTTTCATCAAATGAATATTAGGGCACCTCTAGTCAGACCACATACTTACTCTGATACAATTTGGGTGCTTTGCTGTCTCTTTCCCTCAGTGTTTTTGAGCCAGTTTGTTTTTTCTCACTGAGCGATAGTTCGAGGGCTGATAATTTCAGTTTATAGTCATTTTTTCCTGTAGCCCGAGACATGGAAAGTGAAAAAAAGAAGAATTCAGGAACCTAAGTTGTAGTGTTCAATATTCATAACAAGATTCATTCCACCTCATAGGTTGCATCCCATTCCCTTTAAGGCATTTTTATCTGTTCACTAGTGTATGGAGTTTCCAGAATCAGAATCAATCCTGTTGTTCCATTCTCCACCTGGAGAAAAAAAAAACAAAATTAGGATTGTGAGTCTATTTGCTTCTCCTCTGATGTGGGGTTACTTGTGAGGATTCTCAGGCTCTTTTGCATCCCCAGCACAGCTGGGGGAAGAGGCCATGTTGAGTTAGGAACCCTGCCATGTTGTAGATGCCACTGTGCTCCCGACCCTTTCCTGGGCCACAGCGTTTTGCCATTTAGAACATTTGTATGTAGCCCTTCCTTATTTGGTTGCCTCTGTGAAATTTTGTGGGCAGTTTTTCTTTTGACAATTTATTTTTCTTTTTGCTGTATTTGCAGCTGCTGCCAATACCAAAGTAGAAGCTCCCTTCTACAGCTCTCTGACTTGCTTCTTTATGTTTGTCCCTGGATTCTCTTTCTATTTCCCCAACATGGGTGTTCCCTGAGGGGCTTCCTTCCTGTGAACATAAAGATGGCAGTTCACAAGCCAAGGACAGAGACCACAAACAGTTCCTTCAGCCCTCAGAAGGAACCAACTCTACCAAGACTTGATTTTAGACTTCTAGCATCCAGAACTGTGAGACAATAAATTTCTGTTACTTTTTTTCTGTCATTTCTTTTTCTTTTTTTGCAGTATTTGAAGCTCCTATCAGGCAGCTTCCTTCTGCACCTTTCTGGCTGTTGCTTCTTTAAATTTGTCTCAGCTGCTCTTCCTGATTCCTAAACATGGGTGTCCCCTGGGTGCTGCCCTTTGCCATGTCTCCTATATTATTTCTCACAGAGATTTAGTCTGCTCCCATGACAATGATTGCCTCTCTTTACAGGTAACCCTGGCCTTAATCCTGGGCTCTGATTCTGGATTTTTCTTCAAGTTGAGTGAACATCTTCACTTTGGTGTATTAGTTTGCTACAACTGCTGTAATAAAGTGCCATAAACTAGGTAGTTTAAGCAACAGATATTTATTACCTCATGGCTCTGAAGATGAGAAATCTGAAATCCAAGTGTTGGTAGGGTTGGTTTTCTCTGAGGGCTATGAGGAAAGGATCTGTTCAGGCCTCTCCCCTTGGCTTATAGGTGGATGTTCTTCCTGTGTGCATGTCTGTGTCTAAATTTCCTGTTTTTATAAAGACCCCAGTCATAGTGGATTAGGGACCACCTAATGACCTCATTATAATTTGATGACTTCTGGAAAGACTCTTTCTCCAAATAAGGTCACATCCTGAAGAACTGGAGGTTAGGACTTTAACATACAAATGTTGGGAAGACACAATTCAATCCATAACACTTGGATATTTACTCATATCACACATATTTCCTGCTACATGCCAGGCGTTGGTCTAGGCCCTGGGAATATGGACGTGATGAGGCTCAGTCTCTTTCCTCTTCATGAGTAGAAAAGATAAGAATAGATTTGCAATACTATATACAGGAAGTGCTCTCATAGATGAGAGATTCTTTTGAGGATACCTTAGTGGCACACCTAGCCCTGACTGGCTGAATCAAGAATGACATCTCAGAGGAAGTGATGCTTATGCTGGATCCTTCCCAGTAGGATGCAATATTGGCTTATGCTGGATCCTTCCCAATAGGATGCAATACTGTGTAATTGCTCTCCCTGCTTTTAAACCACACCCTTAGTTACCCAGCCCTGGATTCCACCACCCAGACAATCTTTTCAAAACACCACGTTGATTAAGACATTTCTCAGTTGAGAAACCTGTAATGACTCCTCATGGTCAACAGAACTAACTCTAAAAAAATTGTTTAGCCTGGCTGGCCTTTGATTCCTCCAGAATCAGGTGCCACCACTGTAATCTACTTTCCCTGTCTTGATCTTCCTATTGTTTCCATCCTTAGCCCTGTATGTTACCAAGTTGTAGTAACAAACATTTTGGAAACACATGTGCAACTTTTCATAATCTCATGAAGCTAGGATTTTTGTTTTGTTTCCTACTGTATCATTGTCACCTAAAAAAGTGTTTGGCCTATAACATATACTTCAGAATATTGGTTGAATAAGCAAATGAATTTTCTCTACTTGCAATGCAGGCCTCTCCTTTCAGCTGTGCACATTTTTGCCCTATTGAAATTTTATTCTCAAGGCTCAGCTCATGTATCCTTTCCTCCATTATGCCTTTCTTCTAGGTCACATGTGGATACAGATGTGACTCTTCATTCCTAAGGACTTTTGCAGTCTGTGTGAACTGTTTGCATGCCCCTGCATTCTGCTTTGCGTTGGTGAAATCTGAGTAGGTGCCTTTTACCTGCCAGATTCAGTTGTTTGAATTTAGGAACCATATTTTAAAAACAATATTGTGTCTTGCTTAGCACTTTCTTGCACAATAATAGATGCCTAAAAGTTAATTTGTGTTTGAAGAGAAAATGAATGACAGGAGTATTTTGTATTTGTTTCAAAAAAGTGGGGAAGAAGGCCTAAGAAATGGAGCATTTGGTCTGTCCCTCTTGCCTTCCCTTATTTTTCTGAGTTTACAACATTTTTAAATTCATTCAGCAGATATTTATTAAGCACTTGTTCTATTCAAGACTAGGACTATTCAAGTCCTAGCACTTAAATTACAAATAAGAATTAAACTGCCTTTGGGGTACTTATAACTTCTTCTGATAGAGAGACTTCCCAATTGGTCCCAGTGGTCACTATCATCTGTACAGTTTTTAAGATGCTTTTCTTTACTCACATTTATTCATCCCAGAGTCTAGACTCTTTGCACATGTTGAGGCTGCCTGAGAGTAGGGCCCTTGTCTTTATCCTCCCATTCCACACTGCCTAGCACTGAGCTTATACTTCTTGATGGCGACTTCAGTGGGTCCTTTATTTCCCCTAAAGATTCTCTGACTCTTTTCTAAGTTTGCCCTGTCTCTCCAATTATAGAATGCTGAGTTAGGACCAGAGACTTCGGAAGGATACTGATTGCTCTGCTTAGATTCAGAGGCCCTCTATTATCAATAAGAGTAAAAATAAGCGCAATTAAGTAGCACAGTATTTAGCACTCATGCTAAGGTTTTTATGTGAATTGTATTTCCTAGTGGGGCCTGTTGCTGTATCATTGGCTTCTAGGACTCCTTCATTTCTTACAAGTTGACATGTTAACATGTTGAGGTTGGTGAGTGAACATCTAGTTTGCCTCTGCTCAAACTCAAGAGTCATGATTATACTGAAGAGCTTGTGCCAAACAGAAATGCAATCTGAATTACTTTGGTGGGTCATGCACATATGTTATATTTTCTAGAGGCATTTAATTCTTAATAAATCCCTTTATGAAGGGAAAATGAGGAAGTGAAAATTGAGATGAAATAATGGAGTAGTAGGGAGTGGAAAGGATGGTAAAAATACTTGTTTTGAGGTTCTGTTTGACGTGGAAATGACTACTCTTAAACTTGATGGAAAGACAGGCCTGAGTTAATTCATATAGAAAATGTGGTAATATGTTCTATGATGTCATTGTTATTGGGGGATGGGAAACATCTATTTTATTTAAATATGTTGTATACCCATCAGAGCAACATGAGTTCATGGAAGTGATATAACAACAGTTACAAGTAGTAGCCCAACCCTATGCTGTCTGTGTTTATAGGTTTATAGTGTGTTATCTGTATCAGAGAGACAATGGCACAAGATACTTCTAAATAGCAGGTATGTAATTCACTAACAAGTCTTATATGGTGTTGCAAAGTATGTTTATCAGGCATACTTAACATATTCACTTATTAATCATGCTTTGTTTAAACGAAAATCAAGATTAGTTTTTCCTGAGCACCTATCAGCAGGAAAGGTAGAGATCACTCGGATAGGCTCAGGCCGTCAGATTCAGTTTATACTTGAAATGACACTACAGAGTAATCTCTGTGTCATGGCTACAGCCAACATTGTCTCTCAACTTTCCTTCTTCCATGTGAGCTAACCACTCTTCTTCCTTATTCTGGGATTCTTTCTCCCTGAGGTCATGTGCTTCCCCTTGTGACTTGTGGGGTGGGATGGGACGGTAAATATAATGTAGATTAACCAAGAAATCATTGCAGTCCCAGTGTTTTTTTTTTTGTTTTTTGTTTTTTTTTTTTTCAGTGCTTGGTTTAAATGTTGGCATGTGATGCAATTCTGGGAAGTGACATTTAAGGGCCTCTGGAGGAGAATTGAGAAGGATTTTGAAGCTCCTAAAAAGAGACACAAAGTTCTCTTTCACTGCTCTAAATAAAGGTGTATGAGAATGTGCTATTTGGAATGGTTGCTACTATCTTTTTCCGTAAAAATGACAAAAGAGAATTTTGCCAACTCAGGAGAACTGCCGTATCTTTGGACTTCTTATACTATGAGAAAACATATCCCCTTACTGGTTAAGCCATTTTGAGTTTTCTGTTACTTGCAGATGAAAGCATCTTCCCTGATGCTGTAACATTGCCATTGGAAAAATAGAAAGTTAGGTGTTTAGTATCTTTGATATTTCATCAATTTTGTTTGCCTAAATTACAAACAAAATTGTCTAATTTTGGTCTAATTTTCTGTAATTTACTAAGAAAATTAGTAAATTAGTAAATAAAATTAGACCTAATATAAGATCTAATTTTCTGTAATTTACTAAGATATAAGATATAGTAGTGATTTTCTCTTTCACAGATACTTAGGAACTTCAAGCAATCATCCCAGATATAAAAGGTTAGTTTACATCCTGGATATATGTGCTGATTCAAAGATCGGTCCCCATATTTCACATCTCTTGTGAGTTCTTTTGAAATCCCAGATTAATCTTTTCCAGCATTGATTGCACCTCCTATTCCTGCCCTTCTTGACCCAGATGCCTTATCGTTCCTGAGTGACCTTTAACTGAATCCTTTGTCACGTATTTTATGCCTGTTGCTCATGTTGTCATGGGTGTCGTCATGTCTGAGAATGATTTATGAAGCATTAAGAAAAGATTCTCAAACCTGGCCCATCAGAATTTTCCCAAACATTAACTGAATCCAAATCTCGCTCTGGGTGATTCTGATTTTCAACCAGGTTTAAGAACCATTGACATAAGGGATATAAAAGAAAAATTGTACAGACCGAATCCCATACCTAAAGTAAATGGTTTCAAATCTCACTTGACAAACTCTTCAAGTCTTTATTAGAGTCCTCCAGAGGGACAGAACCAATAGGATATATGTATATATATATAAGAGAGTTTATTAGGGAGAATTGGCTCACAGGGCAAAGTCTCAACAATAGGCCATCTGCAAGCTGGAGAAAGAGAGAGAAGCTAGTGGTGTGACTCAGTCCAAGTTCAAAAGCCTCAAAACTAGGGAAGCCAACAGTGCAGCTCTCAGTCTGAGGCCAAAGGCCTGAGAGCCCCTGAGAGGCCACTGGTGCAAGTTCCCAGAGTCCGAAGGCCAAAGAGCCTGGAATCTGACATTCAAGGGCAGGAGGAGATGGAGCAAGCGTCCTACAAGGGAAGAAAGACTGAACAGACTCAGCAAGCTGCTTATCCTTCCTTCTGCTCGCTTTGTTCTAGTTTCTTCATTTTTTTTTCTTTTTTTTGAGACAGGATCATGTTCTGTCACCCAGGCTGGAGTGCAGTGGCACGATCATGACTCACTGCAGCCTTGACCTCCCGGGCTGAAGCCATCGTCCTGCCTTAGCCTCCTGTGTAGCTGAAACCACAGGTGTGCGCCACCATGCCTGGCTAATTTTTAAATTTTTTTGTAGAGATGGGGGCTCACTTTGTTGCCCATGCTGGTCTTCAACTCCTGGGCTCAAGTGATCCCCTTGCCTTGGCCTCCCAAAGTGCTGGGATTACGGATGTGGGCCACCACACCTGGTACTCTTTAGGGTTTTCTAGTTATAAGACACTATTGGCTGCAAGGAGACACACTAACTTCTTCCTTTCTGATTTGGATGCCTTTTTATTTCTTTTTTGCATAATTGCTGTGGCTAGATCCTCCAGTACAGTCAGCCCTTCATATCTGTGGGGGATTGGTTACAGGACCTTATACCCAAATCCGAGATTCCTGTAGTCCAGGCCAGGCATAGTGGCTCATGCCTATAATCCGAGCACTTCGGGAGGACAAGGTGGGAGGATCACCTGAGCCCAGGCATTTGAGACCAGCCCGGGCAACACAGTAAGACACCCATCTCTACAAAAAATAAAATATTAGCCAGGCATTATGGCATATGCCTGTAGTCCCAGCTACTCGGGAGGCTATAGTGGGAGAATTTCCTTAGCCCAGGAGATCAAGGCTGCAGTGAGTCATGATCATGCCACTGCACTCTAGCCTCGGTGACAAAACGAGACCCTGTTTCCAAATAAATAAATAAAACATTTTTAAAAATTAGAATGCTTAATGGTGTAGTACAGTTGACCTTCCATAGCTGAAGATTCCACATCCACCAACAGTGGATTGAAAATATGTACAATTGGCCCTCTGATTCCATGGATGCAGAACCCATGAATATGGAGGGAAGACTACTATGTTGAATAGAAGTGGTGAGGGCACAACAAAGAGGTCATTCAAACACACAGTGAGATGTTTGCCACCTGCAAGCCAAGAGAAGAGACTTCAGAATGAGACCTTATCTTGCTGGCACCTTGATTGAGAACTTGCAGCCTCTAGAACTGTAAGAAATAAATTTCTATTTTTTAAAACAAACAACAAAAAAAGTGGTGAGAGTGGCATCCTTGTCTTGATCTTAGAGGAAAAGTTTCAACTCTTTACTGCTGAGTATTATGTTAGCTTTTTATATATGGCCTTTATTGTTTTGAGGTTTCTTCTAAACTGAATTCATTGAGTTTTTATTATAAAAGGATGCTGAATTTTGTCAAATGCTCTTTTTGCATCGATTGGAATGATTATGTGGTTTTTGTCTTCCATTTTATTAATGTGGTATATCACATTTATTGATTTGCATTTGTTGAACCATCCTTGTGTCCGAGGGATAAATCCCACTTGATCATAGTGAATGATCCTTTTTATGTGCTATTGAATTTGATTTGCGGGTATTCTCTTGAGGATTTTTGCCTATATGTTCATCAAGGGTATTGACCTGAAGTTTTCTTTTTTTTGTAGTGTCCTTGTCTGGTTTTGGTATCTGGGTAATGCTGACCTTATGAAATGAGTTCAGAAGTATTCCCTCCTCTTCAGTTTTTTTTCGAAGAGTTTGAGAAGAATCACTATTAGTTATTCTTTTTTTTTTTTGAGATGGAGTTTCGAGCCCAGGCTGGAGTGCAATGGCGTGATCTCAGCTTACCGCAACCTCCGCCTCCCAGGTTCAAGTGATTCTCCTGCCTCAGCCTCCTGAGTAGCTGGGATTACAGGCATGTGCCACCATGCGTGGCTAATTTTGTATTTTTAGTAGAGACGGGGTTTCTCTATGTTGGTCAGGCTGGTCTCGAACTCCTGACCTCAGGTGATCCTCCCACCTCGGCCTCCCAAAGTGCTGGGATTACAGGCATGAGCCACCACACCCAGTCTATTAGTTATTCTTTAAATGTTTGGTAGAATTTAACAGTGAAGTTATCAGGTCCTGGACTTTTATTTTATGGGAGGTTTTTGATTACTGACTTGATCTCCTTACCCACTGTTGGTCTGTTTAGATTTTCTCCCGCTTCATGATTCAATCCTGGAAGGTTATATGTTTCTAGGAGTGTATCCATTTATTCTGGGATATGTCGGTGTATCATTTTTCACAGTAGTTCTTATGATCCTTTGCATTTCTGTGGTCTCAGTGGCAATGTCTCTTCTTTCATTTCCAATTTTATTTATTAATATTCTTTTTTTTCCTTTGTGCAGCTAAAGGTTTGTCAATTTTGTTGAACTTTTTAGATAACCAGCTCTTAGTTTTGTTGATCTTTTTATTGTTTTTCTAGTCTTTATTTCCTTTATTTCTACTCTAATCTATATTATTTTCTTGCTTCTGCTGACTTTTTCTAGTTTCTTGAAGTGTAATGTTAATTATTTATTTGAAGTTTTTTTTCTTTTCTATTATAGGCATTTAAACTTCCCTCTTAGAACTGCTTCTGTGGCATCCCATAAGTTTTGGTAAGTTGTGTTTTCATTTTCATTTGTCTCAATATTTTTAAATTTCCCTTTTGATTTCTTTTTTGACCATGAGTTGTTCAGGTGCATGTTGCTTACTTTCCATGTATTTGTGAATTTTTCAGTTTTCTTCCTGTTATTGATTTGTAGTTTCACACCATTGTGATAAGAAAAGATGCTTGATATGATTTCAGTCGTCTTAAATTTGGTAAAACTGGTTTTGTGGCTCAATATATCATCTGTCATGGAGAATGTTCTGTGTACACTTAAGGAGAATGTGTATTTTGCTGTTGTTGGATAGAACGTTCAGCACATGGCTGTTAGGTTCATTTAATCTAACGCGTACTTCAAGTTCAATGTTTCCTTATTTATTTTATGTCTTCATGATTTATGCAATGTTGAAAGTAGGATATTAAAGTCCCCTACTATTATTGTATTGTAGTCTCTCTCTCCTTTCAGATCGATTAATCTTTGCATTATTTTTGGTGCTACTATGTTCGGTACATATGTATTTATAATTGTTATATTCTCTTGATGAATTGACCCCTTTATCACCATATAATGATCTTATCTCTTGTGACAGTTTTTGACTTAAAGTCTATTTGGCCTGATATAAGAAAATAATTTTTTTTACAGCTTTATTTTTATTTCAAACTTTTATTCCTTGAGGTGGTAGAAAACTACTTAAGTCAACTTTAATCTCTAAGCACCTCCCCTCCACCCTCAGCAAGTTAAAAAAGCTTATGTAGTATCAAGGTAATTGGGAGGAGGAGCCCTTTAATCCTCCATGTTCTCTGTCTACATTGCCATCCTTTGAGATATCCAGGGTCCCATCAGGTCTTTGGCCACTTGTGCTTGCAGATCTGGAGAGATATATGTTGTTTCTACTTTTATGACTCCTTCATTTTCTATGGTTCTTCTGCAGTACTTCCATAAACCCAGAAAATCTGAAAGGTTTCTCAGTTAATTTTGAAACTTTATTTGCCAAGGTTGAGGACACGCACCTGTGACACAACCTCAGGAGGTTCTGACAACATGTGCCCAAGGCGGTCGGGGCACAGCTTAGTTTTATAAATTTTAGGGAGACATGAGACATCAATCAATGTATGTAAGAAGTACATTGGTTCGGTGTGGAAAGGCGGGACAACTCAAAGCAAAGGCAGGAAGACTCGAAGCAAGGAGGGGGCTTCCAGGTCACAGATAGGTGAGAGACAAAGGGTTGCTTGCATTCTTTTGAGTTTCTGATTAACCTTTACAAAAGAGGCAATCAGGTATGCATTTATCTCAGTGAGCAGAGGATAACTTTGGAAAGAATTGGGGGCAGGTTTGCCCTAAGCAGTTCCCAGCTGCTTTTTCCCTTTAGTGACTTTGGGGGCCCAAGATACTTTCCTTTCACACTTCCATGCCTATTGGGGATGCTCAGAAGTCCTTGTACTGCTCTTGCACCAGACTGGAGCAAAAGAAACTTTCAGTGGCTGTCTAAAGTCCTACTGGCCACCTGTCCCAGCTCTGCCCAGGCAAGAGTGCCTGACCTCTCCTGCTCTTGCCTCCCGTTATCCTACCTGGCACTTCCTCAGGGCTTATTACCTTTCTCTCTGGGATCTGTACTAACTCCTTTCCTCAGACTCTCCTCAAGCCTGAAGGATGCTTTTCTGTGCCAGGAGGCATGGGCACCTCTTGTCTCTGCCCTATGTTCTGTATGGCTAAGTGCCTAAGCTTTTGTAACCCAAAAGCTAAGATAAAACTTTCTTTGCTTTCTGCGGTTCTCTTTTATTTCCAAGGCAGTGTGAACAACCTATTCAATGGAGAGAAACGGCAAGAGGAGAATGGAGGGTGATAAATAAAATACCAAGGAGAAATGTGGGTTAATATACATGAGCCATCAAAACAAAACACAAAATCCTGTATAGTAGGTGGAATGGACATGTATTTTTGCTTCTGTAATGTGTGTGTGTACAGTATGTATATATTGCTGCAAACACACATGCGTAAGTGTTATAATTAACAAATTTGAAAATTTGTCATTTGAAATAATTTTTCACTGAGGCTGTTCCACATTCTAGGTTTGCTTCCTTTTAATTGGAGTTATAAGTGACAATTCCAGCAGATAAACTATTCTGCTGGAATATATACATCTAAATGAGTGTTTCCTCAAATATTCACCTCAGACTACTATATATCTTTTCCACTAATACTGCCATAGCCCCAAACATTTGCCAAGTTGTTTTTGGAATTGTTCTGAAAATGTCCGTAGTATATTAATAAGCTGAAATATGTCCATAGTAAATTACTTTTTCATTAAACCCAGCTCTATTCCCCACCCTTTCCCACCTCATTGATAAAAATATAGCTCCACTTGATCCATTTGCCTCTAAACCAACCTTAACTTTTGATTAGTTATGAACTTGTTGTGTAAAAGCAGTATGCAAAGATTTTTCCTCCTTTAAAACCATTTAAATGAAATGCTGAAAAACTCTGAAGTTGATTTTTAAAGCAAAGCTCAAAAATTGTTTTGATGACTGTATCACTCACACAAATGTGTAATTGCCAGAGTGGTTACGCTGAGGCAAACATTTACTTGAATGAATACGTGTTGGCAGCTTCCTTTAGAACAATAGTTCTCAACTTGGGAGGATTTTGCCCCATAGGGGACGTTTGGCAATTTCTGGAAATGTTTTTGATCATCTCAACTGGGGAGGACTTGTTCATGGCACTCGTGGATGGAAGCCAAGTTGTGGTTCTAAATATCCTGCAATAATCAGGACACTTCCCCACAACTAAGAATTGTCTGCCCCCAAATATCAATACTGTCGAGGTTGAGAAATCCTGCTTTAAACAAATAATTACTTTATAGTCATCCTTCATGTTTTAATATACTTCAGAGCTGCTGGTCACTTTCCTCTAGCCTCACAGCCTCTTTATTTTGTTTCTGCTAAAGTATAAAGGATGGGGACGAGAGTGGGGAATCAGTTCCAGTGAGAAAACAGATGAGGAAGGGAATACTAGGAAATGTGTAGATTAGTATCTAGGTGGAAGTTTCCCTAGCAACCTTTAAATTCTTACTAAGAAGTTTATTTCTTATCTCAGGGATTTTTCCTGCCAAAGATGGTAGGAGCAGAGACTTGGGGCCTCTGATTTTCTAGGGTCATAACCCAGAGAGAGACCATCTATGCAATACTGTTACCGTGTGTGGATCTTTGTTCTTAGAGCCCCCAGGATGGTGGCGGGCCGCTCCCAAGATGGCGGCGAGCCTTTTGTTCTCTGACCTGGGGTTCTTGGCCTCACAGATTCCAAGGAATGGAACCTTGGGCCATGTGGTGAGTGTTATAGCTCTTTTAGAAGCCATGGGTCACGGAAGAGAACCGTGGAACCTAGCGACTAGTGTTCAGTTTGGTTAGGATGAACCTGGGCACTTAGCCATGCAGGAACAATGGCGAGCCTCTAGCCCGATCGAGAGTGGTAATGGGCGCCTCACTGGATCAGAAGCACAGCGGACACCCTGCCGGATCCGGAGGGTTGGAAGTCAGTGGCGAGTCTCCGACGTCGGCGTTCAGCAGTGGTGGATGGCAAGCAAAAGTTCAGCTTGAGCCAGAGCAAATACGGACCAGAAGAGTGTGCAGTTGCAAGATTTAATAGAGTGAAAACAGAGCTCCCATACAACAGGAGGGTACCCAAAGGGGTTGCGGCTCCCTGCTGGAATGCCTGGGGTTTGTTAGGTAACAGGGGTACCTTAATGGCGCCAGTTTCGGGTTCTTTTCCCCTCCTTGACCGGGCACTGTCTGAACCCGCCAAAGGAGGGCCAATCAGAAAGAAGCATCTCCCGCCTTCCCTTGGGCCCACCCCATGTAGGCCCAAGGGATATAAAACCCAGCACACCAGCAGCTCTCTTCCCTTCCCCTTCCCCTTCCCTTCCCTTCCCTTCCCTTCCCTTCTTTCCCCTCCCCGCCCCTCCCCTCCCCTCCTCTCCTCTCCTCTCCTCTTCTCCTCTCTTCTCTTCCTTCTCTGCTCGATGCCTCCAATAAAGATCTCTTGACCTCGACGGGTGTAGTCTGATCCTTGCCTGCCTCTTTCAGGGTTTATATCCCAATCATTGTCCCTCCTCCTGTGCTCTCAGGTGATATATGATTTGACTATTTCTTTACCTCCTGCTTTTAGCCTAATTTGTATTTTTGTGAGCCCTCTTTACTACCTGATTGGTTGGGTGTGAGCTGAGTTACAAGCCCCGTGTTTAAAGGCGGGTGTGGTCACCTCCCCCAGCTAGGCTTAGGAATTCTTAGTCGGCCTAGGAAGTCCAGCTAGTCCTGTCTGTCAGTACCTTCCTCTCAGGGAGGCTTTCACCACCTTGTGGGCTGTGATCCCACTTCCCCGTTCTGACTCACATCTGGACTTCCCTGTCCCTATCTAATCAGTCACAGTTAGCTGCCTTTGCCTTTTTATTCTCCACACTGCTTTTGCTCAACAGCTTCTGCATTTGAAGGCATGTTCTGATCCGTTCTTCATTAAGCATTTATTATTTCTGCGGAATAGCTTGATTTGCCCTGTACCCTTCTCCTCCCTTACTCTGTACAAGGGTAAAGTTTCAAACACCCCATCCCCCATATGAGGCCAGACAAAGCTTCCCATAGGAAGGTTAGCTGTTTGGTTTTTACCCTGCAGTACCCAGTTCCACCACAGAGCTCCATCCCTATGTTGGTACCTTCCTGCAGTTCATTTCAATGTGTGGTCCCTTGAGCAGCATCTGTGGCTGGCCAGTTCTATTCTTCCAGATTTGTCCCTGATATGTGATTCGCAAAGCAGAGATCAGTGGGGAGGCCAGAACCTCCCAAACATCAAAAGAGAAAGAGAAAACCATATGGCTGTGTTCCTAGATTAAAGGTATGCCCTAGAAAGCCATGTGCTACCACTCCTTTCCCTCAGATACAGTGTCTCCAATGTCTGTTGCAGAATTAGAATAAATCTCTACATTTGAAAGTCTACCTGAAAGTGGTTGGCCATGATTTCTGGGCTCTTGTCTGGTGCTTCTCACTGCAAGCACCTCTGAGGTCCCATCCTCATCTGAGTGAATTCCAGTAAGATGCTGTCCCAGAGTTCTGCCTTCTGATCACTGTTGAAATAGACTTGGGCAAAAAGGACAAAGTGACCAGGTGCCCAGGCACACTGTGTATGTTCTGGTGTTAGGTCTACATCATGCTAACGTAGGCAGCTTGTGGCTCTGAGTAGTCTCCAGGTAGGTTGCCCTGTGGGAAGGGATTTCTGCTCTACGAAGAAGGCGCATTTCTCATGTTTGAACCTGACATCTTTAATTGGGGTCTAAAGAGGCAAATTAAGTCACTTCTTTACCAGATGACCGAGTTGTCATGTGATACTATCAAAATCAAGGAGCAGCATTCATGGGGCAGTTGCAGACGTGGGGCAATGAAACACCAGCACCAGTACTCATGAGTGAGCTCCTGTTTACTCTACTCCTGCCATATATTTTTCAGGCCTTTGGAGGCAGGCTGAGCTCTGACTGTGAGCCTTAGCTGTTCCTCTGAAGTATCTCTCTTGTTTCTTCCACCCTTAATGGAGGGGTGGTGATTTTTCTACTGCCTTATAATCTAAGGTAGCCCCAAATTCTGGGCCACTGCTTTCTTGTGATTACCTTCCTCTCAACCTCTCAATGTCTTCATTGCTGAGCTCTGATCTCTGACAACTGCTAAAAATATAGTCAGGTAGTATTATGGTACAATACTTCTTTTTTTAGTGTACTTTCTTCTTTTTCACAATCATGGGCCCCAGGACTTGGATATTGTATGCAGCTGGCACCTCTTTATTGTAGTCTTACAGGTAGATCATTTCAGACAAGTCCTCTGAGAGTCCTCCCAGAAAAAGGACAAGGATCTCTTGCTTCTGTCCTCTGCTGCTCACTTTGTAGGAGGTCCACATCCCCTTAGCAGCAGGATAAGATATTACCCTTGTTTAGAGTTTTAAGTCTCTGCTTCATTTCTTGGGTATCAGGAGTCTGTCAGATTAAAGTTCTTGAACTTTAATGTTTCCAGGGCTCTGTGGATGCTACCCCCAAACCCAAATCTAGTTCCTCTACTTGATTTTGCTTTAAGCAGCAACATGTCATCCTGGTATTTGGTGCCTGCTAGCTTAGGGCAGTGTTGAGCTAGCGCTTTGAAGATGCTGGAGTTCAGTCTCATGAGTCTATTTTTATCCCCATGGCTTCCAGGTCTGGGCAAAAAAAATTGTAGCAGTATTATCCTATTTATGAATTACCACTCTTCCTTTGAGAAATTGCATGTTCATGTTACCCAAATATGAGATGAGTTTCTGAACCTTTGTGGCATAACACCAACCTCTTTAACTACTGCATTGAGAGTTACAGTGGGTGCTTGTCCAAGAACAATCTGAACACCAAAGCTTCCTGTAACCCATCTTGAAGGGCCTCCCACTCCTCAAACTCTTGATAGTGTCTCTTCAGTCTTCTCATAATACCTCAAGCAATTAACCAACTCCCTGCTCCAGCTCTCTGCTCCATGAAAAGTTTGTGTGGACCATATTGAGACTATGGGGCACCTCCACTAAACTTAGGCCAGCCATGGTCAGACCTGGGATGAGGCAGGGATGCATCAAGGGGATAGGTTTGTAGATCATTTTTAGTTTTCCTTCTCTATCCAGTTCTCTTGTGCTCAATAGTCTGGTGAGCTTCATTCATACAAGAGCCTTGATTTTTAAGCCATTGCCAGGTCTGAACTTCTTTGCCATCAAATATTCTAAATTGTCTTTTCGGGTCCTGGTTCTGCTGTTAACTAAAGGATATCTCTACTACCTATACACCTATACCACATGGAGTAAATTGCTCCCTCTGATTTTTTTTAGAGATGGTGTCTTGCTGTGTTGCCCAGGCTCAAGCAGTCCTCCCACCTCAGCCTTTCATGTAGCTGGAACTACAGGCACATGCCACCATGCCAGGCTTGCCTCCTATCTTTATGTGCCCATCGTCTAGCAATCAAGTGCCCATGATGAGTCATGGTAAAAGAAGGCAAAGATATGTCTGGGTCTAGTCTAGGGGTATCACTATACTTGCAATATAATTCAATTGTTAACACTTTTCTAAACCAGTCAGTCCCTACAATGTAACATTGGCATCCAGTCCATCACTCTTAGCTCATGAGGAAATTCTCAGTAGTTCGTGTTCAGTTCCAACAAGGTAAGGGGGATCAGGTTTTTCTGTTGTGCCCCATCCCTGTGCAATTGTGGATGTTCCTTCTGTTCTGGTGGGCCCACAAATAGTAAAGACTATGGACAGGACAACAGATTATCTACAAGCAGTGGATTAGTGAGAGAGGAGTCCACACTCCAAAAAGCTATGGTTACCGGATCTTTTTCATACCTCTGTAGTCCTTCATCTCCTGCTGGCTTTGATGACATCTACTCCTGCCTCATCCAGTTTGGGTTCTTCCTCTGTCTGCCTTTCCTCCTTCCTTCATCTCAGTCTTGTGTAGTTTTTAGGATTGGAGAAACCACCTTTCTTGGCTGCCTGTGAATATTTATGACCTGCATTAGAGTGTGGTTTCTTTGAGTCTTTGTGCTTCAGTGAGGACTGGGGAGGGGAAAATGGCCTATGTGGAGGCAGTGAAAGAAGAAGAGGAAAAAATCGCATAGAAACAGAATAACACTTTGAAGTCTAACCCTGCCACATGGCTTGTAAAACTAAAATATTTCACTCTGATTCTGAATAACTCAATGAGCATTATTTCAGTACTTTAATTTTGAGAATAATGGGTCAAGGGCTAGTATATCGGTGGTTAAGGTGAGGGGGAAATGTAGCTTTTTGTGTGGTCTAAAACACTCATACTAAGACAATTGGAAGACACAATGGGAAGAATCATACAATCTGTTATATGCTAGCTCTTAAAGTAAAAGTAGTAGAGTTTTTTCTAGATTTGTTCCATAAACTGCCATTTATCTGTACCAGATAATGAGATGGCCAGATGTTTTCCTATTAAATTGGCACAACTTAAAAAAATATATTTTAGATTTGGGGGAACATGTGCAGGTTTCTTACAAGGGTACAGTGTGTGATGCTGAGATTTGGGCTTCTATTACCCTTGTCACCCACATAGTGAACATAGTACCCATAGGAGGTTTTACAGACTACATCTTCCTCTCTCCTTTCCTCTTCCTCCTCCCCCATTTTGAAGTCCCCAGTGTCTAATCTTTATGTCTGTATGTCCCCATAAATTGGTACAATTTCTCTCTCTAAATGATAAATGGCTGATTTTGGCTGGGTACGGTTGCTCACGCCTATAATCCTAGCACTTTGGGAGGCAGAGGCAGGCGGACTGCTTGAGCCCAAGGAGTTTGAGACCAGCCTGAGCAACACAGTGAAACCCATGTCTACAAAAAATAAAACAATTAGCCAGGCATGGTTGGCACACTTTGGTAGGCCCAGCTACTTGGGAGGCTGAGACAGGAGGATCGCTTGAGCCCGGGCAGTTGAGGCTGCAGTGAGCCAAGCTCTCTAAGTGCACTCCAGCCTGGGTGACAGAGCCAGATCCTGTCTCAGAAAAAAACAAAACAAAACCAAAAAAACAAACAAAAAACCACCCTAAAACTAAAACAAAAGGATAAGTTTGATTGAATGCTCATTTAAAAAAATCAGATTCTGTGCTACAAACCTTACAAATATATATTATTTAATATTTGTATTAATTAATTGTATCAGAACAACTCTATGAGTTAGTTTCTTTTATCTTGGTGGGTAATGAATGGAATTCCCATTTTACAGATTAGGAAATTGAGCTGTAATTTTGCTGGAGTCACACAGCTATTAAATGGTGGGATTGAAAAACTAAGGTTGTTGTGAGCCCAGAGCCCCTGCTCACAACCACACATTACCCCTTTGCTGTAGAGATGAGAGATGATTTTTTAGGAAAATAAGAGTCCAGGCCGACTCTGGCAAGACCCTGGCATCACCACAGCCAGTCTTGAGTCTGAACTCAGCTGAGAAGACTGGGTGTATCAATACAGAGGCCATGCTGACATGCCTTCCTGGACTTGGAGAAATCCTCTGGAGGGGATGAACTCTTAAAGAATTTAGACAAAATTCCTATTTTGGGTGTATCTGCATATGTGCATTTGTGTATGGGTTTTTAAGTAGGAATGTTCCAGTAAAGGTACAGCTGATTTTATTCTTTATTTTTAGATAGGTAAAATATCCATATGAGCCACAAAACAACGGTATAAAATCTTCCTTCCATTCCTTCAGCCCAGTTTGTACCCCATTCCCTTTTTCATGTCTACCTCTTAAGAGTTCCTTTTATACAACTATGAGTAAATGTAAAATTATATTCATATGCCTTTTCTCCTTTTATATACAAGGTCATCATTTTTAAATTTTGTACTTTCTTTGTTTTTTTCTTTTCGAGAAAAGAAAGAAGACCAGTGAGGAGAAACTAGCCTTATTATTTATTAAAAGGTATTATAAATCTGCAATAATTAAGACAGTGTGGCACTGGCACATGGGCGACTCTTTTTGTCGCCCAGGCTGGAGTGCAATGGCGCAGTCTTGGCTCACTGCAACCTCTGCCTCCCAGGTTCAAGCGATTCCCCTGCCTCAGCCTCCCGAGTAGCTGGAATTACAGGTGCCTGCCACCATGCTCGGCTAATTTTTGTATTTTTGTAGAGACAGAGTTTCACCATGTTGGCCAGGCTAGTCTCGAACTCCTGACCTCAGATGATCTGCCCACCTCAGCCTCCCAAAGTGCTGGGATTACAGACGTGAGCCACTGCACCCAGCTCTTTGCTTTTTTCAAATAGTGATTTATCTTGGAAATAGTTCCATATCAACACATGGAGAGGTTCTTCATTCTTATTTACAATGTCATAATATTTCATGGTGTTAAATCTAGACATTTGGATTGTTTCTAGTCTTTTGCTCTTACTGATGCAATGAATAAACTTGCATATATGCCACTCTGAATATGTGTATGTATTTATACAGGATAAGTTTCTAGAAGTAGAAATGCTATGTTAAAAGTATGCATTTATAATTTTGACTGATAATGGCAAATTATCCCAAGAGTTACACTAATTTGTACTTCCACTAGTAATGCATGAAGAGAGAGAATTTCCCACACTCCTGCCAACACAGTTAATGGTTGTCTGGATTTTGGCTATTTTGATAAAAAGTGTTTGGATTTTGGCCTATTCAATAGATAAAAAATACTGCAGATTATTTAAATATGATTAGTTAACAACTTTTCATATGTTTAAGTGCCACTTGTATTTCCTTTTCTGTGAACTTTGCCCATTTCCTATTGACTTAAGGTCTTTTATCAATTTCTAGAAACTTGTCATATATTAGGGAGAGTAGCCCTTGTCTATGATATGAATTGAACATATTTTTTACTGTTTGCCATTTATGATTAAATTTGTTAGCCTTCTCTTATGTCTTCTGAATTTTAGGTCTTAGTAAGCCTACAAGGTTATAAAAGTCTTCTACTATGTCATCTAGTGATTTCATGGTTCTGTTTTTCTTAAATATTTGCTTTATTTGGAGTTTATCTTGGTTTATATTATAACACTTGGATTGAACCTTTTTTTCTCAGATGGCTGTCCAGGTGTACCACACCATGTAGTGAATAATGTCTGGTAATTCAGTGCCCAATCATTGGAAATGCCACCTTTATCATATACCATATGCCATATATAATTTTATCTATACTTACATAAATAAAATGGCTTTACTTTAGAATCCTAGAGGAAAGTCTGAATTTTCTTGTGGGAACCCTAGAGGATTTTTTTTTTTAAGGCCGAGTCTCACTCTGTTGCCCAGGCTGGACCAGGCTGGACCAGGCTGGAGTGCAGTGGCGCAATCTGCTCACTGCAGTCTCTGCCTCCTGGGTTCAAGCAATTCTCCTGCCTCAGCCTCCTGAGTAGCTGGGATTATAGGCGCCCGTCACCATGCTTGGCTAGTTTTTGTATTTTTAGTAGAGATGGGGTTTCACCATGTTGGTCAGGCTGGTCTCCAACTCCTGACCTCAGGTGATCTGCCTGCCTCGGTCTCCCAAAGTGCTGGGATTACAGGTGTGAACCACCACACCCAATTTTTTAAAATCGTGGTAAAATGTACCTATTATTTTTACCATTTTATATATATTTTCATTTAAATGGTTACCACTTTAACCATTTTTTTTTTTTTTTTTTTTTTTTTTTTTGAGACGGAGTCTCGCTGTCGCCCAGGCTGGATTGCAGTGGCGCGATCGCGGCTCACTGCAGGCTCCGCCCCCTGGGGTTGACGCCATTCTCCTGCCTCAGCCTCCCGAGCAGCTGGGACTACAGGCGCCCGCCACCTCGCCCGGCTAATTTTTTTTTTGTATTTTTAGTAGAGACGGGGTTTCACTGTGTTAGCCAGGATGGTCTCGATCTCCTGACCTTGTGATCCGCCCGCCTCGGCCTCCCAAAGTGCTGGGATTACAGGCGTGAGCCACCGCGCCCAGCCAGACCATTTTTAAGTGTGAATTTCCATGGCATTAAGTACGTTTACATTGTTGTGCAGCCGTCACCACCATCATCTCTAGAACTTTTTCATGTTCCCACCACATGGCTTTGAATCAAATATACCAGTAATTTTACGACACACCATTCATTTATAAGGTGAGCCCTGATTTTACAGATGTTAAAATATGGTAAAATATACATCTTAGGTATATTTTAGTTACTAAAATATTTAGTTACTGAAACATAGTCTCAATTTTCAAGTGTATTTAGTTTATTTCTGAACATTCTAATCTATTACATTCATTTGTCTCTCCCTGTGCCAGTGCCACACTGTCTTAATTACTGCAGATTTATAATATCTTTTAATACCTAATAAGGCTAGTTTCTCCTCACTGGTCTTCTTTTTCAGATTTCTTTCTCCAGTTATTCTTGTCTATCTGTCTAGATAAACTAAGCAGCTTTTCCTTGGATACTACAGACCTTCCTTTCCCTCTTTCTGTCTCTATTCTACTTAAATTATAAAAATTTGCATGTAGATGACTTTATGAGGCCTGAAGATGAGCTCTAAGTCTAGGATCAGTTTATCTTCTCTGAAAGTTTGTGTATCTCTTGACTTTCTTCTCCAGGGTTTCGGCTTTAGCTTTGCCACTTCAAGTGCAGTCCGTTCCTGAATTATGTTGTCAGCATAAAAGGGAGCTGCTCCTATGAAAGTTCTTAGAGTCATTTACTGCTTTTGAGTCTTGTACATAGAATATTAGTCTTTTTCAGTGATGTTAGCAGTGTCTCTAGAAGGATGGAAAATCCGAAATGTCTGCAACTGCATCAGGGTTTAAAGTAATTTGCTAATGCATTTGCCTTCAGTGGGAGTTTGTTGTCTTGCCAGTTATTCGTATTAAATTTTTAGCATTTTAAATAATGTATTACTATAAGCTTGACTTTATTTGCATTTATAGATCATAAACTCATTTCTGTTTTATTTTACTGAAGAATCCATTAAAAGAGCCAGTAAATCCTGTGGAAAATGGCCTTCAGTGATCTTACATCAAGGACTGTTCATCTTTATGATAATTGGATCAAAGATGCTGGTGAGTAACCACATTTCCTAATTGAGGTTCATCCTTCCTTTTTATGTCAGATTCTCATATTTAATAGGGTTTCATTGGAACAGAATGAGAGACTTTGCAACTTAACAGTCCCTTATTACTAGTTAACGAAGAGGAAGTGCACGAGTTTCATTACAGATATTTACAAAGATGGAGCTACACAGATGTTCATTACAATGTTTACAGTAATGAAAATAGCCTAGATATCCAGTGAAGGGAACTGATCAATAAATGATGGCTCATTCTAACTTAGTAGCCGTTAAAAGTGATTTTGGAAGGACAGTGCTCTTCAGCTTGATTCTTCCCTAATGCTCCTGAGGGAAATTACAGTTACTGCCAACTCTTTTTTTTTTTTTTTTGAGATGGAGTCTCGCTCTGTTGTCCAAGCTGGAGTGCAGTGGCGCAGTCTCGGCTCACTGCAACCTCCGCCTCCTGGGTTCACACCATTCTCCTGCCTCAGCCTCCCGAGTAGCTGGGACTACAGGCGCCCACCACCACGCCTGGCTAATTTTTTGTATTTTTAGTAGAGATAGAGTTTCACTGTTAGGATGGTCTCGATCTCCTGACCTCGTGATCCGCCTGCCTCAGCCTCCCAAAGTGCTGGGATTACAGGCGTGAGCCACTGCGCCCGGCCACTGCCAACTCTTTTGAATGAAAGAGTTGCAGCCCCCAGGAACCTGTCAGAGTGAACAGGGAACAGAAAAACCAGGGAATGACTGCCTGGGACACCTCTGTGTGATTCTGATATGCCTCCCTTTTACCCTTGCCCATTTATTTTAAAAGTCAATGTTTCAGAAAACGTTAATGCCATAGCAAGAAGTTTAAAATATGTTAAATGAAATCAGGTTATAAAATACTCCATACATTTCTTTCATGGGGTTTAGTAGTTATCTCTGGGTAGTAGGATTATGGGTAATTTTTATTTCCTTAGTTGTATTTCTCTACATATTTTTAAATCACAACAAATATGTTGTGTTGCTTTTATAACCATTTTTTAAAGTTTTCAAAGCAGAACAAAAGTAAAATTTCAAAAACAAAGAATCAGAGCATCTTAGAGCTGAGATGGATCTTAGATATCATCGAAGCTAATGCCTCATTTTACAGTTGAAGAAATGTGACCTCAAAGTCAAGGTTAGTTGATGGCAGAAAAGACTAGAACCTATGTGTTCTGGTTATTAGTTGTAGTACTCTGGTATTTAACATTTGAGTTTATTTTTGAGATACTGAGCTATACATACTCACCACCATCACTACTTTAGGTTGATTCTTACCTATCAGCTAGAAATTGCAAGTCTACCAAATTCAGGAAGGAAATGCACCACCTGTTGGCACCTACCACAGTTGAAATTATAGTCAAATTTACAATGATTTCAGCAAAGATACACTGTTTCATCATTTGCAGCTTTCTCAGCAGACTACTAAAGACCAAATTTATCTCACTAAAAATGTTCCCAACAGTTTTTCCTTTGAGGAATGCCAAGGTTCTTTGTAAGTATCTCACAGAGAGAGAAGCTTCACTGTGGTAGGGGATACATAGTGACTATGCCTATCTTTTCTTCTTCTTTTTTTTTTTTTCTTAGTTTTCCAATATATGTAATGATACACAGAATATTCAGGTTTCTTTAGGGGTCATCCTTCTCTGAAGGTTTACAGTAGTTCTCATAAAGTCTGTATTAATTTAAATACTAATATTTTCATTGCTTTTCAAAGAGAGGTGTGCCTTGCTACCTGAACTCTCACTATTTGAACTTAGGAACCAAGTAGATTTGGGTATAGTTTTTGAAATAGAGTTATTGGAAGAACAGATCTCTTGCTATCCAATTCTTGATAGTCACTATCCCAGATACAAGAATCCAAGAGACTCAAATAATCGATATGCTAACTCAAGAGCTGAATAGATGTAGATAATGATAAATATCTATGTATTCCTAGAAGTTAAAAATGCCTTAATATGAACTTCTTTAGAATTCCACTTCCACTTTTATCCATGGATCAACTCCGTAATTTTTATTAGGAATACCTACACTGAAATTGCTGAGTGAAATTAGATTAGATGTGGAGTGGAGGCCTGACAAGAGCATTGCAAACGGTGCAGGGAAGATGAGGGGAGAGAGGCAGGGAGAAGGCAAGGAATACTTGTATTTGAAGTTATGCTTATTTGAAGACTTGGGAGGGGAGAGAGGATATGGGGATTTGGAGTGAGAAGACCTAGATTTAAGGTCTGACACTGCTATAGCCCAGCTGGATGATCTTGAACACGTTATTTATTGGCTGTGAGTCTTTGTTTCTTTATTAGCAAAACATAAGTGAGAATAGCATCTACCAGCTACCAGATAACATACATGAAAGTGCTCTGCTGTTTCGGAAGTATCCCAGCGTAAATAGTGGTTCTGGTTGTTACAGATGATAGATTTCATCTGAAAATACTCTTCATATAGCATATACTTAAAAATTGTTTTCTTTACATTATTTTTTTCCCAAGCATGGTCTAAAAGGGTTAAAATGTTTTGTTTTGAGATATACAGCCTTATGAAAAACCCTGTTAGGCCTAACAGGAAAGTTTTTTCCTTCTACTTAGTGAGTTATTGATCTCTGAGATCCATTAGGAATCATTTCTGGCCATCTTAGTCCAGTTTTAGTTTGCTTACCCTGGAAATGTCTGAAGTTATGATCAAGGGCCAAGAATTTCAAGTGTATTCTTGGCTTTAGCCCTAACCCTGAGTAGCCTAAGGAAACTTACTGATATTCATTGGTTTTCTGATTGCTAGAGAAGTAGTGGTCATGCATAGTTATTTCATGTGGAAAAATTCCACAGCTACAGAATAAAAAATGGTTTAATTAATACTTAGCTCTAAGAGGATTTATTTGGATTCTTAGATGTGAAATGTGAGAGTTTGAAATAATGCTATAGTAGCATTTTGGATTATGGAGAAATGAAAAGGTTTTTAATGTTTAAAATACAGCTTTCCTTGCATTTGATTAGAAATGATGACTTTTCAGACTTAGTCATGATACTTTTTTTGCAAGAAGATGAAGTATGCGTAAGATTGCTGCCATTCTGAAACTTTAGTACTTCAAAAAGTACTTAAGGTACATGTTTGCTTTTCCTTCCAGCTTCTTCATTTCATTGGTACTTGGAATCTTAAAGATGTACTCTTTCAGCCAGTACCTGCTACTTAAGAAGAGAATACTCTCTTAGAAGCAGTTGATGGAAAAGCCCATTAATATTCTATGTATGTGGCATTCTGCTTTCCCTATGCTCTCTCCCTGGGACACTCTTAGAAAAGAATTATTAAGCTAGTAATAAATCAGAACTTTGGTAATCATTGGGGTATAGACTGTCAGACCGCCTGCCTTCCCATCCTCTGCTTCTATCATGGCTCTACTCATGACACTTAAACCAAATCTGATGCCGAAAAGAAGGTACATGAAACATCCCCCACCCCATTAGCCTTTTGTTTCTGGGGAAGACAGAGCACCTCATGCCTAACCCTAACTTTTGCAACTTATGTAATGATACAGGGAACATTCAAGTTTCTTTAGGGGTCATCCTTTTATGAAGGTTTATAGTAGTTCTCATGAATTCAGTATTTAACTTCAATACTAACATTTTCATTGCTTTTCAAATAGAGGTGTGCCTTGCTACCTGAACTCTCATTATTTGAGCTTAGAAACCAAGTAGTTTTTGGTGCAGTTTTTTGAAATAGAGCTGTTTGGAAGAACAGATCCCCTGCTATCCAACTTTTGCTATTCACTATCCCAAATGGGATCATAAACAGAGTCAGAATTAACTTTAACTGTCACCCAGCAGGTGCATTGATACTCCCTGTAACATGCCCACTACCTTACATGGAAGTGGACTCTGTATTCAGAAAGGTATAACTGTTGCTGAGAGAGAAGGCCAGAAAAGTGAACAATGGCCAGAGTCATGGGTGTCATCCCAATGATTTTGTATTTTATTTGCTCAGTAAGGGAGAGCTAATTTAAGCAATTTTATTTCTCAGTAAGGGAGAGCTAATTTAATCCGAGGAAGAATTTAAGGGCAACTTGATTTTTAGAAAATGAATTTGACAATTGCATGGAAGACCAATGTAGCAGATTGGATCAGGAGGCAGTGAAACCATATAAAAGACTATTGAAGAGTACCTAGTGAGGGGTGCTGTAGCCCTAAATACAGGTGAGGAAACGTGGTCTCACACCAGACCCCTAGCTCTTAACTATGACAGTTCATCACGGTCACCAATTAACAAATCATTGGCTGCTGACAAATTATAATTACATATATTTATGGAGTACAAAGTGATGTTGTGATATATGTATCCAATATAAAATGATTAATTCAATCTAAATAGCATATCCATCACTTCAAATACTTTTTGTGGTAAAAACATTTGAAATTTACTCTTTACAATTTTGAAATATACATTATTATTAGCTCTAGTTATCATGCTGTGCAATAAATCTCGAAAAGATATTTCTTCTGTTGAACTGAAACTTTGTACCCTTTGATCAACATCTCCCTATTCCCCCAGCCCCCTGGCCTCTGGTAACCACCATTCTACTCTGCTTATATAAATATGATTATTTTAGACTCCTTTATAAGTGATAACATGTCTTGCCTTTTTGTGCCTGGTTTATCTTACTTAGCATAATGTCTTCCAAGTTCATCCATATTGTCACAAATGATAGGATTTTCTTTTTGAAGGCTGAATAATAGTCCATTGGTTATTTCTATCTATATATCTACAGGTCTGTAATTCAGAAAGGCATAACTTTAGATTGACAGATATCACATTTTCTTTATCCATTCACCCACTGATGGACACTTAGGTTGATTCCACATCTTGGCTATTATGAATAATGCTGCAGTGAACATGAGAGTGCAGATATCCCTTCAATATGCTGATTTCATTTCCTTTGGATATATATCTGGAAGTGAGATTGCAGGATCATATGGTAATTCTATTTTTAGTTTTTTATAGAGCCTCCACGTAGTTTTCCTTATAGCTATAGTAATTTACAGTCCCACTAACATTGTACAAGGGTTCTCTTTTCTCCACATCCTTGCCAATGCTTGTTATCTTTTGTCTTTTTGATAACATGTAAGGTTATATCTCTTTGTTTTTTTAATTTGCATTTTCCTGATGATTAGTGATGTTGAGAATTATTTTCATCTATCCGTTGGCCATTTGTCATCTTTTGAGAAATGTATATTCAGGTCCTTTGCCCATTTAAAAAAATGGATGCACAGAAACCATGTCCTAGGATTCTGATTCAATTGGACCAAGGTTGTTTTTTGCAATTTGACTTTTAAATACTGCAGAGGCAATTTGGCTGTGCTAGCAGAATTGAGATCTGCTATAATAACAGTAGCAAGCTTATTGAGCACTTAGGCTCTTTACATATAGTAGCTCAATCAATCCTCTATGAAATACATGCCTTTTAATGCCCAATTTGCAGATGAGGAAACTAAATACAGAGAAGGTGAGTGAATTGCCCAAGGTGACATAGCGAGCTAGTGGGAGAACCAGGATCAGAATGCAGACTGTCTGACTCCAGAGTTTTGCTGAAATAGAATTTCTAAAGCTTGGTATTTTAAATTAACCAGTGTTTCCCATAATTATTTTTTTATCTGTAGAACTTGAAAGTCATGTACAGGACTTAAGGTGTGTGCTGAAAATATTAAATTACGGGAAAAAATTATTTATTTTAAAATTATTTTGTTCTGCTTCCTGAGCCAGCCCAGCATGCTTTTCCTGGCTTGTTTTCTTTCTACTGCTACCAGAGGAAGAACAGAGAAATGATGTCATTTGATTTTTCCCCCTCCTGAGTCAATGAAAGAATAAAATAAAATATATCTCTAATTCAGCAATTCTTTTACTGACATTTAAGCTCATTTCTTTTTTTTTGAGACGGAGTCTTGCTCTGTCACCCAGGCTGGAGTGCAGTGGCCCGATCTCGGCTCACTGCAAGCTCCGCCTCCGCCTCAGCCTCTCCGAGTAGCTGGGACTACAGGCGCCCGCCACCACGCCCGGCTAATTTTTTGTATTTTTAGTAGAGACGGGGTTTCACTGTGGTCTCGATCTCCTGACCTCGTGATCTGCCTGCCTTGGCCTCCCAAAGTGCTGGGATTATAAGCGTGAGCCACTGCGCCCGGCCTTAAGCTCATTTCTAACCGTATGTGTGTTGACTATTAATAATAGAATCATTTGAAATTGTTTATAAAGCAAAAGAAAAAACAAAAGCCAACTAAACTCTCACCATGCAAAGGTGGCGATGTAACATCCTTCCAGAGGTCTTCTTTTGTTTTTTTTTGTTTTTTTTTTTTTTTTTGAGACAGGGTCTTACTCTGTTGCCCAGGCTGGAGTGCAATGGCCTGATCTCTGGTTCACTGCAACCTCCACCTCCCGGGCTCTTCTCACGCCTCAGTCTCCCAGATAGCTGTGATTATAGGCGCGCGCCACCATGCCTGGCTAATTTTTGTATTTTTAGTAGAGACAGGGTTTCACCATGTTGGCCAGGCTGGTCTCAAACTCCTGACCTCAAGCAATCACCTGCCTTGGCCTCCGAAAGTGCTAGGATTACAGGTGTGAGCCATGGCGCCTGGCCAGTATTGTTTTCATTAGTTTTTTATTTCATTAGCAATAAAAACTAGACATAGTAATATGAATCTCATCTTGAACTGTAGTTACCATAATTCCCATGTGTCGTGGGAGGGACCCAGTGGGAGGTAACTGAATCGTGGGCGCAGTTCCCCCATGCTCTTCTCATGATTGTGAGTTCTCACAAGATCTGATGGTTTTTTAAGCATCTGGCATTTCCCCTGCTGGCACTCATGAGGTGCCTTATGTCATGATTGTAAGTTTCCTGAGGCCTCCCCAGCAAATTTAAATCTCTTTCCTTTATAAATTACCCAATCTTGGGTATTTCTTCATAGCAGTGTGAGAATGGGCTAATACAGTAAATTGGTATCTAAGAGAATAGGGCGCTATTATAAGGATACCCGAAAATGTGGAAGTGACTTTGAAACAGCCTAAAGGCAGAAGTTGGAGCAGTTTGGAGGGATGAGAAGAAGACAGGAAAATATGGGAAAGTTTGGCCGGGCATCGTGGCTCATGCCTGTAATCCCAGCACTTTGGGAGGCTGAGGCGGGTGAATCACCTGAGGTCGGGAGTTCACAACCAGCCTGACCAACATAGAGAAACCGTGTCTCTACTAAAAAATACAAAATTAACTGGGCGTGGTGGTGCATGCCTGCAATCCCAGCTACTGGGGAAACTTAGGCAGGAGAATCACTTGAACCCGGGAGGCGGAGGTTGCAGTGAGCCGAGATTGTGCCGTTGCACTCCAGCCTGGGCAACAAGAACGAAACTCTGTCTAAAAAAAAAAGGGAAAGTTTGGAACTTACTAGAGACTTGTTGAATAGCTTTGACCACAGTGCTGATAGTGATATGGACCATGAAGGTCAGGGTGAGGTGGTCTCAGATGGAGATGAGGAATTTATTGGGAACTGGAATAAATAATACTATGCTTTAGAAAAAAGACTGGCAGCATTTTGCCCCTGCCCTAGAGATCTGTGAAACTTTTAACTTGAGAGAGTTAATTTAGGGTATCTGGCAGAAGAAATTTCTAAGCGGCAAAGTATTCAAGAGGAAGAACCATAAAAGTTTGGAAAATTTGCAGCCTGATGATGCAATAGAAAAGAAAATACAATTTTCTAGGATGAAATTCAAGCCTGCTGCAGAAATTTGCATAAGTAGCAGGAGCTGAATGTTAGTCACCAAGACAATGGGGAAAATGTCTCCAGAGTATGTCAGAGAGACCTTGGTAGCAGCCCCTCCCATCACAGACCTGGAGGCCTAGGAGGAAAATATGGTTTTTGGGGCTGGGCCCAGGGCTCCCTGCTGTGTGCAGCCTAGGGACTTGATGCCCTGCATTCCAGCTACTCCTGGAATGGCTAAAAAGGGCCAAGGTGCAGCTTGGGCCGTGGCTTCAGAGGATGCAAGCCCCAAGCTTTGGCAGCTTCCACATGGTGTTGAGCCTGTGAATGCACAGAAGTCAAAAATTGAGGTTTGGGAACCTCTACCTAGATTTCAGAGGATGTATGGAAACTCCTGGATGTCCATGCCGAAGATTGCTGCAGAGGTAGAGCCCTCATGGAGAACCTCTGCTAGGTCGATGTGGAAGAGAAATGTGGGGTCAGACCCCAAACACAGAGTCCCCACTTGGGCAGTGCCCAGTGGAGCTGTGAGAAGAGGGCCAGCATCCTCCAAACCCCAAAATGGTAGATCCACTGATAGCTTGCACTGTGCACCTGAAGAAGCCACAGACAGTCAGTTCCAGCCAGTGAAAACAGCAGGAAGGGGCACTGTACCCTGCAAAGCCACAGGGGCAGAGCTGCCCAAGGACATGGGAGCCCACCTCTTGCATCAGTATGATCTAGATGTGAGACGTGGAGTCAAAGGTGATCATTGTGGAGCATTAAGATTTAATGCCTGCCCTATTGGATTTTGGACTTACATGGGGCCTGAAGCCCCTTTGTTTTGGCCAATTTCTGCCATTTGGAATGGGTTTATTTACACAGTGCCTGTATCTCCATTGTATCTAGGAAATAACTAACTTGCTTTTGATTTTACAGGCTCATAGGCAGAAGGGACTTGCCTTGTCTCAGATGAGACTTTGCATTTGGACTTTTGAGTTAATGCTGGAATGCATTAAGACTTTTGGGGACTGTTGGGAAGGCATGATTGTGTTTTGAAATGTGAGGACATGAGATTTGGGAGGACCCAGGGGCAGAATGATATGGTTTGACTGTGTCCCCACCCAAATTTCATCTTGAATTATAGTTCCCATAATCCCCACATGTTATGGAGGGATCTGGTGGGAGATAATTGAATCATGGGGACAGTTTCCCCGTGCTGTTCTCGTGATTGGTTCTCACAAGAGCTGATGGTTTTATAAGTGTCTGGCATTTCCCCTGCTGGCACTCATTCTCTCTCCTGCCACTTCATGAAGAGGTGCCTTCTGCTATGATTGTGAGTTTTCTGACGTCTCCCCAGCCATGCAGAACTGTGAGTCAATTAAACCTCTTTCCTTGGTAAATCACCCAGTCTCGGGCATTTCTTCGTAGCAGCGCAGGAGTGGACTAATACAATGATGTTCATGTATTTAAGGTTTGCACTACCCACTTATAAAATAAATCTATCAAAGTTTGATCAGTTCTAATTTTTTCCCTTGGTCCCTGGTTCTGTGACAACTTTTATTTATGGAGACTTCCTTTGTGACATACAGACCCATAGCAAGCATTCCTTGTGGTGGTTTTAATTGCACAAAGCAACCAGACATCCTAGAAAGTTTGCCATTGTTAAAAGGAAGGAGGGGAACCAATAGAAGCAGTAAAAGATTTCAGTGATGTGTACCTGGGTAGCTGATTTTGAAGTTTTTCCTGATTTAGAACTGTGACAAATCTTAATATGAGAAAATACTTCCAAAATTGTAGAACTTTGTTTTGAAAAGTATCTGTCGTCAAGCTTTTTTTTAATTTCTATTTTGTTCATGATACCTTGTTAAAATTATTCTTGCTAAGAGCATCAGAGACGTCCTTTTGTTAAATGTAGTGGCATTTTTCTGTCCATATTTTATTTCCCCTTTCTGCCACACTTAATGCTTTGACTCCTTCCGAAAATCCACTCTTCCCTGGCTTTGGGATATCTCACTTTTATGGTTTTCCCTCTACCTCTCTAGCTGTTCCTTTTTGGTTTTTATGTTTTTTCCTTCAGTAATTCCTTCTGTGAATGCTGAGTCCTCAGGATCCTAACTTCAGCACTTACTCTCCTTACTGTACCCACTTAGCCTAAGCCAATCTCACTGCTTTTATTGTTCATCATTTATATGATGGCAACCCTCAATCCTACATCTCTGGCACAGATCTCTCTCCTAATTCTAGATCTATATATCCAGCTGCTTATGAAAGACTTCATATGAATGTGTTAAAGGCACTCTAAGTGTAAGATGTTTTAAAACATAAGCCACCTCTGCTTGACCAATATTGCTCCTAATCCTGTGTTCCCAATCTAAGTGATTTTAAAGATCTGAGTATTTTTCTTTTAAAATTTTTGTTTAATTTTTGTGGGTAAATAGTAGGTGTATATATTTATGGAATACATAAGATGTTTTAATACAGGCCTGCAATGTGTAATAATTATATCATGTAAAATGGGGTATCCATCCCCTCAAGCATTTATCCTTTGGGTTACAAATAATCCAATTATATTTTAAAACATACATTTAAATTATTATTGACTATAAGTCACCCTGTTGTGCTACCAAATACTAGGTCTTATTCATTCTATTTTCTTTGTACCCATTATCTATTCCCACCTGCCCCCCAACCCCCTAGTACCCTTCCTAGCCTCTGGCAACCACCATTCTACTCTATCTCCATGGGCTTAATTGTTTTGATTCTTACATCCCACATATAAGTGAGAAATCTGAATATTTTTCTTAACATTTACCTATTTCCATTCCCTGTGTTTAACCAATTATAAATTTTTATATTTTCTTCTTCCTTACTGTATATCAAAATAATCTCCTATTTATCTTTTGCTATCACTACCTGTTTTTAAAATTTTTATTTTAGATTCAGGTGGTGTATGTGCAAGTTTATTACTAGGCTATATTGTGTGATGCTGAGGTTTGGGCTTCTAGGGATTGCATCATGAATATAGTGAACATAGTACTTAAAAGTATGTTTTTCAGCCCTTGTCCCCTTCCTTCCCTCCCACATTTTGATTCTCCAGTCTGTTGTTCCCATCTACACCTGCATGTACCCAAGACTTAGCTCCCACTTACAAGTGAGAATGTGCAGTATTTGGTTTTGCATTTCTGTGTTCATTTGTTTAGGATAATGGTCTCCAACTACGTTCATGTTGCTGCAAAGGATATGATTTTGTTCTTTTTAATGACTGCATAGTACTCCACAGTGTATATGTGCCACATTTTCTTTATCCAATCCACCATTAATGGGCACCTAGGTTAATTACATGTCTTTGCTGTTATGAATAGTCCTGCAGTGACCATGCAAATGTATGTATATTTTTGGCATTTTCATTTCAGTATGTACCCAAGAGTGGAATTGCTGGGTTGAATAATAGTTCTATTTGCAGTTCTTTGAGAAGTCTCCAAACTGCTTTCCACAATGGCTGAACTAATTTACATTCCCACCAACAGTGTATAAGCATTCCCTTTTCTCCACAGCCTCAATGACTTCTGTAATTATTTGACTTTTTAATGTTTGTTGGCCACTTGTATGTCTTCTTTTGTGAAGTGGCTGTTCATGCTCTTTGCCCACTTTTTAATGAAGTTATTTATTTTTTCTTGTTGATTTCAGTTTCTTGTGGATTCTGGATGTTAGTCCTTTGTTGGATGCATAGTTTGTAAATGTTTTCTCCCAGTCTGTAGGTTGTCTGTTTACTCTATTAGTTTCTTTTGCTGTGCAAAAGCTCTTTAGTTTAATTAGGTTTTAATTGTTGATTTTTACTTGTATTGAAATTGCTTTTGAGGACGTGGTCATAAAGCCTTTGCCAAGGCCATTGTCCAGAAGAGTGTTTCCTAGGTTTTCTCCTGGGATTTTTATAGTTTTAGGTCTTGCATTTAAGTCTTTAATCCATCTTAAGTTAATTTTCATATATGGTGGTAGGTAGTGGTCCAGTTTCAGTCTTCTGCATATGATTAGCCAGTTTTCCTAGCACTGTCTATTGAATAGGGAGTCCTTTCCCCATTGCTTATTTTCATTGACTTTGTTGAATATCAGTTGGTTTTAGGTATGCTCCTTTATTTCTGGGTTTTTCTGTTCAGTTCCATTGGCTGATGTGTCTATTTTTGTATCAATATCATGCTGTTTTGGTGACTGTAGCCGTGTAGTATAGTTTGAAGTAAGATAATGTGATGCCTGTAGCTTTGTTCTTTTTGCTTAAGATTGCTTTGGCTATTTGGGCTCGTTTTTGGTTTTCTATAAATTTGAGAATAGTTTTTTCTAATTTTGTAAAAAACAACATTGGTAATTTGATAGGAATAGCGTTGAATCTTTAGATTGTTTTGAACAGTATGGACATCTAACAATGTTGATTGTTTAATCCATGAGCATGGAATGTTTTTCCATTTGTATTTTCCATGATTTCTTTCAGCAGTGTTTTGTAATGCTTGTAGAGATCTTTTACCTCCTTGGTTAGATGTATTCCTATGTGTTTTATTTTTTGTGCGTGTGGTTATTGTAAATAGGATTGCATTCTTGATCTGGCTGTCAGCTTGAGGTTGAAGAGCTGTCCAGCTCTTAAGGATAATGCTTTGGTGCATAGAAATGCTACTGATTTTCATGCGTTGATTTTGTATCCTGTAACTTTACTGAATTCATTTATCAAATATAAGGGTTTTGGCCGGGCGCGGTGGCTCACGCCTGTAATCCCAGTACTTTGGGAGGCCAAGGTGGGCAGATAACAAGGTCAGGAGTTCGAGACCAGCCTGGCCAACATGGTGAAACCCTGTCTCTACTGAAAATACAAAAATTAGCTGGGCCTGGTGGCAGGCACCTGTAATCCCAGCTCCTCAGGAGACTGAGGCAGGAGATTCGCTTGAACCCAGGAGGCAGATGTTGCAGTGAACCAAGATCGTGCCATTGCACTCCAGCCTGGGTGACAAGAGCAAGACTCCATCTCAAAAAAAAAAAAAATGAGTTTTATGGTGGAGTCATTAGGTTTTTCTAGGTAGAAGATCATATCATCAGCAAGCAGGGATAATTTTACTTCCTCTTTTCCAATTTGGATGCCTTTTATTTCTTTCTCTTGCCTGATTGCTCTGGCTAGGACTTCTAGTACTGTGTTGAATAGGAGTGGGCATCCTTGTCTTGTTGCAGCTCTTAAAGGTAATACTTCCAGCGTTTGCCCATTAGGTATGATGTTGGCTGTGGGTTTGTCATAGATGGCCCTTATTATTTGAGGTATGTTCCTTTAATGCCTAGTTTGTTGAGGGTTTTTATCATGAATAGATGTTAGATTTTATTGAAAGCTTTTTCTGCATCTTTTGGGATAATCATATGGTTTTTGTTTTTAATTCTGTTTATGTGGTGTATCACATTTATTGACTTGAATATGTTGAATCAACTTTGCATCCCAGGAATAAAGACCACTTGATCGTGGTGAATTAACTTTTTGATGTGCTCCTGGATTCGCCCGGCTGGTTTGTTGAGGATTTTTGCATCTATGTTCATGAGGGATATTGGCCTGTAGTTTTCTTTTTTGTCATTGTTGTTGTTGTGTCTTTGCCAGATTTTGGTGTCAGGATGATACTGGTTTCATAGAATGAGTTAGGGAGGAATCTCTCTTCCTCAATTTTTTGGAATAGTTTCAGTAGGATTGGTACTAGCTCTTCTTTGTATGTCTGACCACCTAATCTTCAGTCATTTAATTTATAAATTTATTTTAGTGAACGGCTATATTTCCCAAACTGTGTTCCACAGAACATTAGTTTCATAAGATGTTAAATAACATTCTACAAAAAAAAATAGTGTATTATGGCCAAATAAGTTTGGAGAATATGGCATACTGCTATTCCCATCATGGCAATTCATGATGAACATGAAGCATTAAGAAATCCTGCAGTAATGCAACCTGTTTGTTTAACCCAGCATTCCAGTACTCCCCAATTCTTTGTGGAAAGTCTTTAAATAGCTTGTTTCCATGCATAGTTTGGAAAATTCTTGTTTGTATAGGATATAAGATAAGAAACAAACTCATTTTTCTCCCAAGCAGTCAGTTTTCCTATCAACATTTGTTGAAGATCTCTTCCTTCCCTGCTTGTTTCTGGGACTTCCTTAATCATATATTAAATTCTTAAATGTCCTGGGATCTAGTATGGAGCTGACTCTTGACTCTTTGGCTTTATTTCTTTATTTTTTTTTTTTTTTGAGACAGGGGCCTCTGCCAGTATTTTTGAGGGAGGCTTATTTGAATGCAGAATAATCACCCATGCACATCTGACGGTCAAATGTAAGCACTCCAGCACTAAAATTGAAGCCAAGTGAGTTATCAGTCATAGGGTCCTACTGAAGAAATTTTGAGTGGGAAGTCCACTTGCAGGTGTATTCAGAATTTGTCAGTGCTTGGCCACATCATTAGCAGCTTAAAAGAGCAAGAGCTGCATTCTCCCTACCCTTCTTTTCCAATTGATAAAAGTGACAGTAGTTAGCATCCTGAGGTTAGTCGTGGCATAATTTTGAGTCAGATCCTTCTGGAAACTTGTCCATACTTCCTTTCCTTCATAATACTCTAGCTTCATGAGGCCATTTAGTAAAATTAAACTTGAACTACTAGAAATTGTAGACTTAATCACATTTCATCCTGAGTTGTAATTTTTTATTCATCCATCTCTGCTGGCCTGGAGCTGGCAGTAAGCAGATAAGTTTTTGTTTGCAATTGTGAGACTGTGCATTTTTTTTTGCTCAGAATATCACATTGGTTAGCCCATATGGACCCCAAAATCCCATACTTTAAATACTTAGAGGATGTTCAGCTCCCTTTCTATTCTGTGATCCTGTGATACAGTATATGTGGAAGTGTGCCAGTTTTCCTGGGGAAGGAAAAAAATTAAGCAGCAAACACAAACATTTTTTAAATATATAAAAAAGCATGTATGGATGGAAAAACTCCAAGATATTAATAATGGCTATAGACACATAGTGGGATGTCCCTGGGTGTTCTCTCTTCCAGATAGCTTTGCACCCTGTGCTGGGCCCTGGAGAACGATCCATGAAGACTGTATCCTTGGGTTTGCTCCCCTGCCATATGCTTTCTGGTTAGATTCAGCCAGTGGAGAGAGGGAGGAGGGTGGAGTTGGGGTATCTATTCCTTTGGCCCCATACTTACAGAATTGTCTTGGGCTGGCCGAATCCCTCAACTGACAGTCAAAGCTTGTCTTAGCACACTCAGGATGCTATAAGAAATTATCATAGACTGGGTAGTTTATAAGCAATGGAAATTTATTTCTCACAGTTCTGAGGGTGGAAGTCTGAGATCAGGATGCCAGCATGGTCGGATACTGGTGAGGACCCTCTTCCAGGTTGCAGACTGCCATCTTCTCATTGTATCCTTACATGGGGAAAGAGGGCAAGAGAGCTCCCTGGGGTGCCTTTTATAAGGGCACTAATACCATCATGCAGGCGATCAGTTTCCTTCTCTTTCCTTTTGGGTTCTGGTAACTACTACTTCCCCCAGCCTGCTGAGGCTTGGGGTGTTGACAGCCCCACTGTTTCTAGCCCCAGGATACGTCCTCATTCGTGTTGATTTCTTTTTCACCTTTCTAAAGATAGTAGTGATCACTGCCCAAATAGCTCACAGTTAATAGTAGGATCTGGGTGCTCAATTAAAGAAATGTTGGTTGCTGTTAGTTATCCCTTGGCTAAGCAGGTGTGTACTCACATACTGTTTTTCTCTTAGATCCAAGAGTTGAAGATTGGCTCCTCATGTCCTCGCCTCTGCCACAAACCATCCTCCTAGGATTCTATGTCTATTTTGTCACTTCTCTGGGACCAAAGCTCATGGAAAATCGCAAGCCCTTTGAACTCAAGAAAGCGATGATAACGTACAATTTTTTCATAGTACTCTTTTCTGTGTATATGTGTTACGAGGCAAGTGTCTTCAGTATTCCTAATGGGAGAATTTTGCCTGAGTTTTTCTGTCTATGTGTCATTATGTTTTCTGTTATAAGGGTAACCTTTGCAATTTAAGGAATTAAGAAACTGATCTCACTAGAGCAGGTATTTGCCAAAATAGTGTTAGGTATAGACCAAATAATAAACTCATTTGAGGATCTCAGTATAATCTATCTCACAGATAATGAGAAAAATTAACATCTATTCCATGGATTTGTACATAATTGCCTTAATGGATGATTGAATTAATTCATAAATTTTAGTTTTGAGGAAACTCTTAAAGTAACATAGCTGGTAAGTGGAGGGCTGATATTTGAACCCAGGTCTGTCTGACATCAGAGTTCATCTTGACTCAGTAAAGAGTTGTCATCATCGTGGTAGGAACCTTTGGTTTCTGGATACTCTGATGAACTATAGGATGGTAGACTGTTTTGGTTGGTTTAGCTGGGCTTTGTGGGGACAGAGAGCATAGACTCATATAAAGCAGTAGGTGAGGAAGCCTGTTCCTTAATTTTTTCCCATTAACTCATTAATTCATTACTGTCCCTTAATTGTTAATAAGAGAGATGGGGCTCTTCCAGGACCCTAAAACAGATTCATGAATTCTCTCTCTTCCCCTGTGCTATTAACATGCCTCAGCCACCCCCAAGTATGTTCTTTTCTGAGATTCCTTCTTTTCCAACTCTGGCTGGCTTCATTATCCTTTTTTATTAACTTCCTCTATAGCATACCTTGTGCTTAGTCATAAGTAGGGCTCACAAGGGCCCAATATGGCCCCACTGACCTCTCCTGGCACCATAGTTTCTCCACATGCATTCTTCTGACCTGACTGTTGCTACAGATCCATCATATTGATCACTTTAAATCTACTGTGGCTGGCCAGGTGTAGTGGCCTACACCTGTAATCCCAGCACTTTGGTAGGCTGAAGTAAGAGGATTGCTTGAGCCCAGGAGTTTGAGACCAGCCTGGACAACAAAGGGAGACCTCGTATCTACAAAAAATACAAAAAAATTAGCCAGGCATGGTGGTGCACGCCCGTGGTCCCAGCTACTTGGGAGGCTGAGGTGAGAGGATCACTTGAGCCTGGGAGGTCGAGGCTGCAATGAGCGGTGAGCATGTCTAGTGACGGAGCAAGACCCTGTCTCAAAAAAAAAAAAAAATACTCTGGCCTTATTTCTCACAGTCCTCCCTATAGTCTGGACTCACTCTGCTGCTTTCCGTTTCTTCTATTTTATTTTCAAAATTAACTCACAGGCCACTCTTAATGTCCCTTCAGGAGAATGAGCAACTGAGAGGAAAAGAGTGATAGAGATGGGAGCAAAGAAAACATAAGGTCCTCGTATGGTCTTAGGGGACAGCATGTTGTAGTAAGGTGTTAAGAACATACCTGGAAGCCAGGAGATTAGGAACTAGTTAGTTCTGGTTCTGCCACTGACTGTCTGCCTGATTTTTAGCAAGTTATTTAACCCCTCTGGGCCTCAGTTCTCTCATTTTATAAAGATAGGATTGAACCAAATAGTCTCTCAGATCCCTCCTTGCTCTCATATTCTTAGGGTCTATGTCTGATTTGTCATTGAGTGTAATGTCCCCAAATATATTTCTCAGGCTTGGAAAGAATCCAGTCATCACCGGTCAGCTTTGATTCCTACTTGATCAATTACAATGTAAAAGAAAGTTTTAAAATATCTGAGAGTTTCTGACTCTCATTTACTGCTAATACTTGAGTTACTTATGTGTTAGTTTCAGGAACTGCTTGCCAAATATAAATTATTACTTTTTGAATTCAGGGAATTCATCCCCCCCACCCCGCCCCGCCGAAAGAGTCTCGCTCTGTCGCCCAAGCTGGAGTGCAGTGGCACAATCTTGGCTCACTGCAGCCTTGACCTCCCAGGCTCAAGTGATCCTCCCACCTCAGCCTCCCAAGTAGCTGAGACTACAGGCATGCGCCACCATGTCTAGCTAATTTTTTGTATTTTTTGTAGAGATGGTGTTTTGCCATGTTGCCCAGACTGGTCTCAAACTCCTAGGCTCTAGTGATCCACCTGCCTGAGCCTCCCAAAGTGCTGGGATTATAGGTGTGACCCACTGGGCCTTGCCTAATTTTTCTTATTACTAGCCTAGAATATAGACATATATGTAAAAAGTGCCACAGGCTGTTGGAATGTTCTTAAACTTTCTACTCTATTTAAACAAAGGCTTTTGATAGCCACACAGCATGCCATCCATCTGTTGATGGCACATCTGAACACATGGTTTATTGTATGGAGTATGATTTCTTTCGGTTTACAAAGCAAACACCTCCACCAGTGGTATTAGGCCAAATCTGAAGAAGTTGAAAGGGAAGCACATCAGACTCAAGGAACTCAGATGCCTTCTTGTGTAGTGACTGTTTGAAAGTGCTAGTTACTTGGCACCAGTCAGACTCTAGCAGAGACCACTTAAGACCCAACAGAAGGCCAAGTCACACAACTTTCATTGAACACAGTGCTTGTTTGGGGTAGGGTAAGGTGGAGAATTATTCATCACAATTCCAATAAATAGCTTCTGGCCATAGAGCGTTACATTAGTCAAAAATTAGTCTGAGCACAAGAGAATATGAGGACACTCACTGACGGTAGGACTTTATAAAACAGAATTAGCCATTTCTATGTCATGTGCCCTTATTCATTTGGCAAAATCTATTGATTTGTTTCTGTTAACTATTTTTCTCATTCATGAAATATATATCTTGTGCTTTTCTGAGTCTTAATTTTCAAGATTTTATAACTTACCAAGTTAACAGTGTGATTAAATTATCTTATAAGTCAAGCTAGAGGCTAGTCTCAGAAAAGAATTATGCATTTTATAATACTATAGTGTCTAATAATTGTTCTTCTCGTTTGTTTCTTTTCTTTACACCATCAGAATATTATTCTGACAATGCCTCATAAGCTTTTGTTTTTAGAATTTAATTAATTGTAAAGTTCTAATTTTAGCTTAATAGTAATTAAAACTAGAAATTTAAAATATGGTTCAATGGAGAAAAGGATATAACCATTATACTGAGAGAGAAGATCTCCCTGGGGGATTTGGCATGTATGAGAATAAGAAGTCAGAAAAGAGAAGAACTGATCATATTGTCAGTACCCTAAATTAAGCCAACCATTTCATATATGTGTTAAGTTAAAATTGAGGCCCTTGGCTTTTCCTTTTCAGTTACTGTTTTAAAAGAAGACCTTCCCACCATCAGACTGAAAGAATGTCAGTATAATCTTTATAATCTTTGAATTACAGTTCAGATTTATCAACAATAGGCTCTTTCTTCTCACCATCAGCCTTGGATCACTTTGTGGGTGTGTTGGAATTAAGGCCTGCCAGATTGCACTTTTATTGTTAACAAGAGCATTTTCCTCTTTTACTTGTCTTGTGAATCCACAATAAAACTGTTAATAATATCTGAGCCATGGACTACTACCTCACATCACACTCACCAGCCAATGATGGGAAAAGCCCAGTTGTCGCAGTCATCTTATGAGTACATTGAGGCATTTTGGTTTTCATGTTTAGTTATTGACTAAGTAGAAAGACTGGAAATTGCTAGAAATGACTGATTCAGATCCAAGTGTTCCCTTTAAGAGTACACAAACACATTCACTCACACATATATAGATGAACCTAAGATAAGTCACCTACCAGTATTTGCTGTTTAAGCAAAACTCACCATATTAGAATAATCATCCCAAGAGATGAGCATTTTAGTCAGAACACAGTTTATATAAATAATATATGAGTTTGTGGTTTTGAATATTCTTGATATCAAGCTTTGATATCAAGCATGTTCATTTTGTATTTGTTCCAGCTACCTTTTCCTCTGCACCGAATATTGACTCAGCTGAAAATGTAATGAAGAGACACTATCAAAACTACCTTTGTTGTGGCTGTTGGGAAAATGCTTTCCTTTCTTAATATGCATGTGCTCTCTTGCAGTTTGTGATGTCTGGCTGGGGTATAGGTTATTCATTTCGATGTGAAATTGTTGACTATTCACGGTCACCCACAGCTTTGAGGGTAAGTTTCTCTTTGGAAAAACTTGAAATTCAAAATCAGTGTTAAAATTTTGTGAACTGTTTGTAACATTGGATGTAAACTTAGAATAAGCAAATGACTCAGTTATCAGATTGTGTGTGTTGTGGTGGAGAAAGTGAAAAATTACAAGAATAAAAGAAAGTCACTTGTATAATTTTCTATAAAATGAAAATTGGTGCTTTTCTGTTTTAATTTCTTGGATTTAAAAATAAATTCACATCTGTTTCCTCAAAAAATTGAAAATAGAATTACCATAAGATCCAGCAATTCCACTTCTGGGTATATACCTAAAATAATTGAAAACAGAGACTTGAAGAGATATTTGTATACTCATGTTTATAGCAGCATTTTTCATAATAGCCAAAAGGTAGAAGCAACCCAAGTGTCCATGGATAGATAAATGGATAAACAAGGCCAAGTGCAGTGGCTTACGCTTGTAATCCTAGCACTTTGGGAGGCTGAGGTGGGTGGATTGCCTGAGCTCAGGGGTTTGAGACCAGCCCGGGCAACACGGTGAAACCCCGTCTCTACTAAAATACAAAACTTAGCCGGGCATGGCAGCATGGGCCTGTAGTCCCAGCTACTCGGGAGGGTGAGGTAGGAAAATCGTTTGAATCCGGGAGGCGGAGGTTGCAGTGAACCGAGATTGCACCATTGCACTCCAACCTAGATGACAGAGTGAGACTCCATCTCAAAAAAATAAAAAGATAAATGGATAAACAAAATGTGGCATATGTATAGAATGGAGTATGATTCAGCCTTTAAAAGGAAGGGAATTCTAACTCATGCTACAACAGGGATGAACCCTGAGAACACTATGCTAAGTGAAAAAATTAGGTCACAAAAGGACATATACTGCATGATTTGGCTTATATGAGGTGCCTAGGGTAGTCAAATTCATAGACACAGAAAGTAGAATTGTAGCTGGGGTTAGGAGAGAGGCAGAATGGGATGTAGTTTAGTGGGTGTAGTTTCAATTTTGCAAGATGAAAAAAGTTATAGGGATGGATGGTGGTAATGGTTGAACAACAATGTGAAGGTACTTAATGCCACTTAACTGTGCACTAAAAAATGGTTAACATGACAGATTTTATGTTCTGCATATTTTGCCAAAATTTAAAAATATAAGCTTTTCTTCCATATACAAAATAAAATAAAATAAATTTAGATTTATTTGTGCTTCTGCAGATGGCACGTACCTGCTGGCTTTATTACTTCTCCAAATTTATTGAGCTATTAGATACGGTGAGTATATGGCCACCACATTTGGTAAATGTTTGATCTTAAATGTTTGATCTTTCAGTGAAACCAATAAACTGCTGTAGTTTCAGTTGTCTGATAAGTTTGGTTATTTCTCCTTTTCAGGCAGACCTACTGTTACCTTTTTTACCTTTTATTATCAGTGACTTTAGAGAATAGATAGGATAACCTTTTTTTTCCCAGTATTTTGCAAACTCTATAACGTTTCTGTTATATAGCTATCAGTTGATTAAGATAAGCATGGTAACTGTGTCATATACTACAAAACTGCATCTTTATATAGATGGATGACAGTTGTTTTATGAATCAAGTTCAGGAAGTAAAAAGCAGAAAACATCTTACCTTTTTTTTTTTTTTTTAATCCCAAAGCACAGCCATCCATATTCCTTTAGGAGGATAAATGCTTAAAAATTCATAAACTTACACAAGAATGTTGCATTACCCCTGGGCTGTCAGTAATTCAGCTGCTTTTCTGAAGTTTGTGCTTACTGGGCCCTGTCTCTTCTTACTTCAGATCCTAGTGAAGATCACCTCTGAACTTGCATGACAGGGTCTTGGGAGAAGCATGTGTCATGAATTAGGGTCTGTGATTTAGAGGAGAAAGCCATGAACCTTTGTTTCCAGAGGAGCTAGGAAAGCTGAATATTTGTTGTATCTTTGCAGCAAGTGTATCTTAGTTATTTGGAGCTAGTTTTGGCTCTGAGACGGAAAAGTGTGTTTTCTTTGGAATGCATACCACGATATTTCTTGTAGGAAATCTCCATATGCTTCACCTTTTGAAATGACTAATCACATAACATTAGAATTGGAAAGGACTTGTGTGAACATACAATCCAGTGGTTCTCGAACTTTAACATGCGTTTAGAATCACCTGGAAGACTTGTTAAAACACAGATGCCTCGACCGCCACCCCCAGAGTTTCTGATTCACTAGGCCTTGGATGGGGATCAAAATTTGCATTTCTAACAAGTTCTCAGATGGTGCTAATACTTATTGGTCCAGGGACCACGTTTTGAGAGCCTGTATTCTAGTAGTTCTAGCCCGCATTGTGCAATAAAATTAATTGCATTAGGGAAAACAATGACGACAAAAAAAGGCCCTACCTCCAGAGATTTGGTGCCAAATGGTCTGGAACAGAGACCAAGCATAGCTATTTCTAAAAAGCTTCTTGGCTATTGTAATATGCAGCCAGGGTTGAGAAGCATTAGTCCAGAACCTTCACTCTGAGAAACTGAAGCCAAGAAGTTAAGTGACTTACCCAGAGGAATGCTGCTACTAAGTGGGACTAGGACCCAGAGTGTTAGTGTATGGCTTTTTCTGTTGCACCACTCAGCCTTCTTCCATGTGCATAAGCAAATGCATTTTGCACTTGGAAATTGTGCAAAATCTCCATATTCTCAGTTGCTTTGCATATTCTCAGTTCCAGCTTCCATAAGGAAACTGTACTGCTTCTATATCCTTCTCTAAACTACATTTCTCAAATACTCCTCTTAATACTTTTCCTTGTGCTATTCTGTTTAGTCTTGTATTTAAAAATCTTAACACTCATATTCTTAATTTCACTTTGGAATATTTTTTGAACATTTCCCCCTCTCCCAAATTCTACCATTTTGTTGATAGGGTTTTTACAAACCACTGGATAACGTTCACTCTGAGTGTTATCTTCCTTCGCCTTCTCATTTTTTTCTATGCAGTTTTGCTTTCTTTTCCCTCATATGTCTCAAATTAACTTTTCAACTTTTTCTCCCTTCATTTTTCTTTAATAATAATTTGCTAACTTTTGATTTGTTGCAAGTCGTCTTCGTTTGCCTAATCCCTTATCCATATCAGTAAGATGTATTGGAGAGCAATGTAGAATATTTCAATCCTAAGTCTTCTGCTTGCCCATACACTTCAAAATCCAGGAGAATTTTTCTTTTTACCAATACAATTTCTTTCAATAATTTTGGCCATATTCCTTACTTTATATCTTTGATTTTAAAATCTGCATAAAGTTTTTTTTCGCCTTTTTGTTGGTGCTTCCATGTGTAGGCATCGTACCTAAGTTACTTCATAATAATTAGATTTGAGCTGCCCCTTGGGGAATTAGCGGCTTCTGTAAGCATTCTATAAGGCAACACTTTTAGAGGAAATTATGATATGAAATACTTTGCACTTTGCCAATATTTTTTATAATACTCAATACACTATCAAATGATTTTCTATGAACTTGATATTCTTTACATTATTTCAGATCTTTTTTGTTCTGCGCAAGAAAAATAGCCAAGTGACTTTCCTTCATGTATTCCATCATACCATCATGCCGTGGACCTGGTGGTTTGGAGTCAAATTTGCTGCAGGTAGACAAGGGAAAGTTGGGATCACGTGTTATAAACAACATTTCTATATGCTAAAAACAAAATATTTTTCTAAAATGTGATTTCTAAGAAACTCAAAAAATCAAAGAGTCACTTTGTTTATACTTCTCTCATTAATTGTTACTTGAAAAATAAACATAAGACTCATAATAATTAGGTTTACCCCACTCTTTAGAGATACATAACTTCTGGGCACAGCCTTCTACACATATTCTTTAGTTGTTTTGTTTGTATTTTATTCTTTTCCCAGAGAGGTTTATTGAATATCTTTAAATAAATAAATAATAAATCAAATGGTAAAAGCTTTGGCTTTATAGGAGTATAGAGAACGATTTCCTGTACGTTCCCAGGAAGTTAGAATGCTTATCTCAAATTCTATGTCTTATTTGCCTTCAAATTTCTAATAGCTGACACACACTCTAACCCCTAACAGCTCTTTAAAGATGTGTCAAATTGTGGTTACCCCAATTTCCTAAAGCATCCTACCATATTAAAGAATGTGTTGATACTGTTTTTAAGGTCTAAAATAGTTTAAATTGAAAGCTTGGAAAACAGGTTGTTTCTTTTTCGTTTTAGGCTTCTGAACGTCAAGAATTGGAGAAACCAGAAATAATTTTATCCTATTATACAGTTTTAAATAAGTGATATCCCCAAGGATATATTCTTGCCTTAGGAAAATTTGGTTGGGGGATTTATTTGTTCCAGTTTCTTAAATTTTGAAAGTCTTCAAATAGACCTATAGCTGATAACATTTCTGTGAATAGCTTGCCTCTATTGGCCTTTCTAACTCTGCTAGACTAAAAGAAAGGGGGAACCACAATTGAGGAACTCTTGTTTGAGTTCTAGACTCTCTAAACATGGAGGAAAAATATCTACATGTCTCAGAGCATGAGAAGACATGGATAAGCCCGTATCAGGAAGGGGATGCCAGAACTCAGAGGAGCCACAGGGGCTGTGAATCATGAGTAAACAGCTGTAGCTATCATGGCTTATGGGCATCGGATTTTCCAGGATATAAAGTACCTCCTTGCTCAAAATTGGCATTTATTATTGAGGAATGTTTTTAAGTAAATGTAGCTGCTTTTTCTTATGAGGGTTGTTAGTATAAACCTTTCATTTGCATTAAAACAAGATAGTCTCAGCGGTGTCCATTTGTCAAATCAACGGTAACTATGTTAATCTCCATTATTTTATTTATCCTTACTTTCTGTGTTTCTGTTTCCCCTTATATGCATATTGACCCTTCCCATTCTTTCTACAGTGATATACACTGACACTTATTGGTGTTTGTGAAAAATTGGAAAATACCTAAACACTCACTAATAGAGTGGTTATTATTACTTGTGTGTATATAACTGTGAAACAAAAATGATATTGAGATGTATTAAATGTCCTAAAATGAGGATCCTATACACAAGGATTTAACAAAGCTCATCTTATTTGTTAAGTGGCTTGACTCCTAAATTATCAGAAATAGATGACTATTCTATTTTTAAAGTATGCTAGAAAAGGTGCTTTCACATCCTTATAATTTATTTATTCTGATTTCTCACATGAGGCCAGGATACACACTGAAAACTAAATGTGAATAGAAGAAAGATTGGAAGGCAATATCCCAAAATATAAACAGAGGTGATTTGGAGATATTGAAACAAAAAGTGGTTTTTTTCTCCCTCTTTATTTCCGTCCCTTTCTCTATATTTTCTAATTTTTAAATATTGACTATCTGACAGTTCAAGAATGGGAGAAATAAATTTTATTTAATGAATACAATTGAGCATTTTTCTAACTTCTATGTTTGAGTTCATTGATAGTGTAGTTTCCATTTCGAAAGCAAGCAGTGCTTTCAATAATGAGAATTTAAATATGATATACCTCAAATTTTTTTTTTTTTGAGGCAGAGTTTCACTCTTGTTGCTCAGGGTGGAGTGCAGTGTTGTAATCTCAGCTCACTGCAACCTCCGCCTCCCAGGTTCAAGCGACATACCTCAGTCTTTAAGTGGTACTATGTTTATGGACATCAGTCACTTTATAACGGGTTTCTTGTCCATACCTTAATCCTTCTTCTTCTTTACAAAATGAAAATAGTAGAAGATAGTTTTCTTCTCTCTCATATGTTCCATGCATTGGCACTTCTGTTCAATCTTACATGTGGAATTCTAGTAAACACTGACTACTCCTACCATCATGACCCCTAGCCATAATATGATTTATCTCCACACTAGCAGAAACTAACTGAGCCCCCTTCGATCTTACAGAAGGAGAATCAGAATTAGTCTCAGGCTTCAATATCAAATATGCTGCAGGCCCATTTGCCCTCTTCTTTATAGCTGAGTGTATAAACATTATTATAATAAATGCCCTAACTGCTACAATTTTTCTAGGAGCACTATACACTATTTATTCACCAGAACTCTATACGATATATTTTACTATTAAAACTCTCCTCCTAACCTCCCTATTTTTATGAATTCAAACAGCGTACCCCCAATTCCACTACAATCAGCTTATATGCCTTTTATGAAAAAACTTTCTGCCACTCACACTAGCGTTTTTCATATGGTATATTTCAATACCCGTCACAATCTCCAGTATTCCCCCCAAACCTAAGAAATATGTCTGACAAAAGAGTTACATTGATAGAGTAAATAATAGAGGTTTATTCGGCAGACCTGATACCTATTTCAGTGACAAGCACAGCAACAAAAGCTGTTCCCAGAAATGTTGTTTGGCACTGATGTCCACTCCTAGAATGAAACTGTCCATTCTAAACTGTTTTTTGCAAAAACTTGAGCACAGCTGATCTCTATCTAGTATTTAATTTCCTGTTTTTCTGTTGTACTCCTCAGTGGGGTAATAGCAATCCAGCTTTTCTTTTGAATAGGATGAAGATATTTCTGTGGTAGGTTTTTATATTAATTATGCATATATCCCCTTCCAGAGATATGGAGAATTTGATTATTACCCAGGTGATTCCTTTATTTTTTCCAAAGGCGTAAAATGTGATGGTAGTAATCGTAATTCATTCTGAGATGTTTGTTTACAGACCCATTATCATAAAGAAGAAAACAGGCTTAGAAAATATTTTGTTAGGAAAGCCTTCCAAAGAAGATACAAAAAACATTATTAATTAAAATACGGTTGTTTTGTAAATAAACTGATTAAAATAGCTTGTCAGAAAATAATCATAACTAGAGAAAGTAAACATGTTACTTTTATTTGATAGCTTATTTTGATCAGTAAACCTTACTAAACACTCTTGGCTACACTAGTGCTTTGTTAAATCCGTGTGCCTAAGATCCTCATTTTAGGATATTTAATGGTGAAAGTATCCAAATAGAAAATAGGCACTCCTCTTTTAAGTAATAGGAGAGGTGTCTTAGTTAGAAAAGCTCTGACATAGTTCCATATCAAAGGTGAAATAGATGTCCTATGTGTATATTATTATGAAACACAAATGAATTTGAGAGGTATTTGGCTTATCCTCCTTTTAAGCACCTTGACTCCTAAACTATCAGAAGTAGACAACTATTCTATTTTTAAATTAACCTAGAAAAGGTGTTCTTACACCACAATAATGTGTTTATTCAGATTTCCTTTGGGAAAGAAGACCAATCCAAATGTAAATAATTCAAGCTGGAAAGTTGTTAATAAGCTTAATTAATTCAGTTCCTTCTGACTTGAAATTTATGGTAATTGAGGGATTAGCTAAAATACAGCTTTCTCTCGTCAGGAGGAGAAAGTTTATGTAGAACAGTATAGCATAAATCAGGCTTTGGGAGAATACTTAACTACTTAAAAGTAATTATTTAAAACAGGTTATTTTAACAGAGTACTTCAGCAGTGCTAGTATCTAGAAATATCTAGAATTGCTGCAATTAGGAATAATTATTTAAAAGCAATTTCTACTGTGTAACAGATTTATTAGATTTTCTCCAGATTATATTAGAAGTGATGAATTTGTATTTTCCTTTAAACTTTCTGTAATGCATAGTGTTTATGAATTCATTTCTTCTTCTACCGTAATCTAAATTGATGAGGGTTTGCTTTATTTCCAGAATTAAAGAATACTGGAATTAAGAAAATAGAATGTTTTAGAGAAAAATGTAAATTCCAGGTGAACATTACTAAGCTGAGTCAGGCTATACATAAAGAACACATATTCTTCCAGATTGTTCTCTTAGGAAACAGACCCCAGGGAGAGTGTTCCCCCCGCCACACTATCAGCTAAACACCGTTTCCCCTTCTGCTGTATTACTGGTCCAGCTAAAGACAATTGAAATGATCTTGTCTTACATACCCATGTGTTCTTTGCTTCTATTCTCAGTTGAAGGTGATCGGTAGGAAATGTGGCGAAATGAGAAGAAGAAAACCAAGATAGGAAGGCATAATCAATTGGAAGCCATAAATAAGGATGGTTTCACAGTTAGTAGATATTTACTTTGGGAAAACGATAATTAATTAAATTCAGCAGTTTGCTACTGAAAGCCAGTGGTTTTACTGCCAAAATTATTTAATGAAGATTATTGAGAGTAGGAAAAGTAAATTTGATTCCACACAATGACATATACAAAAATATTCTTAGCAGCTTTATTCAGAATAGCCCAAATTGGAAGCAACCCACATGTCTGTCAATAGGAGAATGGGTAACTAGTGATGCATTTATATTGTATAATACTACACAGTAGTAAAAAGACAAGCTACCAATATATGTACCAGGTACAAAAGAGTAATCCTGTGTAATTCCATTTATGTGAAGTTTAATAGCAGACAAAAATAATCGTTGGTGATAAGTTAGAGTAAAGCTACCTTGGGAGGAGTATATTCTTGGAAGGAGCACATGGGAATCTTATGTGGTGTTGGAAATGTTCTGTGTCTTGATCTTGGTAGTGACATGGATGTATACATACATGAAAAATCATCAAGATTAATGTACTTTGTATACTTTTTATATGTTAACCCTCACTAAAATATGAACGTTATTACTATTATTTAGCAACATACTATATTTAAAAGGTAACTCAACTAAGTGTAAGTAAGTTCAAATCGTAGACCACCTTAAGCTAAGATATAACAAAATAAAGATATGCTAATTTGCTTTCTCAGGTTCGTATCTTATATTTTACTACATATACTGTCCAGCCCCCTCTAATTTGATAGTTGTTTAAAAGGATTGATATTTTATATATTTTTTTCCAAAATTCAAGAAATAATTATACAAAAATCTCAGTTCAGATGAAAATGTGGTTCATTTTAAGGAACAATGGCCTCATATTACAATAATTTTATTTTCCAGGTGGTTTGGGAACATTCCATGCCCTTCTAAATACAGCTGTACATGTAGTCATGTATTCCTACTATGGACTTTCTGCGTTGGGACCAGCCTACCAGAAGTATTTGTGGTGGAAAAAATATTTGACATCATTACAGCTTGTGAGCAATTAATTGCCTTTAAAACCATATATGAAGCAACTAGAGTCACTTGTTTTCACTGTGAACTAGGATACTAGTTAAATAAAGAAGAAAGACAAAACAATAGGGGTAGAGAGTCTGGCCCCTACATGATATGCCATCATGGTTCTTAATATGTTAGATGAACTTTGGTAACCAAGAGGCTCAGACAGTTAAACAAGCATGTGTAGTTTTATGCCATCTTTATACTATTTTATGCATTTATACAAGAATAAATACATTTGTGATTAAAATAACTCCAAAGTTATATGACCATCAATAGGCATAATACCTATTAGAAATTAGAAATTCCATTAGATCTAAATGACCTTGAGGGAATGCAACTTTGAGGGAATGATGAGCCTTCCTGTGTGCTTACCTATCTAGTCCTAAGATTTATAAGTCCATCTTTCCTCTAGTTAATAAAAAGCATTGTGAGAATTAAAAATGTAGAGGGTTAGACCAACATATATGTATTACCTAAATTTGAATACTGCCCTTATATAAACAATGTTTGAAAAAGCCAGAGGCACTCAGTTTAGACCTAATAATGCATTCTAAGCATTAATTCTCAAAATATATTTAATTTTTTTGGAGACTCATTATGGGTTTGAGATGATGATTTGCTTTACATTTTATTGGTGTCTATTAAAAGGAGAATTCTGCCATCCTTGTATTTCCACATTTGCAGTCTATAATAAATTGATGTCATATTCTGCCAGTAACACCGATGAGAAAGTATGAATTTGGTTTAGATAGCATGGTGAAGATTAATTTTTTATTAAAATCCTGTGACTTCCTACGTGAAATTTGGCACATTCATATAATGTGTTCTTCCAGGTGAGAGATTGATATTTTAATGGGTAAGGATCCTAAATCAAGATCAGAGTATTTCCTTGCAGAGTTATTTGTTGTATTTGAAGTTGGCAGCAAACTAAATGACCAACCATAAGGATATGGTAAAATAAATTATTTTAATTCATACTTTGAAATACTATGAAGTCATGAAAATTACTCACCATTGCTTCTTTAAAAAATACTATTTTCTCAAAGTAGTATATGCTCATTGCAAATACGTGAGAACACCTAATTAAGCAAAGAGAAAAAAAATACATGTAATTCTGCCACCCAGGGATAATCACTGATGATATTTTTATTTGGTTTTCATCCAGTTTTTCTCTCAGGCATATGTGTACACCTTTTACATTATTTGTATAGTATTGCATATATAATTTTGTGTTTTGTATTTAGGCTTTTTTTTCTCTTAGCATACTCTTAAATGTTGTACAGACTTTTTAATAACATGAAAAAATACTGATGTAGAAAAAATAGGATGGACATTTGTTCATTATATTCTCAAATATGTCAATTATACACAAACATACACATGTATAGAATGTTGAGGATACCGTTTAGCCTTCCTAAAGTTTTGTTTTCTCTTTTGCAAAATGAGAGGAATAAGTGGCTATGCTGTGGGAATGTCATAAATATACATTAAGATAATGCAAGGAAAGTTGATGATGACAAGGATAAAATGATAATAAAATAAACTGTGAAAATCTTAACCATGATTATAACTAGACAGATTGTGAGTAATTGTTGTCTGTTTCTTTATAGAGTTTTACTTTTCTAAAATTTCCACAGAACAGATGTTGCTTTTTAATCAGGGAAAACATGATAACCAGAAAATCTGAATATTAGCCTAGAAAAGGTCCGTCTTGGGACTGTATAACATGTTCTGCCCTACAGAGCCCTTGTGCACTACTAGAAGGGCCACCAGTTCACTCTCACACCTTGTAGATTCTCTGCCTCAGCTGGCAGTTCAGACACTTTTTTTTTTGAGATGGAGTCTCGCTCTGTCACCCAGGCTAGAGTGCAGTGGCACGATCTCGGCTCACTGCAACCTCCGCCCCCCAGGTTCAAGCGATTCTCCTGCCTCAGCCTCCTGAGTAGCTGGGACTACAGGCGCGTACCACTGCGCCTGGCTAATTTTTGTATTTTTAGTAGAGACAGGGTTTTGCTATCTTGGCCGACCTGGTCTCGAACTCCTAACCTCGTGATCCACCCGCCTCAGCCTCCCAAAGTGCTGGGATTACAGGCGTGAGCCACCGTGCCTGGCCCAGACACATTTTTATCTGTGACTGTGGAGGACAAGTGGCAGGTATAAGGACTCAGAGATGCTTTGGCTACTACAAAATTCAAGGGGCTTTAAGTAAAATGTTATTATTTTCCAAAAATTAAAATATCTGGTCCAATAACAGGACAGAATATTTGAAATTGAAATCATCCTGAAAAAAATAGGCCACATGTAGTGCATGGTCATTTCATCATAGTCAAGGACTCAAGTCAGAGACTTATAGAGAAAACCTGCTCTGTTGATTCTCTGAGTAGTAAAAAGGTTGCTGCACTGCACAGCTCCAGGGAACATTTAAATATAGACTCTGTGGTTGTGCAATTTTGCGGTTCTGAATAGTGGATCCATACTTCCAACTGGCTTTTGACATTATACCACCCATTATCACTCTCAGGGAGGCTAGATTTAAAGGTGGACTTCTCTGCCCAATAGTGCACTCTCTGCACTTTGAGAGTGCATAAACATAGGTAGGTAAAGAATTGTTAACTCTTCATATCTGAATAATTTTTTTTCACATTTTCATTTCTTAGGTCCAGTTTGTTATTGTCACCATCCACATAAGCCAGTTCTTTTTCATGGAGGATTGCAAGTATCAGTTTCCAGTCTTTGCGTGCATCATTATGAGTTACAGTTTCATGTTTCTGCTGCTCTTTCTCCATTTTTGGTACCGCGCTTACACCAAAGGTCAGAGGTTGCCCAAAACTGTGAAAAATGGAACTTGCAAAAACAAAGATAATTGAAGCCCAACGTAAGTCTGTGATCGAAACTGATACATTGTCTTCCTTGACAATCAAGAGGTATTTACCTATGCAGTGCATTTTGTATATTTTTCAAAACTAAGAGCTTGTATTTTTATGATAAGTTATTGGGATGTCTGATATTTGAGAGCCCGAAGCTTCCAGATAACAGTCTTCTGATAATTAGAGCCTACAGCCGCCAGAAGTTTTTTTTGTTTTTTGGTTTTTTTTTTAGCTGCTTTTAAACCTAATCCAAAGGTTTTGTTTAAAACATTTTGTTACAGTGAAAAAAAGATATGAAGCAATACAGTACTCTTCAAGGAAGTCCAATAAAGATGAAAAATATCATTAGGTATTTTGAGCACAGACAGAGATCCATGTGATACAATACATTCCTTCTGCTGGGTCTGGAAAGTCTGGAAACCAACTGTAGGCCCTGGCTTTGTCATTTATTGACTGTAATCAGAAGATACTATATTTGCTCTAGAGTTAACTCCCATTTTAGCAAGCTAGCACAGGTGAAAATTGAGTGAGTTTTTGATAACTTGTCATTTAAAATCTTTAATGATAATTTTCAATGGATCTTTTCAGTAGCCATCACCAGTTTTGCTGTTAAGACTTCCTCACAACCCATTTGTTGTACAAACTGTTTCAAAGTAGCAATCCTTTGGGTTAGTACACTGATGCCCTTGACACCAAGTTTCATTCAGTTGATTATTTTCAAAACAAGGTGATTTGTTTTAATGGGTTAATGAATACTTTGCTATTACTGTTTTACAATTAACTTTGTATATCTCTGGAAAGAGATGAATTTGTCAATGTAAAAAGTATTGTGTAGTTCAGTGGGAAAAACCTGTTGTCTGTTATAGTATCATATCACTTTCTTACATTGTCATGGTTTAAATTATTATCTTGGTTAAATATATAGGTTAGATACTTACATGTTCGTATTATTAGCACACTACAGGTACTACCCTTAAATCATAAATAATATTACCTATTGTACACAGTTTCCAGATTTGGGTTAGAGTGGCTGTGAAGCAACTAGAGGCAAATTGTGGCACAGAGAATATCCAGGGGAAAATTGAATATGTAAGCAAACAGACTACATAACGGTAATAGATTATATAATTAATGTTATAGGTATACTGAACAATAAAATATTTTCTGGAATTATGAATTAATTAACAACCTGGATTTCTGTTTCCAGACCTATAAAACCATGTAATGAAGGACTGAAATTCATTTGGCATAGGCTTTGTTTCTTTAAAATTGCTACTTTCTTTCTGTTATTTTTACATTTTCTTGTCAGAGAATCAAAACTACTAGTCAGTAGAGTTTTGTCCAAGAAATAATATTTGGACATTTGTGAATTTTTCCGTATTTTTTTCTTCTTTTATTTATACTCAATTTCGAAGCACTGTTTATGTTTGTAGGACTTTAAACAATTAGTACTTAAAGCCCCAGTTAATTTTGAACACACAGAGATACTTATTGTACAATGCCTAAGTTTTACTCAATACCATGGCTTGTTATGTTTACACTTACCAGATTCATAAGGTTATTTGCCTTTAAGTGATCTTTTGTGATTTTACTTGATTACAGCATGAGAAGGTAAAGGTTGATAAATGGGAGTAATTACATATATATATATATATATATATATATATGTATATAATTTATTATTTTTTTTTCTGAAGCAGTTTTACTTTTGTTGCCCAGGCTAGAGTGCAATGGCGCAATCTCAGCTCACTGCAACCTCTGCCTCCCAGGTTCAAGTGATTCTCCTGTCTCAGCCTCCCAAGTAGCTGGGATTACAGGCACCTGCCACCATGCTCAGCTAATTTTTGTATTTTTAGTAGGGACAGGGTTGGCCAGGCTGGTCTCGAACTCCTGACCTCAGGTGATCCTCCCACCTCGGCCTCCCAAAGTTCTGGGATTACAGGGGTGAGCCACTGCGCCTGGCCATAATTTTATATTTTTAGAAAATAAAGAATAAAGGACAAAAGAGCACAGCTAAATGAAACTGCTGCTCTAATTTATTCCACTGGAAAGGTCTCAGGACGCCTTAACTGTTTTCCAGGTTTGGCTCTTCATATCTAACCTGTGCTAAAATGAGAAGGTATGCTAGGTGCTGTTATAAATCACACCATTTCCAAAGACCCCAAGTAGTATAGAGACCAAAATGAGGCAAAAATTAAAGAGATGAAACAGGAGAGTTTATTTCTTGCATACTTGCCGACCGTCATCATACAACCTCTCCTAACCTCCCTGTAGTCTAAAATGTTTGACTTGCCTATAAGCTAGCATGTAATAAAACACATACTCAATTATATGAATAGAAGTGGAGAGCCAGAATGCTACAAAAGAAATCACAGCTGCTAGAAGTATCCTCCATAGAAACATCAACATGATTGTGGATCAAAATGATTTTCACTGGATATAGAATTTGTATGGGCCGTATTTATTAGAGTTCTGTGTGGTCACATAGAGTTCCTGTGGGATTTCATCCCACTTTTCAGGACTTAATTTGTTTGGGTTTGCTTACCTAACAAGCAACAACAACAACAAAATAAATAGTTCCAATATCTAGTTTATTACATAAATCTCTATGAATCCTTGAGGGCCTATATCTATATTATAAATAAATACAAATATAGATTTTTAAATATCTATGGGACTTTGCCATTTACAGCCTTAATTATAAAATTATGAGATTATATTCTCTCCATTACCCTTTATTTCTGTTAACTTTTTAAAGACTGGAACATTCTGTGGATGTTGTCAAAGTTTGAGTTTGTTTTTCCCTGTGTATTATAATAAATTTGTGGTATTGCATGTATATGTGTGTGTATTTTTCATTTTGGAATCTAGCTGCATGTATTTGCATGGGTTGGTGACTTTTAATTTGAATACTCACCAATCAAAGTTATTTTACATATTTCTTGTACACGTGCTGTGTTCATCTTTGGGATACAAAGATACCTAGAACATAATTGGGATCTCCTGGAGCTTACCAACTGGCAGATGAAATCATGTGACAGGGCAGTAGATGATAGGTGCCAGATGAGTGACAGTTCTGCCACTTAGCAGACAGGGAAGACTCTATGAAAGAATTTGAATTTGAGTTATGTGTTTAGGTTGTACAGAATTTCAAAATTGGCGGTATGTTAGTAGGCAAGGTTTTTTAAGTGGAAAGAATTAACAAAAAAGAATAATTTTGCCATCCCCACTGTCTCTAATAAGTGGGAATAGCTAATGATCACTGGTTGCTAAAACAGTTAGATGAAAGGTTGATGGGGATGGCTTGTGCTGATACGACTGAACCCACTGATCAATCTTAATGTCATTCAAAGTGGGACAACCAGGTGTTTTGTCTCATAATACACTATAATACTCTGAGGTATTCGTGGCAAAAAAAAAATTTGAACTTGAATCTAATCAATCCTCTGTATCTAAATTACTAGTTACAGGAAGTACAGTATATAAGAGTTAAAAGACACCAAGAGGATACAATCAGCCGAGTCCAAAATGCAGGAAATTCCATAGAACAAATGACCTGGTTTCTTCAATAAATAAATGTCATTTAAAAAAAAGAAATCCAGAGAAGGCAACTTTTGTAGATAAAAGACTTAAGATATATTAACCAAATGTCATTTGAATCCTGATTTGAACAAACCAAATCATAAAAGGGCATTCTTAGAACAATTAGATATAACTGAACATGAACTAAATGTTAAAAGACAGAAATTATTAATATTAGATATTATTACTGTATTGCAGATGTATATATTTTAAAGTCCTTATATGTGAAATACATACACTGAAGTATGTATATGTAAAATGATAGGTTGTCTGATTTCACTTTAACATACTCTAGTAAAAAGAAAAGGAGATGTTGATAATTGTTAAAGTTGGGTAATGGGTTCACTTAATAGGAGTTTATTATACTCTTCTGTCTACTTCTGTGTATGTTTGAAATTGTCCAGTTTTTAAAAAGTAATGTATGTATTATAATGTTCTGTATAGATGTTATTTAAGTTAGGAACCAAAATGACAGAATTGACATGATTTTCACTGGTAGTCAGTCAGTATTGAGGGTGCTTACTGCATCTAAGTGTCATGAGAAACTTTAAAATGTGCTGGATGTGGTCCCTGCCCTTAAAAAGTTTACAGTACAGTTTAAAAAGACAAGCCTACCTCAAATTTTAATAAAAACAAAGGTGGCATACCTGTTGACAAGTGAAAAGTGTATTACAGATTTGCAAGATATGTTATCCTAATGTTAAATAGTTACCTTTGATGAAACAAAAAATAATGTTCATCAGGACCCACTGAAGATGTTTGATGGAGGAGTAACATGATCAGCCTGGTTATGAGAGCCTCTGGAAAAGAATCCCTTCCATGGAGCCTGAGGCTCCCTGTCACCAGCATTTTCCAGTATATCCTTCTCGTAGGAAGCAGTTGGGTGTAATAGACTGTAGTTAGTGTCTGTCATTCCAAAGCATCATGTCATGTAGCTAAGTACTCTGGGGAGGGGCAGGGATACAGAGAAAATCTGCATATACCATATACCACCAGGGAAGAAGATGTCTTTGTATGCCTCCTTGGGTACCAAATACAGTAGAGTCTAGGTCTGTTTCTTTCTAAAGGGCTTTCCCAGGGGTCCCACACAACAACTTCCACTTATATCTCAATGGTCAAAACTGCCTCATGGCCATCTCTGGCTGCAGGGGAAGCTGTGAACTAATTTTCTAGATGGGCACATTGTCATCTCCAACAAAATTAGATTCTATTAGAAAGAAGGTAAGAGATGACATTTGAGTAAGCACCTGATGTAACCTCACCCACTGAGAATCCACCACCATGATGGGCCATTATTTTGCACAGAAGTACATATAATTCTTCAAGTGTCTAAATGGAAAAGTGATTGAACACACTTATTTAGGGCCAGCACTCTGCCTGGCATCAGCAAATGATTAAATCATTACTTTTGGATGAATATATATACACATAAGTTATATATAATGTATTATAATAGATTCAAAATGATTGATATACTAATATAATTTTTATATAGTCTATATATTCAGTGTATATATTTAGCATATATTTTTCCATCAGTATGCTATTTGTATAGCCTTTGTTATCTTTATATAAATAGTATTGTTGTTTCTCAAGCTGTTACAGTTTATCTATTATTGACTAACAAAAATCACCCCTAAATTTGATGACTTACAGCTACATCAAGGCTACATCTCTTACCACTTTGAAGGATCAATGATTTGAGAAGCTGAGTGGTTATTGTTTGGGGTCCTTGGTGCAATTGCAGCCAGACTGTGGCTTAACCAGGAACCAGGAGGTTGAGGCAGTGGGGGATGGCTGGAGATCTCTGTGTAGTCTCAAGTCCTGTCCGTGTAGTCTTTCCCCTTGGGCTACTTTGAGCTTCCTCACAGCATGGCAGTCTCAGGGAAGTCAGACCGAAGGCTTCAGGAGTAAGCATTCCAGTGAACAAAATGGGAGCAGTATTGCCTTTTATAACCTAGCCATAGAAGTCAGGGAATATCACTTCCCCTGTACAAAAGCCCACCCATTTTCAAGAGGAGAGGACACAGACCATGTCCCTCAATGGGAAAAATGTAAAAGCTACCTCGTAAGTACATGTAGGATGGGAGAAATATTGTACTTGGAAACTACAGTCTGCCACACAAAGTATTACCTAAAATAGACAGGAATACTTATTTTTCTCTTTAGGAGAGTTAAAGCCTATGTTTAATTCACACAGTTCTGGTTTGTATTGACTAGTTCTGTAGGTGAAAGTAAGTGCTGTTTTAATTTTTCACTAAGAAAGTGGCCCCTTGCACAGAGAAATAGACTCAGATTTGAGTATGGAGTTGAAGGTAGGTCCCTAGATTAAATGAGAGCAAGGGTTATGGTTTTCTTCGTTTCAGGCAGCATAAGATACACGATGATTGGGGAGATAGAAATTCCTCCAGATGTTTCTAGCAGATACAACCACAATATAACAGGCCATACAACATGTCTTTTATACCAGGCTGCCCCAGAGAGAGGGCCAAAGGCTCTTACTTTCCTGGCGCTGGCTCGGCATGTTCATACTTTTTATTGACAGCCAGTATTATCAGGTCAGGCTGCACATGTACCTATAACTCAACAAAGTTACAAACTATAATACTCTTCAAATCTAAATATGAGCATTTTTGCCTGTATTCAAACTACAGCATTATTAAAACATTGCTGCACCTTCTTTGTATTCTAGGACCTACAGGATTCAATTAGTTTGGGATGTACTCTGGTTACTAAAGGGAGAAAGCTTGATATGAGGTAAGTATCTCTTAAGTGCCAAGGCCACACGAAAGGACACTCTGTACATAGTCCTTACAACTTAAATAAGAATGATACAAGCATCTGAGTATTTGAATGTGGAGATGTAAACTTGGAGCTACTGTGTTCCTTTTATTTTTTTTATAAGAGATGGGTCTTCCTCTGTTGCCCCAGCTGGAGCACGGTGGCACCTTCATAGCTCACAGTAGCCTCACACTACTGGGCTCAAGCAATCTTCCTGCCTCAGCTTCCTGAGTGGCAACATGCCTGGATAATTTTTTTTATCTTTTGTGGAGACGAGGTCTTGTTATGTAGCCCAGGCTGGTCTTGAACTCCTAGTGTCAAACGATTCTCCCACTTCAGCCTCTCAAAGCACTGGGATTACGGACAGGAACCCCCCCTTGTAGCCTTCTATCTTAAAAGTTGTACAGATTCTGGTCAGTGTGTCTTTTGCCCATTTTGGGTTATCTTGCCCATGAATTTATGCCTTTCTTTTTATTCTTGTGGCAACCTTCCTTGTTCAGACCTGAATAATTTTTCCTAGATTATAATATTATCCTAGATTATAATATAGTCTAGATTATATTATAATAATATTTGCCTAGATTATAATATTATATTATCCCTGTATAAAAGCCTTTCATCCTACTAGATGCTGTCACAAAGAGGAAGCGTGGTACACTGGTTGGGGGCACAGTCTCTGGAACCAGCCTGCCTGGTCAAATTCTGACTCTGTTTCTTGCTAGCTCTGTAACCTGGACAGCTTCTCTGTCTCTTAGTGTCCCAACTGAAAATGGAAACAATACTTCTTTATCCAGTTATTGTGGGATATTAGATGAGTTAAAACAGGGAAAACTTTTAGAGCAGTGCTTTCCTTCCAGTTATTCAGGCTAAAAACCTCAGAGTCATCCTCAGGTCCTTTCTCTCTCACTCAATGCCAAATCCAACAAGAAATCCTGCTGGCTTCCTCTCAAAGTATAACCAGAATCTGACCAATCCTGGGCCCTTATCTCATGCCTGGATTCCTGGAATAGCTTCCTATCTGACTCTCTGCTTTTGCCTTTGCTTCCCTAAAACTTCTTGTCCAAATAGCAGCCAAAGTCATCTCAACGTAAATCAGATCATGTAACTCTTTTATTCCGAACCCTACAATGGTTTCTGGTTTCACTGAGCGTAAAAACTCTGTCATTGCTTCTCTGGCCTCCTTGCTGGTCGCTGGACCATTGTAAGTGCATTTCCATCTTAGGGTTCTTCATTTATTTTTCTCTGCCTAAGGAACTGTTCCCAAAATAACTGCTGGCTAAACCCTTCAATTCTCTCCTGTGTTCAAATCTCACTTTTTCAGTACTGCAGCCTGCACCCTCATCTTTCTTTTTCCTATACAGCACTTATTACCTTCTAACATGCTATACAATGCATTTAGTTACTATTAATATTATTTATTGACTGTCTTCCTCATAAGAAAGTAATCTCTTCAAGGGTAGATGATTTTGTCTATTTTGTTCACTGCAAGTGCCTAGAACAATGGCTGGCATATTACGGGAGTTCAATAACTGTTGTTGAATGAATGAATGAAGCACTGAATAAGTATGTGCTATTATTATAAGTTCTCTTCCTCTGCTCACTCTTTAGTGGTTTAGTCAATCATTCAACAATTTGTTAAACTCCTACTATATGCCAACTGCTGTGCTAGAATATAAAAATAAAGTCAAATAATACCAATCCCCACAGAGATTTTCACTTGGATAGAGGGCAACAAACATGCAAACAAGTCCAGTCAGATATTCTGCTGTTAAACAAATAGTTTTTGTTTTTTCGCTTGTTTGTTTGTTTTGAGATGGAGTATCGCTCTGTCGTCCAGGCTGGAGTACAGAGACACAATCTCAGCTCACAGCAACCTCCGCCTTCCGGGTACAAGCAATTCTCCCTGCCTTAGCCTCCTGAGTAGCTGGGATTATAGACACCTGCCATCATACCTGGCTAATTTTTGTATTTTTAGTAGTGGCAGTAAAAACTGGACCCTTTCCTTACACCACATATGATGGATTAAAGACTTAAATGTATACCCCCAAACTATAAAAACCCTGAAGGACAACCTAGGTAATACCATTCTGGACATGGGAATAAGCAAAGATTTCATGACAAAAATGCCAAACGCAATTGCAACAAAAGCAAAAATTGACAAATGGGATATAATTAAACTAAAGAGCTTCTGCACAGCAAAAGAAACTATCAAGAGTGTAAATAGACAGTTTATAGAATAAGAGAAAATTTTTAGAAACTATGCATCTAACAAAAGTCTGATATCTAGCATCTATAAGGAACTTAAACAAATGTATAAGAAAAAAACATTAAAAAGTGGGCAAAGGACATGAACACTTTTCAGAAGAAGACATACATGCGGCCAGAAAGCACATGAAAAAAAGCTGAACGTCACTGATCATTAGAGAAACACAAATCAAAATCACAATGAGATTTCATGTCACACCAGTCAGAATGACTATTATTAGAAAGTCAAGAAATAAAACAGATGCTGGCAAGGTTGCAGAGAAAAAGAATGCTTATACACTGTTGGTGGGAGTGTAAATTAGTTCAACCACTGTAAAAAGCAATGTGGTGATTCCTCAAAGAGCTAAAAACAGAACTACCATTTGATCCAGCAGTCCCTTTACAGGGTATATACCCAAAGAAATATAAATCATTCTGTCATAAAGACACATGCACACGTATGTTCACTCCAGCACTATTCGCAGTAGTAAAGACATGGAATCAACCCAAATGCCCACCAATGGTAGACTGAATAAGGAAAATGTGGTACAGATACACCATGGAATACATGCAGCCATAGCAAAGAACAAGATCATGCCCTTTGCAGGAACCTGGATGGAGCTGGAGGCTATTATCCTTAGCAAACTAACACAGGAACAGAAAACCAAGTAACATATGTTCTCACTTATAAGTGAAAGCTGAATGATGAGAACACATGGACATATAGAGGGAACAACAGAACAACAGACACTGGGGTCTAAGGGTGAAGTCTGGGAGGAGGGAGAGGATCAGGAAAAATAATGAAAGGGTCTAGGCTTAATACCTGAGTGATGAAACAGTCTATGCAACACAGCCCCGTGGCACAAGTTTACCTGTATAACAAACCTGCACACGTACCCCTGAATTTAAAATATAAATAAATAAATAAATAAATAAATAAATAAATAAATAAATAAATAAATACCAAGAAGCAGCTTGTCCTCTCCTTCTGGAATCTCTGCCTGGTTCAGGCCACCTGCCTCCACTCCTGCCTCCACCATGTCCATCAGGATGACCCAGAAGTCCTACAAGGTGTCCACCTTGTGGGCCTGGTGCCCGCATCAGCTCCTCGAGCTTCTCCTAAGTGGGCAGCAGCAGCTTCCAGGGTGACCTGGGCAGAGGCTATAGTGGGGCCAGTGGCATGGAAATCATCACCGCCGTCATGGTCAACCAGAGCCTGCTGAGCTTCCTTAACTAGAGATGGACTCCAACATCCAGGAGTCTACACCCAGGAGAAGAACTAGATCAAGACCCTCAGCAACAAGTTTGCCTCCTTCATAGACAAGGTACGGTTCCTGGAGCAGCAGAACAAGATGCTGGAGACCAAGTAGAGCCTCCTGCAGCAGCAGAAGATGGCTCGGAGCAACATGGACAACATGTTCGAGAGCTACATCAATCAACAACTTTAGGTGGCAGCTGGAAACTCTGGGCCAGGGGAAGCTGAAGCTGGAGGCGGAATTGGCAACATGCAGGGGCTGCCGGAGGACTTCAAGAACAAGTATGAGGATGAGCAATAAGCGTACAGGGATGGAGAATGAATTTGTCCTCATCAAGAAGGATGTGGATGAAGCTTACATGAACAAGGTAGAGCTGGAGTCTATTCTGGAAGGGCTGACTGACGAGATCAACTTCCTCAGGCAGCTGTATGAAGAGATCTGGGAGCTGCAGTCCCAGATCTCGGACACGTCTGTGGTGCTGTCCATGGACAACAGCTGCTCCCTGGACATAGACAGCGTCATCGCTGAGGTCAAGGCACAGTACTAGGTGATCGCCAACCGCAGCTGGGCTGAGGCTGAGAGCATGTACCAGATCAAGTATGTGGAGCTCCAGATGCTGGCTGGGAAGCACAGGGATGACCTGCGGCATACAAAGACTGAGATCTCCTGGATGAACTGGAACATAAGCCGGCTCCAGGCTGAGACTGAGGGCCTCAAAGGCCAGAGGGCTGCCCTGGAGGCCGCCATCAGAGCTGCCCAGTAGCGTGGGGAGCTGGCCGTTAAGGATGCCAACGCCGAGCTGTCTGAGCTGGAGGCCGCCCTGCAGCGGACCAAGCAGGACATGGCGCGGCAGCTGCGTGAGTACCAGGAGCTGATGAACGTCAAGCTGGCCCTGGACATCGAGATCGCCACCTACAGCTGCTGGAGGGCGAGGAGAGCCGGCTGGAGTCTAGGATGCAGAACATGAGTGTCCGTATGAAGACCACCAGCGGCTGTGCAGGTGGTCTGAGCTCGACCTATGGGGGCCTCACAAGTCCCGGCCTCAGCTACGGCCTGGGCTCCAGTTTTGGCTCTGGCGCGGGCTCCTGCGCTTTCAGCCGCACCAGCTCCATCAGGGCCATGATTGTGAAGAAGATTGAGACCCGCGATGGGAAGCTGGTGTCTGAGTCCTCCTGACGTCCTGCTCAAGTGAACAGCTGAGGCGGCAGCCCCTCCCAGCCTGCCCCTCCTGCGGCTACCCCAGAGCACGCGAGGGAGGCGGCTGTGCAGGGGAGCACAAGAAATGGGAGACTCACCTGAGACTCAGCCCTAGCCCTCAGCCCACCCCCAGGGGAGTTTACTGCCTGGGGATCTCCCATGCTCGTCTCTCCAGCTACAAAACAATTCGATTGCTTTTTTTTTTTTTTGTGGTCCAAAATAAAACCTCAGCTAGCTCTGCAGAAAGAGAAAGAAAGAAAGCGAGAAAGGAAGAAAGAAGTTTTTAGCCTGTACAATGTAGGCACAGAAAGGAGAAATAGCTCTATCTGGACTGTGGTAGGACTTAAGCAGAGACTTTAAAGGGGAGATAATATCAGCTGCCTCATGAACAATAAGGGGATGTTTGCCAGACAGAAAATGAGGCAGAAGAGTGTGCCCAACAGGTAATTCCAGATGAGGAAAGGAAAGAAACACCCTGGCCTGAGCTTGAGGGAAATATGGAAGGTGAGCCCAGTGTTTCGGCTTTAAGAGTGCAGGACCAGGAGCAGTACTGATTGGGATGGGAGGGGCGGGGTGAATGGTGAGTTGTTTGTGGTCAGAGAAGATGCTTGATGTTATTTTTCCCGAATGTTTTAAGATTTGTTTTGTAATATAACATGTGGTCTATTCTTGAGAACGATCCATGTGATGAAAAAAAGAATGTGTATTTTGCAGCCTTTGGATGACATGTTCTGTAATTATCTATTAGGTCCCTTTGTTCTATAGGGCAGATTAAGTCCAATATTTCTTCACTGATCTTCTTTTTGGAAGAGCTCTCCCATCCTGAAAGTGGGGTGTTGAAGTCTCCAGCTAATATTGTATTGTGGTCTGTCTCTTTCTTTAGCTCTCATAATATTTGCTTCATACATCTGGGTGCTCCAGTGTTGAGTGCACATATATTTACAATTGTGATATCCTTTTGCTGAATTGACCCCTTTATCATTCTATAATGACCTTCTTTGTATCTTCTTATAGATTCTGTCTTGAAATCTATTTTGTCTGCTATAAGTATAGCTACTTCTGCCCTTTTTTGGTTTCCCTTTGTGTGGATTATCTTTTCTCATCGCTTTATTTTCAGTCTGTGTGTGTCATTACAGGCAAAATGTATTTCTTGTGGGCAACAGATCATTGGATCTTATTTTTTTTATTCAGCCACTCTATGTCTTTCCATTGGAACATTTACTCCATTTACATTCAATGTTATTACTGATAAGTAGGGACTTTCTTTTGTCAGTTTGTTATTTGTTTTCTAATTGTTTTGTAGTCTCTCTTCCTTCCTGACTTCCTATTAGTGAAAGTTACTTTCTGTGGTGGTATGTCTTAATTTCTTTCTTTTTCTTTTTTATTTTTTTGCATCTGTTGTATATTTTTAGATTTGAGGCTACCATGGGGCTTGCAAATACTATCTTATAACCCTTTTATTTTATTTTATTTTATTTTATTTTATTTATTTATTTTTTTTTTTTGCGACAAAGTCTTGCTCTTATCCCCCAGGCTGGAGTGCAATAGAGCGATCTTGGCTCACTGCAACCTCTGCTTCCCAGATTCAAGCAATTCTCCTGCCTCAGCCTCCCGAGTAGCTGGGATTGCAGGTGCCTGCCACCATGGCCAGCTAATTTTTGTATTTTTTTTTTTTTTTTTTGAGACAAGGTCTCACTCTCGCCCAGGCTGGAGTGCAGTGGCGCAACCTCTGCTGCCCAGGTTCAAGCGATTCTCCTGCCTCAGCCTCCCGAGTAGCTGGGATTACAGGCACCTGCCACTGTGCCTGGCTAATTTTTGTAGTTTTAGTAAAGACAGGGTTTCACCATATTGGCCAGGCTGGTCTTGAACTCCTGACATTGTGATCCACCTGCTTCGGCCTCCCAAAGTGCTGGGATTACAGGCGTGAGCCACCATGCCCAGCTTTAATTTTTGTATTTTTAATAAAGACGGGATTTCATCATGTTGGCCAGGATGGTCTCAAACTCCTGACCTCAGGTGATCCGCCTGCCTTGGCCTCCCAAAGTGCTGAGATAATAGGCATGAGCACTGTGCCTGGCCATAACCCATTATTTTAAACTGATGATAGCACTGATTGCATAAGGAAACAAAGTAACGAGCAAAAAGAAAACTAATAAAAACTCTACACTTAACTTCATTTCCCTACTTTTTAACTTTTTGTTGTTTCCATTTATATCTTATTATACTGTGTATATCTTGAAAAGTTATTGTAGTTATTATTTTTAGTTGGTTCATCTTTTCATCTTTCTATTTAAGATATGAGTACTTTACATATCACAATTACAGCATTATAATATTCTGTGTTTTTCTGTGTAGTTACTATTACTAGTGAGTTTTGTGCCTTCAGGTGACTTATTGTTGCTCATTAACATCCTTTTCTTGAAGATTGATGAGCTCCCTTTAGCATTTACTGTAGGACAGGTCTTGTATTGGTGAAATCCCGTGGCTTTTGTTTTTCTAGGAAAGTCTTTGTATCTCCTTCATGCATGAAGGATATTTTTGCTGGATATACTGTTCTAGGATAAAAGTTTTTTTTTTCCTTCAGCACTTTAAATATGTCATGCCACTCTCTCCTGGCTTGTAAGGTTTCTACTGAGGAGTCTGCTACCAGACATTTTGGAGCTCCACTGTATGTTATTTGTTTCTTTTCTTTTGTTGCTTTTAGGGTCCTTTCTTTATCCTTGACCTTTGGGAATTTGATTATTAAATGCCTTGAGGTAGTCTTCTTTGGGTCAAATATTTTTGTACTTGAATATTAATATCTTTCTCTAGGTTTGGGAAGTTCTCTGTTATTATTCCTTTGACTAAATTTTCTACTCCTCTCTGTACCTCTTCTTTAAGGCCAATAACTCTTAAATTTGTCCTGTCGAGGCTATTGTGTATATCTTGTAGGTGTGCTTTATTCATTTCTATTCTTTTTTCTTCTGTCTCCTGTGAATGTGTGTTTTCAAACAGCTTGTTGTCAAGGTCAGTAATTCTCTCTTCTGCTTGATCAGTTCTGCTATTAAGAGACTCTGATGCATTCTTCAGTGTGTCAATTATATTTTTCAACTCCAGTATTTATGCTTGATTCTTTTAAATGATTTCAATCTCTTTGTTAGATTTATCTGATAGGCTTATGAATTCCTCTTCTGTGTTATCTTGAATTTCTTTGAGTTTCCTCAAAGAACTATTTTGAATTATCTGTCTAAAGGTCACATGTCTCTATCTCTCCAGGATTGGTCTCCAGTGTATTATTCAGTTTATTTGGTTAGGGGATGTTTTCCTGGATGGTTTTGATGTTTGTGGATGTTTGTCAGTGTCTGAGCATTGAAGAGTTAAGTATTTATTGTAGTCTTCACAGACTGGGCTTGTTTGTACTCATCCTTTTTGGGAAGGCTTTCCAGGTATTTGAAAGGTCTTGGGTGTTGTGATCTAAGTTTTTGGTCACTGCATCTGTGGTTCTTGCAGACTCATAGAGGTACTACCTTGGTGGCCTTGGATAAGATCTGGAAGAATTTTCTGGATTACCAAGCAGAGACTCTTGTTCTCTTCTCTTACTTTCTCCCAAACAAATGGAGTCTCTTTCTCTGTGCTGAGTTGCCTGTAGCTGGGAAAGGGGTGACACATGGACCCCTGTGGCCACCATGACTGGGATTGCACTGGGCCATACCTGAAAGCAACACAGCCCTAGGTCTTGCACAAGGCCCACTGTGACTACTACCTGGCTACTACCTATGTTTGCTCAAGCCCCTAGGGCTCTACAGTCAGAAGGGGTGAAGCCAGCCAGGCTTGTGTCCTTCTTTTCAGGGCAGCTAGTTCCCCTGGGTCCCAAGCAGGTCCAGAGATGCTGTCTAAAAGCCAGGGCCTGGAGTCAGAAACCTTAGAACTCAACCTACTGCTCTATTCTACTGTGGCTAAGCTAGTACCAAAACCACAAGACAAAGTCCTTCCCATTCTTCCCTCCCCTTTCCATAAGCAGAGGTATCTCTCCCTGTGTCCCCCACCACCACAGATCCACAGGGAGTACTGCCAGGGTGCCGATGATGTTCACTTAAGGCCCAAGGACTCTTCAGTATCTTCAGTTAGCTTGTGGTGACTGCTGCCAGGCCTGGGACTCATCCTTCAGGGCAATGACCTCCCCTTTGGCCCAGGGTAGGTCCAGAAATGCTGTACAAGAGCCAAGGCCTGGCATCAGGGACCCACAGGCCTGCTTGGTGCTCAACCCCAGGGTGGCCAAGCTAGTACCTAAGTTGCAAGACAAAGTCCCCTTTATTTTTCCATCTCCTTTTCTTAATCAGAAGGAGTTTCTCCCTATGGCCATCACAGCTGGGAATATAATGGGTCACACGTGACACTAATACATGTTAGTCTCATCCAAGACCCATGGCGTGTACTACTTGGTTACTCTGCTGATTATTCAGGGCCCAGCCTTCCATCAGCAGGTCATGAATCCTGCCAGGACTGGGTTTTTTCCTTCAAGGCAGCAGTTTCTCTTCTGGCCCAGGGTGTGTCTAGACATGTCATCTGGGAGCTAAGGCCTGGAATGGGGGGCCTCTCAACTCTGCCTGGTGCCCTATTGTAATATGGCTGAGCTGGTATCCAATTGCAAGACAAAATCATCTTTAAGAGTTGTAAGCTACGGTGCCTGGGTTTGTGAGAGGGGTGGTGCAAGTTCTTCCCTAACTGCCCTGGCTAGTGTCTTACTAGGTTGCATGCTCCCCAAGTCCGTTGGCTCTGAGCCCACCTAGCACAGCATTCAGACTTGCCTGGGAGTTGTAGTCCTTGTGGCCTAGACTTCAAGTTTATTTAGTTCCCTAGAGCACTTTAACCTGCAGTGGCGAGGCTTGCTGAAACTCATGTTCTGACTGTTGGTGTGGGTGGTTCCCCTCTAGCTAGGGCTGGTCTGAATGCTTCTGCTGTGGACATTGGCTGAGTTCTGCCTAATGTTGACAGCACTGAGTTCCAATGCAAAGTTTCACAATCGCTATGTTCTCCCTAAAGTGCACAGATTCTCTATCTGCACCACATGGCTGCTGCTGGGGAATGGTGGAGGGGTGGTGTTGGTGATTCAACACTGTCTTTTCTACCCTCTTCAGCACCAGCACTGTGACCATTCATCTGATTTTTGGTTCTTATGATGGTGCTTTTTTGTTCTTATGAAGGTGCTTTTTTTGTGTAGATAGTTGTTAAATTTGGTGTTCCTGTTGGGAGGACGATGGCTTCTGTTTGGCTATCTTGCTCTGCCTCCCCAGGATATGTTTTTATGGCTGAAAAGAGCCAGGTAGCAAACATGGACACTCACTTATAATCAAAGACAATATGAGCTAATATGGAAAAAGAACTTAGCTGTATAGATAAATAACTTCTACTGTGATACATGAAATAAGAAAATGGGACAGAGTATTATCATGGTTTAAAAGTAGACAGATGGGTGGGATTCTTCCCTATTATGAGAGCTACATTTCAATCTTTTCCCTGTAATTAGCTGATGATTAAATAACATATCGATCCTTCACAGTCCGTCTTTTTCTTGTTTTTACAATTAACAAACTGTTTTTAAAATAAGACAGAAACGTATGGTTTAGGTGTTTAAAGATTAAAGACAGTAGAGGGTAGAGACGAGGTCTTGCTGTACTGCTAAGGCTGGTCTTGAACTCTTGGCCTCACGGGATCTCCTGCCTCAGCCTCCCAGAGCATTATAGGTGTGAGCCACTGTGCCTGGCCTAGAATTTCCTCTCTCTCTCTCTCTCTCTCTCTCTCTGTGTGTGTGTGTGTGTGTGTGTGTGTGTGTGTGTGTGTGTTAAGGCCAAATAGTACTGTATATAAATACTTTTTTTTGTTTGTTTTTTGAGATGGAGTCTCACTCTGTCACCCAGGCTGGAGTGCAGTGGCATGATCTCGGCTCACTGCAACATCTGCCTCCTGGGTTCAAGCGATTCTTCTTCCTCAGTCTCCCGAGTAGCTGGGACTACAGGTGCTTGCCACCGTGCCTGGCTAATTTTTTTATTTTTAGTAGAGATGGGGATTTCACCATGTTGGCCAGGCTGGTCTCAAACTCCTGACCTCAGCTGATCCACCCACCTCAGCCTCCCAAAGTTCTGGGATTACACACGTGAGCCACTGCACCCAGCCATAAATACTACATTTTAAAATCCATTTGACATTAGGGATCGTGGCAGATAGGTGGCAGGACTAGATTGCAGCTTTGACTTGGATGGACAGAGCAGCATGTGGAGGAATCACATGACGGAGCAGCATGTGGAGGAACCAGAACGACTGCAGGAATAAATCAGGAAACCTGAGAGGACCCACAAACCCTCTGAAGGAAGTGGATTGTTCCTGCAGGAACTGGGAGACACCCCAAACACTGTTCTGGTATTCACGACTGAGAGACCCACAGACGGTTCACATCACAGGACTCTGTGCAGACAATCCAGTACCAGCCCGGAGCCTGGTAGACCTGCTGGGTGGCTGGATCCAGAAGAGAGATAAAAATCACTACACCTTGGCTGTCAGGAAGCACATCCATAGGAAAAGGTGGAGAGTACTACATCAAGGGAACAGTGGGACAAAAGAATCTGAACAACAGCCTTCAGCCCTAGACCTTTCCTCTGACACAGCCTACTCAAATGAGAAGGAACCAGAAAGCCAACTCTGGTAATATGACAAAACAATGTTCTTTAATACCCCCCAAAATCACACTAGCTCATCGGCAATGGATCCAAACCAAGAAGAAATCCATTATTTACCTGAAAAAAATTCAGGAGGCTAGTTATCAAGCTAATCAGGGAGGCACCAGAGAAAGGTGAAGCCCAATGTAAGGAAATTTTTAAAATGATACGAGAAGTGAAGGGAGAAATATTCAATGAAATAGACAGCATAAAGAAAACAGTCAAAACTTCAGGAAACATTGGACACACTTACAGAAATGCAAAATACTCTGGAATGTCTCAGCAACAGAATCAAACAAGCAGTAGAAAGAAATTTAGAACTTGAAGACAAGGTCTTCAAATTAACTCAATCCAATGAAGACAAAGAAAAAAGAATAAGAAAATATGAACAAATCCTCCAAGAAGTCTAGGATTATGTTAAACGCCTGAACCTAAGAATAATCAACATTCCTGAGGAAGAAGAGAAATCTAAAAGCTTGGAAAACATATTTGGGCAAATAATCGAGAAAACTTCCCCAGCCTTGCTAGAGACCTAGACATCCAAATACAAGAAGCACAAAGAACGCCTGGGATATGTATCACAAAAAGATCATTGCCTAGGCATATTTTCATCAGGTTATCTAAAGTTAAGACAAAGGAAAGAATCTGAAGAATTGTGAGACAAAAGCACCAGGTAACCCATAAAGGAAAACCTATCAGATTAACAGCAGATTTCTCAGCAGAAATCCTACAAGCTAGAAGGATTGGGGCCCTATCATCAGCCTCCTCAAACAAAACAATTATCAGCCAAAAATTTTGCATCCATTGAAACTAAGCTTCATATATGAAGGAAAGATACCGTCTTTTTCAGATAAACAAATACTGAGAGAATTCACCACTACCAAACCACCACTACAAGAACTACTAAAAGGAGCTCTAAATCTTGAAACAAACCCTGGAAATACATCAAATCAGAACCTCTTTAAAGCATAAATCTCACAGGACATATAAAACAAAAATACAATTTAAAAACAAAAAACCAAGGTATACAGACAACAAATAGCACAATGAATGGAATGGTAACTCACATCTCATACTAACATTGAATGTAAATGGCCTAAATGCTCCACTTAAAAGATACAGAACTGCAGAATGTATAAGAATTCACCCCCCACCCCCAACCATCTGCTGCCTTCAAAAGGCAGCCTAACACATAAGGACTCACATAAACTTAAGGTAAAGGGGTGGAAAAAGACATTTCATGCAAATGGACACCAAAAGCAAGCAGGAGTAGCTATTCTTATATCGGACAAAACAAACTTTAAAGCAACAGTAGTTTAAAAAGACAAAGAGGGACATTATATAATGATGAAAGACTTGTCCAACAGGAAAATATCACGATCCTAAACATATATGCACCTAACACTGGAGCTCTCAAATTTAAAAAACAATTACTAATGGACCTAAGAAATGAGATAGACAGCAACACAATAGTAGTGCAGGACTTCAATACTCCACTGACAGCACTAAACAGGTCATCAAGACAGAAAGTCAACAAAGAAACAGTGGATTTAAACTATACCCTGGAACAAAGGGACTTAACAGATATATACAGAACGTTCCATCCAACAACCGCAGAACATACATTCTATTCAACAGCACATGGAGCTTTCATTTATTTATTTATTTATTTATTTATTTATTTATTTATTTTTTATTTAAGTTCTGGGTTACATGTGCGGAACATGCAGTTTTGTTACATAGGTATACACGTGCCATGGTGGTTTGCTGCACCCATCAACCCGTCACCAACATTAGGTATTTCTCCTAATGTTATCCCTACCCTAGCCCCCCCAACCCCCATAGGCCTCAGTGTGTGATGTTCCCCTCTCTGTGTCCATGTGTTCTCATTCTTCAACTCCCACTTATGAGTGAGAACATGCGGTGTTTGGTTTTCTGTCATTGTTATAGTTTGCTGAGAATGATGGTTTCCAGCTTCATCCATGTCCCTGCAAAGGACATGAACTCATCTTTTTTTTATGACTGCATAGTATTCCATGGTGTATATGTGCCACATTTTCTTAACCCGGTCTATCATTGATAAGTGCTGCAATAAACATATGTGAGCCTGTGTCTTTATCGTAGAATGATTTATAATCCTTTGAGTACATGCCCAGTAATGGGATTGCTGGGTCAAATGATATTTCTAGCTCTAGATCCTTGAGGAATCACCAGACTGTCTTCCACAATGGTTGAACTAGTTTACAGTCCCACCAACAATGTAAAAATATTCCTATTTTTCCACAATCTCTCCAGCATCTGTTGTTTCCTGACTTTTTTTTTTTTTTTTTTTTTTTTTTTGGAGACAGAGTCTCACTCTGTCACCAGGCTGGAGTGCAGTAGCACCATCTCAGCTCACTGCAACCTCCACCTCCTTGGTTCAAGTGATTCTCCTGCCTCAGCTTCCCGAGTGGCTGGGACTACAGGCATGCGCCACCATGCCCAGCTAATTTTTGTATTTTTATTAGAGATGGGGTTTCACCATGTTGGCCGGGATGGTCTCGATTTCTTGACCTCGTGATCTGCCCACCTCGGCCTCCCAAAGTGCTGGGATTACAGGCATGAGCCACAGCACCCAGCCGTTTCCTGACTTTTTAATGATCGCCATTCTAACTGGCGTGAGATGGTATCTCATTGTGGTTTTAATTTGCATATCTCTAATGACCAGTGATGATGAGCATTTTTTCATATGTCAGTTGGCTGCACAAATGTCTTCTTTTGAGAAGTGTCTGTGCATATCCTTTGCCTATGTTTTGATGGGGTTGTTTTTTTTCTTGTAAATTTGTTTAAGTTCTTTGTAGATTCTGGATATTAGCACTTTGTCAGATGGATAGATTGCAAAAATTTTCTCTCATTCTGTAGGTTGCCTGTTCACTCTGATGATAGTTTCTTTTGCTATGCAAAAGCTCTTTAGTTTAATTAGATCCCATTTGTCAATTTTGGCTTTTGTTGCCATTGCTTTTGGTGTTTTAGACATGAAGTCTTTGCCCATGCCTATGTCCTGAATGGTATTGCCCAGGTTTTCTTCTAAAATTTTTATGGTCCTAGGTCTTACATTTAAGTCTTTGATCCATCTTGAGTTGATATTTGTATAAGGTGTAAGGAAGGGGTCCAGTTTTCTGCGTATGGCTAGCCAGTTTTCCCAACAACATTTATTAAATAGGGAATCTTTTCCCTATTGCTTGTGTGTATCAGGATTGTCAAAGATCAGATGGTGGTAGATGTGTGGTGTTATTTCTGAGGCCTCTGTTCTGTTCCATTGGTCTATATATCTATTTTGGTACCAGTACCATGCTCTTTTGGTTACTGTAACCTTGTAGTATAGTTTGAAGTCAGGTAGTGTGATGCCTCCAGCTTTGTTCTTCTTGCCCAGGATTACATTGGCTATGTGGGCTCTTTTTTGGTTCCAGATGAAGTTTAAAGTAGTTTTTTCCAATTCTATGAAGAAAGTCATGGTAGCTTAATGGGGATAGCATTGAATGTATAAATTACTTTGGGCAATATGGCCATTTTCACGATATTGATTCTTCCTATCCATGAGCATGGAATGTTTTTCCATCTGTTTGGGTCCTCCCTTTTTTCCTTCAGCAGTGGTTTGTAGTTCTCCTTGAAGAGGTCCTTCACATCCCTTGTAAGTTGGATTCCTAGGTACCTTATTCTCTAGGAGCAATTGTGAATGGGAATTTGCTCATTATTTGGCTCTCTCTTTGTCTGTTATTGGTGTATAGGAATGCTTGTGATTTTTGCACATTGATTTTCTATCCTGAGACTTTGCTGAAGTTGCTTATCAGCTTAAGGAGATTTTGGGCTGAGACAATGGGGTTTTCAAAATATACAATCATGTCATCTGCTAACAGAGACAATTTGACTTCCTCTCTTCCAATTTGAATACTCTTTATTGCTTTCTCTTGCCTGAGTGCCCTGGGCAGAACTTCCAATATTATGTTGAATAGGAGTGGTGAGAGAGGTCATCCTTATCTTGTGCTGGTTTTCAAAAAGAATGCTTCCAGTTTTTGCCCATTCAGTGTGATATTGGCTGTGGGTTTGTCAGAAGTAGCTATTATTATTTTGAGATACGTTCCATCGATACCTAGTTTATTGAGAGTTTTTAGCATGAAAGGCTGTTGAATTTTGTCGAAGGACTTTTCTGCATCTATTGAAATAATCATGTGGTTTTTGCCATTGTTTCTGTTTACGTGACAGATTACATTTATTGACTTACGTATGTTGAACCAGCCTTGCATCCCAGGGATGAAGCCCACTTGATCATGGTGGATAAGCTTTTTGATGTGCTGCTGGATTCGGTTTGCCAGTATTTTATTGAGGATTTTTGCATTGATGTTCATCAGGGATATTGACCTAAAATTCTCATTTTTAGTTGTGTCTTTGCCAGGCTTTGGTATCAGGATGATGCTGACCTCATAAAATGAGTTAGGGAGGATTCCCTCTTTTTCTCTTGATTGGAATAGTTTCAGAAGAAGTAGTACTAATTCCTCTTTGTACCTCTTGTAGAATTTGGCTGTGAATCCATCTGGTCCTGGACTTTTTTGGTTGGTAGGGTATTAATTATTGCCTCAATTTCAGAACCTGTTATTGGTCTATTCAGAGATTCAACTTCTTCCTATTTTAGTCTTGGTAGGGTATATATGTCCAGGAATTTACCCATTTCTTCTAGATTTTCTAGTTTATTTGCATAGAGGTGTTTATAGTATTCTCTGATGGTAGTTTGTATTTCTGTGGGATCGGTGGTGATATCCCCTTTATCATTTTTTATTGTGTCTGTTTGATTCTTCTCCCTTTCCTTCTTTATTTGCCTGGCTAGCAGTCTATCTATTTTGTTGATCTTTTCAAAAAACAGCTCTGGGATTCATTAATTTTTTTTTTTTGAACGTTTTTTTTTGTCTCTGTCTCCTTCAGTTCTGCTCTGATCTTTGAATTTGTTTTCTCTTGCTTTCTCTCCTGCTTTCTCTCATGGGCGTTTGGTGCTATAAATTTCCCACTGAACACTGCTTTTGCTGTGTCCCAGAGATTCTGGTATGTTCTCATTGGTTTCAAAGAACATCTTTATTTCTGGTTTCATTTTGTTATTTATCCAGTAGTCATTTAGGAGCAGGTTGTTCAGTTTCCATGTAGTTGTGTGGTTTTGAGTGGGTTTTTAAATCCTGAGTTCTGATTTGATGGCACTGTGGTCTGAGTAACAGTTTGTTGTTATTTCTGTTCTTTTACATTTGCCGAAGAGTGTTTTACTTCCAATTATGTGGTCAATTTTAGAATAAGTGTGATGTGGTGCTGAGAAGAATGTATATTCTCTTGATTTGGGGTAGAGAGTTCTATAGATGTCTATTAGGTTGGCTTCGTCCAGAGCTGAGTTCAAGTCCTGGATATCCTTGTTAATTTTCTGTCTTATTGCTCTGTCTAATATTGACAGTGGGGTGTTAAAGTCTCCCATTATTATTGTGTGGGAGTCTAAGTCTCTTTGTAGGCCTCTAAGAACTTGCGTTTTGAATCTGGGTGCTCATGTATTGGGTGCATATATATTTAGGATAGTTAGCTCTTCTTGTTGCATTGATCCCTTTAGCATTATGTAATGTCCTTCTTTGTCTCTTTTGATCTTTGTTGCTTTAAAGTCTGTTTTATCAGAGACCAGGATTGCAACCCCTTTTGTTGTTGTTGTTGTTTTGTTTGTTTTTTTTTTTGTTTTCCATTTGCTTAGTAGATCTTCCTCCATCCCTTTATTTTGAGCCTGTGTGCATCTTTGCATGTGAGATGGGTCTCCTGAATACAGCACACCAATGGGTCTTTGTTCTATCCAATTTGCCAGTCTGTGTCTTTTAGTTGGGGCATTTAGCCCATTTACATTTAAGGTTAATATTGTTATATGTGAATTTGATCCTGTCATTATGATGCTAGCTTGTTATTTTGCCTGTTAATTGATGCAGTTTTTTCATAGTGTTGATGGTCTTCACGATTTGGCATGTTATTGCAGTGGCTGGTACCAGTTGTTTCTTTCCATGTTTAGTGTTTCCTTCAGAAGCTCTTGTAAGGTAGGCCTGGTGGTGACAAAATCTCTCAGCATTTGCTTGTCTGTAAAGGATTTTATTTCTCCTTCACTTATGAAGCTTAATTTGGCTGGATATGAAATTCTTAGTTCTTTAAGAATGTTGAATATTGACCCCCACTCTCTTCTGGCTTGTAGGGTTTCTGCCAAGACATCTGCTGTTAGTTTGATGGGTTTTCCTTTGTGGGTAACCTGACCTTTCTTTCTGGCTGCCCTTAACATTTTTTCCTTCATTTCAACCTTGGTGAATCTGATAATTATGTGTCTTGGGGTTGCTCTTCTTGAGGAATGTCTTTGTGGTGTTCTCTGTATTTCCTGAATTTGAATGTTGGTCTGCCTTGCTAGATTGGGGAAGTTCTGGATAATATCCTGAAGAGTGTTTTCTAACTTGGTTTCATTCTCCCCGTCACTTTTAGTACACCAATCAAACGTAGATTTGGTCTTTTCACATAGTCCCGTATTTCTTGGAGGCTTTGTTCGCTTCTTTTCACTCTTTTTTCTCTAATCTTGTTTTCTCACTTTATTTCATTAATTTGATCTTCAGTCACTGATATCTTTTTTTCCGCTTGTTTGAATCAGCTATTGAAGCTTGTGTATGCTTCATGAAGTTCTCGTACTGTGGTTTTCAGCTCCATCAGCTCATTTAAGCTGTTCTCTACACTGGTTATTCTAGCTAGCAATTCATCTAACCTTTTTTCAAGGTTTTTAGCTTCCTTGCAATGGATTAGAACATGCTCCTTTAGCTTGGAGAAGTTTGTTATTACTGACCTTCTGAAGCCTACTTCTGTCAACTCATCAAACTCATTCTCCATCCAGTTTTGTTCCTTTGCTGGCAAGGAGTTGTGCTCCTTGGAGGAGAAGAGGCATTCTGGTTTTTGGAATTTTCAGCCTTTCTGCCCTGTTTTCTCCCCATCTTTGTGGTTTTATCTACCTTTGGTCTTTGATGTTGGTGATCTGTGGATGGGGTTTTGGTGTGGATGCCCTTTTTGTTGCTGTTGATGCTATTGCTTTCTGTTTGTTAGTTTTCCTTCTAACCGTCCGGCCCCTCAGCTGCAGATCTGTTGGAGTTTGCTGGAGGTCCACTCCAGACCCTGTTTGCCTGGGTATCACCAACAGAGACTGCAGAACAGCAAATATTGCTGCCTGATCCTTTGTCCCAGAGGGGCACCCACCTTTATGAGGTGTCTGTCGGCCCCTACTGGGAGATGTCTCCCAGTCAGGCTACACGGGGGTCAGGGACCCCTACTTGAGGAGGCAGTCTGTCCATTATTGGAGCTCAAACGCCATGCTGGGAGAACCACTGCTCTCTTCAGAGCTATCAGGCAGGGACGTTTAAGTCTGGAGAAGCTGTCTGCTGCCTTTTGTTCAGATATGCCCTGCCCGCAGAGGTGGAAACTAGAGAGGCAGTAGGCCTTGCTGAGCTGTGGTAGGCTCTGCCCAGTTCAAGCTTCCCTGCCACTTTGTTTAGACTTTGAGCATAGAACTGCCTACTGAAGCCTCAGTAATGGCGGATGCCTCGCCTCCTGCCAAACTTCAGCATCCCAGGTCAATCTCAGACTGCTGCGCTAGCAGCAAGCAAGGCTCCATGGGCGTGGGACCTGCTGAGCCAGGCATGGGAGGGAATCTCCTGGTCTGCCAGTTGTGAAGACCATGGGAAAAGCACAGTATTTGGACAGGAGTGTACCGCTCCTTCAGATACAGTCACTCACAGCTTCCCTTGGCTAGGAAAGGGAAATCTCCTGACCCCTTGTGCTTCCCGGTGAGGCGACCCTCCACGCTGTTTTAGCTCGCCCTCCGTGGGCTGCACCCACTGTCCAACCAGTCCCAATGAGATAAACCAGGTCCCTCAGTTGGAAATGTAGAAATCACCCATCTTCTGTGTCAATCTCGCTGGGAGCTGTAGACTAGAGAGGTTCCTATTTGGCCATCTTGGAAGCGACCTTTTTTTATATATATTTTATTTTTATTTTTATTTTTTTTGAGACAGAGTCTCACTCTGTCACCCAGGCTGGAGTGCAGTGGTGCGATCTCAGCTCACTGCAACCTCTGCCTCACAGGTTCAAGTGATTCTCTACCTCAGCCTCCCAAGTAGCTGGGATTACAGGTGCCTGCCACCACACCTGGCTAATTAATTTTTTTGTATTTTTAGTAGAGACGGGGTTTCACCATCTTGGTCAGGCTGGTCTTGAACTCTTGACCTCATGATCCACCCACCTCGGCCTCCCACAGTGCTGGAATTACAGGCATGAGCCACCATGCCCGGCCGGAACTGTCTTTAAGATAGACCATGTGATAGCCCACCAAATGAGCCTCAATAAATTTAAGAAAATTGAAATTATATCAAGCACTCTCTCAGACCACAGTGGAATGAAACTGGAAATCAACTCCAAAAGGAACCTTCAAAACCATGAAAATACAAGGAAATGAAATAACCTGCTCCTGAATGATCATTGAGTAAAAAAATGAATTCAAGGTGGAAATTAAAAAATTCTTTGGCTGGGCGGGGTGGCTCACGCCTGTAATCTCAGCACTTTGGGAGGCCGAGGCGAGTGGATCACTGAGACGGTGAAACCCTGTCTCTACTAAAAATACAAAAAATTAGATGGGCGTGGTGGCAGGCGCCTCTAGTCCCAGCTACCTAAGAGGCTGAGGCAGGAGAATGGTGTGAACCCAGGAGGCGGAGCTTGTAGTGAGCGGAGATCACGCCACTGCATTCCAGCCTGGGTGACAGAGCGAGACTCTGTCTCAGAAAAAAAAAAAAAAATTCTTCAAACTGAATGACAATAGCGACACCACCTATCAAAACCACTGGGATACAACAAAGGCAGTGCCAAGAGGAGTTCATAGCCCTAAATGCCTATATCAAAAAGTCTGAAAGAGCACAAACAGACAATCTAAGGTCACACCTCAAGGTACTAGAGAAACAAAAAACCCAAACCCAGCAGAGGAAACGAAATAACCAAGATTAGACCAGAACTAATGAAATTGAAACAAAAACAATACAAAAGATAAATAAAACAAAAAGCTGGTTCTTTGAAAAGATAAATAACATTGATAGACCATTAGCAAGATTAATCAATAAAAGAAGAGAGAAAATCCAAATAAGCTTGATAAGAAACAAAATGGGAGATACCATTTGTTATGCTCTCAGATTCCATAGATCAGAAATGCAGACAGGACATAGCATATGTGGCTCATCTCTATTTTATGCTATGATATGTTTGGTCTCAACTGGGAAGACTCAAAAGGCTGGGAGTGTCTTAAAAGACTGAGGCCTGGAATCTTCTGATGGCTGTTTGATTTACATCTGGTACTTGGGCTGAGATGACTTGAAGGCTGGGCTCTGCTATGGCAGTCAGTGGGGTACCAGTAGTTGGCCTTTCCACAACTTGGCTCCTCACAGCACAGGGGCTGGGTTCCAAGGGTGTGTATCCAGTGAAGGAACATCTGAACAGAGAGTGGTCCAAGAAAATTAGGGGAAGCTGTAGGGCTTTGTGGGACCTAACTGGAAATCACATGGCATCACTTCTGTCATACATTTTTGGCTGAGTCTCAGGCTCATCCAGATTCACAGGAGGAAACATAGAGCCCACCTCTTAATGGGAGGTATTTCAAAGTGTTCTGAGACCATGTTTTCAAACCACTGCAGTTTTAGATTTCATGCAGCACTTCTGCAACTTCAGAACGCTCCAGGTGATGTGCTGCATTATCAGCTTGATAAATGATATGTGTGCAGGTAACTTCAGTCTAGCATTGCAGTCTAAACAGAGTCCTTTAATATCCTTTTTTTTAACCCCCAAATAGCCCAAGTATTCATTCTCTGAAACAAAATGTGTAGTTCAGCCATCTCAGACGTGTTGGTAGAGCTTTTTAAGGACTCGATTCTTTTCCTTGACTTCCCTGGAGCATTCCCAATATATCGCTTTTGGCATTAGAAGAGGAAATATTTCCTCTGGCTGTCTGGCCTCTATTTTATTGTATTAAACAGATCAACCAATTGGAGTTATACTCCCTGCAGAGCAGAACAAAAGTGCCCTTGACACCTCCCTGCTGCAATAGGGGCATGAGACTGCTTCACCCTCATGACTACCTTAGAAGCAATCAGAGAGCTAGAGAGGCCTCCAGCCCTGGCTTCCTATCACCCCAAACCAGCTCTTTCATATAGTTCTTAGCTACTTCTATTTCATCCCTGGCATTCTTCCTTTGCTTGTTGTTTGCTCAATTTTCTGTTAAAGTTTTTATATTTTTAAAAACAATGGCTCTTTTTATATTTACATAGCAAACTTTTGCTTTTTTAATTTTAAAATGTAACATTTAAAAACGTTTAAAAACACTTGATTTTACTTTATTTTTTATTTTATTTATTTATTTTTTGAGACAGGGTCTTACTCTGTTGCCCATACTGGAGTGCAGTGTCACAATCTTGGCTCATCGCAATCTCCACCTCCAGGGTTCAAGCGATTCTCCTGCCTCAGCCTCCCGAGTAGCTGGGATTATAGGCTCGTGCCACTACCGCTGAGCTAATTTTTGTATTTTTGGTAGAGATGGGGTTTCACCATGTTGGTCAGGCTGGTCTTGAACTCCTGACCTCAGGCGATCCGCCTGCCTCAGCCTCCCAAAGTGCTGAGATTACAGGCATGAGCCACCACTCCCAGCCTATTTTTTCTACATCTCTAATTTCTACATAAACAAAATGAACATCGTTTCATAGTTAAAATTTATAGACACACATCCATTAGGATGGCTACTATATATATATATATGTTTTTTGAGATGGAGTCTCACTCTGTTGCCTAGGCTGGAGTGCAGTGGTACCATCTCAGCTCACTACAACCTCTGCCTCCTGGGTTCAAGTGATTCTCCTGCCTCAGCCTCCTGGGTAACTGGTCTTGATCTCTTGACCTCGTGATCTGCCCGCCTTGGCCTTCCAAAGTGCTGGGATTACAGGCGTGAACCACCACACCTGACCAGGATGGCTATTATTTAAAAAAACAAACAAACAGAAAATAGCAAATATTGGAGTGGATGCAGAGAAACTGAAACCATTGTGCACTGTTGGTTGGATTATAAAATGGTTCAGCTGCTACGAAAAACATACTGTGTTCCCTCAAAAAATTAAAAATAGAATTACCATTTGATCTGACAGTTCCACTTTGGGTATATATCCAAAAGAACTGAGCAGGGTCTTGAAGAGATATTTGTACACCCATGTTCATAGCATCATTATTCACAATATCCAAAAGGTGGAAGCAATAAATTGAAAGATAAATGGATAAACAAAATATGGTATAGACATACAGCATCATACTATTCAGCCTTAAAAAGGAACACAATTCTGACACATGCTACAATATGGATGAACCTTGAGAACATTATGCTAAATGAAATAAGCCAGTTATAAAAAGACAAATGCTATGTGATTCTACTTAAATGAGTTACCTAGTATATTCAAATTCATAGAGACGGGAAGTAGAATGGTGGTTGTCAGGGGCTGGGGGGAAGGCAGAGTGGGGAGTTGTTCCATGGGTATAGAGTTTCAACTTTGCAAATCGAAAAGAGTTCTGGAAATTGGTTGCACAACAATGTGAATGCACTTCACGCTACTGAACTGTTCACTTCAAAGTAGTTAAGCTCATAACTTTTGTGTGTTATCCCTTCCCCTTTGCATTTACTATGACCATCGGATTTGATGTCAGAGTTATGCTAGCATTGTAAAAGGAGTTGGGAAACATTTGAGTTTTTAAAAATCTTTTAGAATATTTTCACATAGCATAATAATTTTATATAATTTTGAAGAATCATTCCATTTAGTCTCTGGCTCTCCTCCCAGCTATCACTCCTAAAATTCAGACCTTCCTCAACATCCTTTTGGTGGTAACCCTTAACCATTACCGCTGCTCTCTGTTTCAAACCATTTCCAGTGCTGGGATGAGCAGATTTTTAGTGGTGCCACATCTTATGGTGGCAAAGGAGCAGATCCTTTGGAGTAAGGGGGGAATGAAAGTAAGTCCTCTGTTTGGCACTTCCTTTCTTTACCCTCTCACCTACCCTCTCCTTCTCCCTTCCAAAGATCCAAATAAATTGCCAGCTCCTGCTCCATTTCTGTTCCTTCCGTCAGAGACCCCCACCCTACTTTTGAAGACTTTTGGAGTCTATTTGTTTTCTGACTTTGTGTTCCTAAAGTCTCATCATCAATTCATCAATTTCAGTCTCGCTTTTGTATTTCTCTACTAGGCATAAAAGAAAAATGGGGAACAGAGAGAGTAGTGGAGGGACAGAGAGCTTAGCAAGAAGCCCATTAACTAGATTTCCCATTGTCTGTAGAAATCCTTAGAGGGCCAAAAAAAAAAAAAAAAGGGGTGTGTGCTTGTTCAGTGGTGGGAAGTGACAGTGACATTTCATGGACACCACCCTAGAACACAGTACTTGTCAGCTCTCTCTACACTATTGCAAAGAGACTTCCAGCTGGAATGCTAACATCCTGCCTTGCTCCAACTAATCTTTTTTGTATTAGACAATATTCCTTTTAAAATATAGATCTGGTTATGCCTCTATCCTGCTTAAGTCCTTTCATAGCTTTCTATTACACTGAGAATACACTGAGAATAAAGACTAAAACCCTCGGCCAGGTGCAGTGGTGCACCCTGTAATCTCAGCACTTTGGGAGGCTGAGGTGGGTGGATCACCTGAGGTCAGGAGTTCAAGATCAGCCTAACATGGTGGAACCTCGTCTCTACTAAAAAAACAAAAACAAAAAAAAAAAAGAAGAAGAAGAAAACCCTCAAGGCTCTATGGAGTCAGCATCTGCCCAGACTTTTAGCTATAGCTGCTGTATAAAAACCTAAATATTCTTTTGGTTTCTCAAATGTTCAAGTTTTAGGGGTTGGGTGCAGTGGCTGACACCTGTAATCTTAGCACCCAGGCTGTCTCTAAAAAACAAAAACAAAAACAAAAGTCCACGTTTATCTGCCTGTGTCTGGAACCTTCTCGCTTGACTACCTTCCTCCAGGCTCTATCTCCCCACTAACAAGCACATAAACCCCTCACCCTTGGCCTCAGTAACTTCTACCCACTTTTCAGACATTAGTCTCAGTTTGTATTTTTAGGGTAGCCTTTTCCTAACTACCCAGGATGTATCAGATTCCTTGTTACATGCCTAGAACTCAGTCTATTTTTGGAGCACTTACCCTATTTTTAGTTAAATCAAAAATTTGATCAAAATTTGATTAAAAATCAAATGTATGATCACCTGATTCACATTTGTCCTCCCCACTAAGACTGTAAGTTCCATGAAGACCAGGACTGTCTGTGTCTTGCTTAAAATTCTATCTCCTGTGCTTAGCATAACCCTGCACAATGTAATAATTCAAAAAATATTTGTTGGATCAATACAGAAATATAAGAGAAAAGGTGTCAATCAATTCATGCCTTATTTTAAAAGGTGTGAATCAATAACACCTTATTTTTCCTCTGCCTGAGTTTGTAATGAACTTAGAGATAGATGCAGGAGCCAGGCAGATACCGAGAAGAACTTCATTGTCACTACTGAAAAGAAAGAAACACCATTTCCTATTAAAAAGAATGAGGGACTTCTTAGAGAAATGTTTAATTCCAGGTCTGGAGCAGGCAATATACAAGATGAGTTTGAAACACCTTGTTGTAGCGAAAATAAAGACACTAGTCAAAGATGAATGGGGATGTATCAAAATTACACAAGATCTGGCTTAAAAAAGAAAAATGACAATAATGGATTACAATTCATTAAGTAAACAGAATTCCTGAGTCTGTAATTATACTCAAAATAGGCAGTGGGGGAGAAAAACTATTTTTTTTAACTTTTATTTTAGGTTCAGGGGCACATGCGCAGGTTTGTTATATAGGTAGGTGCCTCAGGGTTTGATGTATAGATTATTTCATCACCCAGGTAATAAGCCTAGTACCTGAGAGTTTTTCAATCCCCACCCTACCCCAACCTTCCACCCTCAAGTAGGCCCCGGTGGTGTCTGTTGTTCCCTTCATTGTGTCCATGTGTACTCAACGTTTAGCTCCCACTTGTAAATGCGAACACGTGGTATTTGGTTTTCTGTTTCTGTGTTAGTTCATTTAAGATAATGGCCTGGAGCTCCATCTACGTTGCTGCAAAGTATATGATCTCATTCTATTTTATGGCTGCATAGTATTCCATGGTGTATATGTATCACATTTTCTTTATCCAGTCTACCATTGATAGGCATTTAGGTTCCATGTCTTTGCTATCGTGAATAGTGCTGTGATGAACATATGCATGCTTGTATGTGTCTTTATGGTAGAGTGATTTATATTCCTTTGAGTATATACCATATATATATATACCCAATATAAAGGGATTGCTGGGTTGAATTGTAGTTCTGTTTTAAGTTCTTTGAGAAATTGCCAAACTGCTTTCCACAGTGGCTGCACTAACTTACACTCCCACCAGCTGTATTGTGTGTAAGCATTCCCTTTACTCTGCAACCTCTCCACCATCTGTTACTTTTTTAACTTTTTAATAATAGCCATTCTGACTGGTTAGACGGTGTCTCCTTTTGGTTTTGATTTGCATTTCATTAATGAATAGTAATGTGGAGCATTTTTTCATATGCTTGTTAGTTATGCATCCATCTTCTTTGGAAAAGTATCTGTTCATGTCCTTTGTCCACATTTTAATGGGTTGTTTTTTGCTTGTTGATTTTTTTGTTATTTATGGAATTCTGGATATTTGACCTTTGTTGGATGCATAGTTTGCAAATATTTTCTCCCATTCTGTAGGTTGTCTGTTTACTCTGTGGATAGTTTTTCTTTTTTTTTCTTTTTCTTTCTTTCTTTCTCTCTTTTTTCTTTTTTTGCTGTGCAGAGCTCTTTAGTTTACTTATTTTAATTAAATCTCACTTGTCAATTTTTGTTTTTGTTGCAATTGCTTTTGGCATCTTTGTCATGAAATCTTTGCCAGGGCCTATGTCCAGAATGGTACTTCCTAGGTTTTCTTCTAGGGCTTTTATAGTTTTAGGTTTTACATTTAAGTTTTTATCCATCTTGAGTTGATTTTTGTATATGATGAAAGAAGGGGTCCAGTTTCAGTCTTCTGCATGTAGCTGGCCAATTATCCCAGCACCATTTATTGAGGAATTACTTTCCTCATTGCTTGTTTTTGTCAACTTTGTGGAAGATCAGATGGTTATAGGTGTGTGGCTTTGTTTCTGGGCTCTATATTCTGTTCCGTTGGTCTATGTGTCTGTTTTTGTATCAGTACCATGCTGTTTTGGTTACTGAAGCCTGGTAGTAAAGTTTGAGGTTGGGAAATGTGATGTCTCCAGGTTTGTTCTGTTTGCTTGGGATTGCATTGATGATTCAAGCTCTTTTTTTAGTTTCATGTGAATTTTAAAATAGTTTTTTCTAATTTTATGAAAAATGTCATTGGTAGTTTGATAGGAATAGCATTGAATCTATAAATTGCTTTGGGCAGTATGATCATTTTAACAATATTGATTCTTCCTATCCATGTGCATGGAATGTTTTTCCATTTGTGTGGTCTCTGATTTCTTGCGATGATGTTTCATAATTCTTGTTGTAGAGATCATTCACCTCCCTGGTGAGCTGTATTCTTAGGTATTTTATTTTTTTGTGGCTATTTTGAAATAAATTGTGTTCTTAATGTGCCTGTTGGCTTAGAAGTTGTTGGTGTATAGAAATGCTACTCATTTTTGTACACTGATATTTTGTCCTGAAACTTTGCTGAAGTTTATCAGATCTAGGAATTTTTGGGCAAAGACTATGGGGTTTCTTTTTCTATTCTAGGACTATGGGGTATGCTATTGTCTGCAAACAGAGATAGTTTAACATTCTATCTTCCTATTTGGATCCCTTTTGTATCTTTCTCTTGCCTGATTGCTCTGGCTAGGAGTTCCAGTGCTATGTTGAATAGGAGCGGTGAGAGTGGGCATCCTCATCTTGTTCTGCTTCTCAAGAGGAATGCTTCCAGCTTGTGCCCATTCAGTATAATACTGGCTGTGGGTTTGTCATAGATGGCTTTTATTATTTTGAAGTATGTTCCTTCAATGCCTAGTTTGTTCATGTTTTTAACATGAAAGGGTATTGAATTTTATTGAAAGCCTTTTCTACATCTATTGAGATGATCATGTGGTTGTGTTTTCAGTTCTGTTTATGTGATTCACATTTATTGATTTGCATATGTTAAATCAACCTTGCATCCCAGGGATAAAGCCTACTTGATCATAGTAGATTAGCTTTTTGATGTGCTGCTGGATTCAGTTTGCTAGTATTTTGTTGAAGATTTTTGTATCTATGTTTATCAAGGATATTGGCCTGAAGTTTCTTTATCTTTTTCTTTTTCTTTTTTTCTGTGTCTCTGCCAGTTTTTGGTATCAGAATGATGCTGGCCTCATTATGAGTTAGGGAGGAGTCCTTCCTCCTCAATTTTTTTGAATAGTTTCAGTAGCAATGGTACTAGCTCTTCTTCATATGTCTGGTAGAATTTGGCTATGAGTCTGTATGGTCCAGGGCTTTTTCCGATTGTAGGCTTTTTATTTCTGATTCAATTTCAGAACTCATTATTGGTTTGTTCAGTGTTTCAATTTCTTCCTGATTCAATCTGGGGAGGTTGTATGTTTTCAGCAATTTATCCATTTCTTATAGGTTTTCTAGTTTATGTGCATAATTTCTAATGGTCTCTGGAGGTTTTTTGTATTTCTGTGAGGTCAGTGGTAATGTCCCCTGTGTCATTTCTAATCGTGAGAAAAGCTCTTCTTAACAGAATACCTGTTAAAAATGTAGAAGGAATGGTAGAATTAGAAAATCACTATTTGAAACCACCAATATACTAACTCATACATGTGAGGATTGTCAAAAAACATTGAATGAAAGTTTGTTGCAGAACAGGATATTTGTATGTTCTCATAATATCACCCCACATATTACTTATTAAGTATAAAGGAAAAAGCTATCTTTATAATGGGGACATCTGGTGGGCACTACCCTATCTAAATGATTAAATTTAGCATGAGATAATGGGACAAACTGACACCACATTCTTCCTGATGTGATGCAATTGGAAGTGCATAAAATCATCAACATACTATTCTTGTTCAATGTTCAACATGAATTAAATCATAAGGAACAATCATTATAGGGCATTCTATGACACAAGTGTTCTGGACTTTCCAAAAGTGTCAATGTCTAGTAAAAAGGAGAGCGATTATTCTACATTATGGAGAGTAAAGAAACAAACCAAATGCAGTATGTGGTCTTTAAAATAGCTATAAAGAAATTTTTGAGGTAAATTGAAGAAATTTATATATGAACCATATATTAGATAATATTATGTTATCAATGCTAAACTGTAAGTGTACAAGTGGTATTGTGGTTGAGTAGAAGATTCCCTCATTCTTAGCAGATACCTGTGGAGATATACAGTTCACCCTTGAACAACATGGGGGTTAGGAGTGCCAATCCCCTGTGCAGTCAAAAATCCACATATAACTTTTGGCTCTCCAAAAAACTCAACTACGAATAGCTTTCATATTTTGTATGTTATATGTATTATTTATTGTGTTCTTATAATAAATTAAGCTAGAGAAATGCTATCAACTAAATCATAAGGAAGAGGAAATATATTTACTATTTATTAAGTAGAAATGGATCATCATAAAGGTCTTCATCCTCATTGTTTTCACACTGAATAGGCTGAAGAGGAGGAGGAAGAGGAGAGGTTGGTTTTGCTGTCTCTGGTGGCAGAGGTGAAAGAGTTGGAGAAGGTGGAAGGGGAGGCAGGAAAGGCAGGCACAATTGAAAAATTTCACCAAAATGGACCTGCATAGTTCAAACCCATGTCGTTCAAGTGTCAGCTGTATATGTTCAGCAAAAAAAAAAAAAAAAGTGCATGCACGTGCATGCAGAGGGAGTGTGAGTGAGATAGAGAGAGAGATGGCAACTGGAACAAAATGTTAACAATTTATGTATGTAGGTGGAGAGTACATAGGTGTCATTGGATTATTTTAGCTTTTCTGTGCCTTTGAAATTTTTTCAAATAAAAAGTTGGGCAGGTAAGTGGTTAGATGACTTTAGGTCTATGACTAAACAAGCTTGCTGATACTTCCTCATGCCTAAGTTAGACATAATTATCTTGTCATAGTCACTCCTGGGCAAGAATAGACTTCTCCCACTTGCTGCTTCCTCTGCCCCTTGTGTAAGGCCTGTTCTTATAAAATTGATGGCTCAGAACAGCAGTACAGAATTGGTAGAATTTGCAGGCAGTCAGATCCCGCAGATAACCCAGAAGTGTCTGAAACGTGCTTTCCAGTTTTACCTCCTAAACCCCCTGTTCAGGCAAGTTACAAGGCCAGAAATACTCCTCAAGGGCAATGGTTCTTAAGCTGGATTGCACATTTGAATCACTTGGGAATCTTATGCTCCCCGATCCCAGAACCATTAAATTACAATCCGTGGAGGTGGAACACAGGCATCAGTAGTTTTGAAACTCCCCAGGTGATTGTAATGTGCAGACAAGCTTGAGAACCACTGCTTTAAGGAAGTCTCTCCATGTGGTAATATGACTAAGAGCAGAATAGGTATTCATTCTCAATATTAGTTAAGGAAGAAAAGAAACCCACCTGGGGCTCCCAAGTTGGGATAGAATGCAGATTTAGAAAGAAATATGCTCCTAGGAACTCTCATAATAGAGAGCCTGTATTAGTCCTTTATCACACTGCTATAAAGATCTACCTGAAACTGAAACTGAAACTGGGTAATTTATAAAGAAAAGAGGTTTAATTGGCTCATGGTTCTGTGGGCTATCCAGGTTTCTGTTTCTGGGGAGGCCTCAGGAAACTTACAATCATGGCAGAAGGCAAAGGAAAGCAATCACATTGTCACATGGCCAGCATGAGAGAGAGAGAGAACAAAGGGGGATGTGCTACACACTTTCAAACAATCAGATCTTGTGCAAACTCACTCACTATGACAAGAACAGCAAAGGGAAAATCCACCCCCATGATCCAGTCACCTCCCACCAGGTGCCTCCCCCAACATTAAGGATTACAATTCCACATGAGATTTTGGTGGGGACACAGAGCCAAACCATATCAGAGCCCTACAATTATTTAGCCCTTACCCTGCTAGAGTTCCTATCCTTGGCTACAGGGATGGTCCCCAGTGGTACAGTGGAGAGAATTCTTCCTCCAATTTCCTAGCAGGTGGGCTTGCCAGTTAGACCCAAGAATGGGAGAATTTGTTAACATATTTAAGTGTGGTGGTGACATTCAATGGTAATACTAACAGAACAGTAAATTTGGGGTATCGAGTGCTCAACAGGCTTTTGTTGGGAGTGTTGGCAATCTTTCTATAATGTATAATATTTCTAGCTTATATAGAATATTTGTGTTTTGAGTTCAAATAATTTATTTACAAATAAATGTTGAGAGTATAATACATTAATATCTGGACTCTTTTCCATTTGTCTATTTGTCTATCTTTATACCAATGCCACACATTCTTGTGATTACTGTAGTTTGAAATCAGAGAGTGTTAGTCTTCCAAATTTGTTCTTCATTTTCAAGTGGCTATTCTAGGTCCTTTGCATTTCCTTATAAATTTTGATATTACCTTTCTGTTTTCTATGGCAAATCTCATCTCTGATGAGATTTTGACTGAGATTGCATGAAATCTTTAAGTCAATTTTTGGAGACAAGACATCTTTATTATATGAGTCTTATGATCCATGGACGTTATATATCTCCCTATTAATTTATGTCTTTAATTTTTTAAGTGTTTTATAGTTTCAGTGTGTAGTCTTATGCATCTTTCATAAGATTTATCCCTAGATATTTAACCCTATGGGGTTTTGATGCTATTACAAATGACATTTTTAAAAATTCAAATTTTTGATTGTTCATTGATAGCATATAGAAGTGCAACTGATTTTTGTTTATTGATTTTATATCCTGAAAATGACAAAGCTTTCTTATTAATTCTAGTAGCTATTTTCTAGACTTCATAAGATTTTCTACATAGATTATAATGTTTTCTGCAAAGAAAGACAATTTTCTTATTCTTCCCAACCTGGAGAATTTTTCTTTCTTTTTTTGCCTCACTGCACTAGCTAGAACCACCAATACAATGTTGAATAAAAATAATGAAGGCAGATGGTTGGGGCAAGATGGCTGAATAGGAACAGCTCTGGTCTGCAGCTCCCAGGAAAACCAGTGGAGAAGGCAGGTGATTTCTGCATTTCCAACTGAGGTACCCAGTTCATCTCATTGGGACTGGTTAGACAGTGGGTGCAACCCATGAAGGGCGAGCAGAAGCAGGGGGAGTGTCACCTCACACAGGAAGCACAAGGGGTTAGGGAACTCCCTCCCCTGGCCAAGGGAAGCCAGGAGGGACCATGCCATGACAGTTGGAGCTATTCGGCCCAAATACTATGCTTTTCCCATGGCCTTTGCAACCCACAGACCAGGAGATTCCCTCAGGTGCCTACAACACCAGGGCCCTGAGTTTCAAGCACAAAACTGGGCAGCTGTTTGGGCAGACACCGAGCTAGCTACAGGAGTTTTTTTTTTTTTTTTTTTTTTTTTTTTCTTTTTCATACTCCAGTGGCCCCTGGAAAGCTGGTGAGACAGAAGTCTTCACTCCCCTGGAAAAGGGGGCTGAAGCCAGGGAGCCAAGTGGTCTTGCTCAGTGGATCCCACCCCCACTGAGTCTAACAAGCTAAGATCCACTGGCTTGAAATTCTCATTGCCAGCATAACAGTCTGAAGGTAACCTGGGATGCTTAAGCTTGGTGGGAGGAGGGGTGTCCACCATTACTAAGGCTTGAGTAAGTGGTTTTCCCTCACAGTGTAAACAAAGCCACCGGGAAGTTCGGACTGGGCAGAGCCCACCGCAGCATGGCAAAGCTGCTGCAGCCAGACTGCCTCTCTAGATTCCCCCTCTCTGGGCAGGCCATCTCTGAAAGAAAGGCAGCAGCCCCAGTCAGGAACTGATAAAACTCCCATCTCCCTGGGACAGAGCACCTGGGGGAAGAGGTGGCTATTGGGGCAGCTACAGCAGACTTAAACTTCCTGCCTGCCAGCTCTGAAGAGAACAGTGGATCTCCCAGCACAGCACTTGAGCTCTGCTTAGGGACAGATGCCTCCTCAAGTGGGTCCCTGACTCCCGTGCCTCCTGACTTGAGACACCTCCCAGCAGGGGTTGACAGACACCTCATAGAGGAGAGCTCCAGCTGGCAGCTGGTGGATGCCTCTCTGGGACAAAGCTTCCAGAGGAAGGAGCAGGCAGCAATCTTTGCTGTTCTGCAGCATCTGCTGGTGATACCCAGGCAAACAGGGTCTGGAGTGGACCCCCAGCAAACTCCAGCAGACCTGCAGAAAAGGGGCCTGACTGTTAGAGGGAAACATAACAAACAGAAAGCAATAGCATCAACATCAACAAAAAGGACCACCACACAGAAACTCCATCCGAAGGTCACCAACACCAAAGACCAAAGGTAGATAAAACCATGAAGATGAGGAAACACCAATGCAAAAAGGAAGAAAATTCCAAAAACCAGAATGTCTCTTCTCCTCCAAAGGATCACAACTCCTCACCAGCAAGGGAACAAAACTGGATGGAGAATGAGTGTGACATTTGAAAGAAGTGGGCTTCAGAAGGTGGGTAATAACAACTCCTTCGAGCTAAAGGAGCATGTTCTAAGCCAGTGCAAGGGAGCTAAGAACCTTGATAAAAGGTTAGAGGAATTGCTAACTAGAATAACCCATTTAGGGAAGAAGATAAATTACCTGATGGAGCTGAAAAACACAGCACAAGAACTTCGTGAAACTTACACATGTATCAATAGCTGAATCAATCAAGTGGAAGAAAGGATATCAGAGATTGAAGATCAACTTAATGAAATAAAGTGAGAAGACAAGATTAGAGAAAAAGAATGAAAGGAATGAATAAAGCCTCCAAGAAATATGGGACTATGTGAAAAGACCAAACCTACATTTGATTGGTGTATGTGAAAGTGACAGGGAGAATGGAACCAAGTTGGAAAACACATTTCAGGATATTATCCAGGAGAACTTCCCCAACCTAGCAAGGCAGACCAACATTCAAATTCAGGAAATAGAGAGAACACCACAAAGACACTCCTCGACAAGAGCAACCCCAAGACACACAATTGTCAGATTCATCAAGGTTGAAATGAAGGGAAAAATGTTAAGGGCAGCCAGAGAAAAAGGATGGGTTGCCCACAAAGGGAAGCCCATCTGATTAACAGCAGATCTCTCTGCAGAAACTCTACAAGCCAGAAGGGAGTGGGGGCCAATATTTGACATTCTTAAAAAAAGGAATTTTCAACTCAGAATTTCCTTTTTAAAAATTTTTTATTATACTTTAAGTTCTAGGGTACACGTGCACAACATGCAGGTTTGTTACATATGTATACATGCACCATGTTGGTGTGCTGCACCTGTTAACTCATCATTTACATTAGGTATATGCTATCCATCCTCCCTCCCCCAATCCCATGACAGGCCCCAGTGTGTGATGTTCCCCACCCTGTGTCTGGGTGTTCTCATTGTTCAATTCCCACCTACGAGTGAGAACATGCGGTGTTTGGTTTTCTGTTCTTGCGATAGTTTGCTGAGAATGATGGTTTCCAGCTTCATCCATGTCCCTACAAAGGACATGAATGCGTACTTTTTAATGGCTGTATAGTATTCCATGGTGTATATGTGCCACATTTTCTTAATCCAATCTATCATTGATGGACATTTGGGTTGGTTCCAAGTCTTTGCTATTGTGAATAGTGCCACAATAAACATATGTGTGCATGTGTCTTTATAGCAGCATGATTTATAATCCTATGGGTATATACCCAGTAATGGGATGGCTGGGTCAAATGGTATTTCTAGTTCTAGATCCTTGAGGAACCACCACACTGTCTTCCACAATGGTTGAACTAGTTTACAGTCCCACCAACAGTGTAAAAGTATTCCTATTTCTCCACATCCTCTCCAGCACCTAGTGTTTCCTGACTTTTTAATGATCATCATTCTAACTGGAGTGAGATGGTATCTCATTGTGGTTTTGATGTGCATTTCTCTGATTCAATCCAGAATTTCATATCCAGCCAAACTAAGCTTCATAAGTGAAGGAGAAATAAAATCCTTTACATACAAGCAAATGCTGAGGGATTTTTTCACCACCAGGCCTGCCTTACAAGAGGTCCTGAAGGAAGCATTAAAAATGGAAAGGAAAAACCGGTACCAGCTACTGCAAAAAGAAACCAAAATGTAAAGACCATCGACACTATAAACTGCATCAACTAATGGGCAAAATAACCAGCTGGCATCATGACAGGATCAATTTCACACATAACAATATTAACGTTAAATGTAAACAGGTAACTGCCCCAATTAAAAGGCACAGACTGGCAAATCAGATAAAGAATGAAGACCAATTGGTGTGCTGTATTCAAGAGACCCATCTCACATGCAAAGACACACATAGGCTCAAAATAAAGGGAGGGAAGAAGATTTACCAGGCAAATGGAAAGCAAAAAAAATTTTTTTGCAATCTATCCATCTGACAAAGGGCTAATATCCAGAATCTACAAAGAACTTAAACAAATTTATAAGAAAAAAGCAACCCCATCAAAAAGTGGGCAAAGGATATGAACAGACACTTTTTAAAAGAAGACATTTATGCAGCCAACAAACATATGAAAAAAAGCTTATCATCACTGATCATTAGAGAAAAGCAAATCAAAACGACAATGAGATACCATCTCATGCCAGTTAGAATGGCAATCATTAAAAAGGAAACAACAGATGCTGGAGAGGATGTGGAGAAATAGGAATGCTTTTACACTGTTGGTGGAAGTGCAAATTAGTTCAATTGGCTGACTGCAGTGGCTCATGTTTCTAATCCCAGCACTTTGGGAGGCCAAGGTGGGTGGATCACGAGGTCAGGAGTTTGAGACCAGCCTGGCCAACATAGTGAAACCCCATCTTTACTAAAAATATAAAAATTTAGCTGGGCGTGGTGGCAGGAGCCTGTAATCCCAGCTACTTGGGAGGCTGAGGCAGGAGAATTGCTTGAAGCTGGGAGGCAGAGGTTGCAGTGAGCCGCGATCGCGCCACTGCACTCCAGCCTGGGAAGACTCTGTCTCAAAACAAACAAACAAACAAACAAAAACTAGTTAAACTATTGTGGAAGACAGTGTGGCAATTCCTCAAGGATCTAGAACCAGAAATACCATTTGACCCAGCAATCTCATTACAGTGTATATACCCGAAGGATTATAAATCATTGTACTATAAAGACCCATGCACACATATGTTTATCGCAGCACTATTTACAATAGCAAAGACTTGGAACCAACCCAAATGCCCATCAATGATAGACTGGATAAATAAAATGTGGCATATATACACCACGGAATACTATGCAGCCATAAAAAAGAATAAGTCCATGTCCTTTGCAGGGACATGGATGAAGCTGGAAGCCATCATTCTCAGCAAACTAACACAGGAACAGAAAACGAAACACTGCATGTTCTCACTCATAAGCTGGAGTTGAACAATGAAAACATATGGGCACAGGGAGTGGAATGTCACACACCAGGGCCCGTTGCGGGGTTGGGGGCAAGAGGAATGATAGAATTAGGAGGAATACCTAATGTAGATGATGGGTTGAGGGGTGCAGCAAACCACCGTGGCACACGTATAGCTATGTAACAAACCTGCACGTTCTCCATATGTATCCCAGAACTTAAAGTATAATAAAAAATAAAATTAAATTTAAAAAGACAATACAGAAAGTTACGTGGATATAATAAAAAATAATAATAATAATGAAGGCAGACAACCTTGCCTTGTTGCTGATGTTAGGGAGAAAGCATTCAGTCTTTCATCATTAATTGTAATGTTACCTGTAAGATTTTCATAGATTCTTTTTATCGGGTTGAGGAGTTCCTGTCCATTCCTTGGTTTGTTGAGAGGTTTTTTTTGGTACCAAGCATCCATGGTTGATTTTTAAAATCAGGAATGGATGTTGAACTTTGTCAAATGCTTTATTGGTTTTTGTGTTCCTTTATCTTAAAAAATCTTTTCAAAACAGAAATTTCAAACATAATAAAAATAGACAGAAAAGTAACAATAGTCCCTCATATACCCATCATCTTCCAGCTCCAGCAGTTATCAATTACAGGCAATCTTGTCTGTCTCCACCCATGCCCATTCCTCCATATGATTTTTAAGCACATCTTAGAAATTGTATCCTTTAATCATGCATATCTCAAAATATGTATCTAAAACAATTGTTTTTAGCGTGTGGTCTCCAGACTTGCACATCACAATCTCCTGGAAAGTTGTTTGAAAATGGAAATTCTCAGGTGCCAACAATGTCCTACTGAATCAGAATCTCTTAGGGGATATGGACCAATCATCTGTGTTTTAATCAGTCCTCCTGGTGATTCTGATGCCTGCTCCAGATCTAGAATCACTACCCTAAAAGATTTAGGAGGTTTTTATTTTCTTTTAGTTTTTAAATAACCACAATACAACAATCGTGTAAAAATTTAAACTGTAATTTCTGATTATCCTCAAATAGCGATTCAGTATTCCAACTTCCAATTATCTCATAATTGCTTTTAAAATGTTTTGTTTTCATTATTTTTACAGTATATTGAGTAATGATCTAAATAATGTCCACATACTGTGATTAGTTAATTTGTCTTAAATATCTTATGGGTTCACCCTCCATCAGTCACATTCCCTCTTCCTGCAATTGCAAACACCTGATCATGTATGGAATTTCCCACATGTATAAAATTTTGCTCTTTGTACCCCACCCCTCTTTTCTTCTATCCTCTGCATTCTTGTAAATTGGTAATTGGATCATAATGATGAGGTATGGTCAACTTTAGCTCCAATTTTTTGGCAAGAACTCTCAGTAGATGGAGCTGTGGTCCTTGTCGCTTTAAAGATTCATGGTCGGCCGGGCGCGGTGGCTCACGCTTGTAATCCCAGCACTCTGGGAGGCCGAGGCGGGCGGATCACGAGGTCAGGAAATCGAGACCACGGTGAAACCCCGTCTCTACTAAAAATACAAAAAAAAAAAATTAGCCAGGCGCGGTGGCGGGCGCCTGTAGTCCCAGCTACTCGGAGAGGCTGAGGCAGGAGAATGGCGTGAACCCGGGAAGCGGAGCTTGCAGTGAGCCGAGATCGCGCCACTGCACTCCAGCTGGGCCACAGAGCGAGACTCCGTCTCAAGAAAAAAAAAAAAAAAAAAAAAAGGTTCATGGTCAAAACTTGGCTCTGGCTATTTGCACTGCAGCTTATAGTTGCTCCAGGCTCTGCCTCAACATCCTCTCTGATTGTACCTCCTCTGTTTCCATCTCCTTCAGCTCTGTACTTTTCCTGGCTCAGTCTGAAGACTGGACTTGAATCTCTTTATGACTTTTATCTAATATTCCTTTAAGATGCTACTTCTGATAGCTTGAGCTTCAAGCACAGAAGAACAGCAAGAGCTATTCTCTCCTAGGATTCTGCCCAGTTCCTCATGACACTTACTAGCAAGGCCTGCAGAACCCTACTTTTAGCTCTCAGCTAGCTTGCAGGAGGAGATCAGATAATAATGGCATTTCTGGCTGGACAGCGTGGCTCATACTGTAATCCAAACACTGAGTTGAGAGGATTGCCTGAGGCCAGGAGTTAAAGACTAGCCTGGACAACATAGCAAAACCCCTTCCCTACAAAAATTAAGAAAACAAATTAGCCAGATGTGATAGTCCTAGCTACTCAGGAGGCTGGGGCAGGAGGATCATTGAGCTCAGGAGTTTGAGGTTACAGTGAGCTATGATTGTACCACTGAATTTCAGTGATGTCACTGGGTGACAGTGAGACTCTGTCTTAAAAAAAAAAAAAAAAGCCTGGGCATGGTGGCTCATGTCTGTAATCCCAGCACTTTGAGAGGCCAAGGCGGGCAGATCTCTTGAGCCCAGGAGTCGAAGACCAGCCTGGGCAACATGGCAAAACCACATCTCTACAAAAAATACAAAAATTAGCTGGGCATGGTGGCGTGCACCTGTGGTTCCAGCTACTTGGGAGGCTCAGATGGGAGGATTGCTTGAGCCCGGGAAGCAGAGGTTGCAGTGAGACAAGAGATAACACCACTGCACTCCAGTTTGGGCAACAGAGTGAGGCCCTATCTTAAAAAAAGGAAAAAAAAAAGACATTTCTGTGGTAACTCTTCTGGTCCCTCTCTCCTAAAAGCAGCTACTTTCAAGGGCTCTGAAGTCAGGCCTTGGCAACTCTTTTTAAAATACTCCAGGGTTCTGGTTTGTTGACAGATTTGGAGGCAACTTCATAGTGAATTCTGCAGAGCCACTCTCTACTAATCCCTCATTGGAACTGGAATAACACCACTGCCCTGTGAATTAATTCCAGGAGCAAGCCAGAGGCTTTTCAGACAAAGTTAGACAAGAAAATGCAGTCAAACAGGTTTCAATGTCTAGAAAGTCACTCTTTAGTTTTAATTGAAACAGGGAAATTCACAAATGGTAGATCCAGTCTGAAACTGGATACTATAAGAGTTTTGTCTATTAAATAAAATCCTTTTATCTTTTTCTCCTTAAGTTTCCAACATTGGTTTTTGGGTTATAATGTAGAGGGACTAAATTCCTAGTAACTTGTGTCTCAGCGTCTGTTCCCTTTTTGGTCTGCTGTATAGTCTTTTTTGCTTCTCTTTTTTCTTACACAGTAAAATATCTGTGTCAGTTGCGCTTAGCAAGTAGAGACTGGCAGTGCCATGAGAGGGTCTTCTCAGGTGCTGGTCATGCTTTGTTTCTTGAACTTGAACAGCTGGATTCAGAATCCAGAGTGTTAACCATTACACTGTGGAACTGCTGGAGAGGGATACTCCTCATATATTGTTTCTTGATCTGGGTGCTGGTTACAGGATGTGTTTAGGTTGTGAAATTCACCAAGAAATATAAAGAAGATTTGTGTACTTTTCTCCATATGTGTGTATTAGTCCATTCTTGCATTGCTATAAAGAAAAACCTGCGATGATAAGTCATAAAGAAGAGGTTTAATTGGCTCACAGTTCCACAAGCTGTACAGGAAGCATGATGCTGGCCATCTCTCAGCTTCTAGGGAGGCCTCAGGAAACGTACAATCATGGCAGAAGGCGAAGGGGAAGCAGGCTCATCTTACACGGTGGGAGCAGGAAGAAGAGAGAAAGGGGAGAGGTGCTATACACTTTCACCAGATCTCATGAGAACTCCCTCAAGAGAATAGCACTAGGAGGATGATGCTAAACCATTAAAAACCACCCCCATGATCCAGTCACCTCCCACCAGGCCCCACCTCCAACACTGGGGATCACAATTTCACATAAGATTTGGGAAGGGACTTAGATTCCTACTAAAAAACAAATATATATCGATGTATTATAACCCAGTGAAAAGTTAAAACCTCAGTTGTAACAAATGCACCACTGTGGTGGAGGATGTTGATAATGAGAGAAGCTGTGCACATGTGGGTAAAAGGGTATATGAGAAATCTCTGAACCTTCCTCTCAATTTTGCTGTGAGCCTAAAACTACTCTAAAAAGTCTTTTAATAAAATGTGTATTTTTATACCACAGAGGATTTATCAGATTCAAAACATTTAATATGATTAAATGATAAGCCTATATTTGAATTCTCATTAAAACCTTTAAGAATAAACAAAAGAAAAATATAAAATCTAATCATCATCAGTAAGGACAAAAGCTTAAAATGATTTTGTTTTTTATATTTTTATATCCTTGAAAGTTTCAGTTGCTTGGCTCTGCAAGAAAATAAGAGCAGCAGTGTTGGGGACGAACACAATCACCATTGTTGCCTTTGTTAGCCCTTCAAGGTAGCCCAACACATACAGACACCCTGCCCCAACCCCAGCTCACAGACTTTCCTTGTTCCCCAACTGCTTTTGCTCACAATCTCAATTTCATCCTGTTTCTAGCTTAGTGACGCCGACCACTATCCATTTTTTAAAATTTATTTTTTATGTTTTAGAGACAGAATCTCACTCTACTGCCCAGGCTGGAGTGCAGTGGCATGATCATAGCTTACTTCAGCCTCAAACTCCTGGACTTAAACAGTCTTCCCACCTCAGCCTCCTCAGTAACCGGGACCACAGGTGTGTGCCCCCAAGTCTGGCTAATTTAAAAAAAAATTTTTTTTTGTAGTGACAAGTGTCTCACTATTTTGCCGAGGCTGGTCTCAAACTCTTGGCTTCAAGCAGTCCTCCAGAGTCACTGAGATTGCGCACCTGGCTACTCTCCACTTCTGATTCTGGGTTCTTGCATATGCGTGTGGTCCATGGGCCTAGGCACCCAGGATGCTCTACTGTTGATTCCAGGTGTAGGAAATTTCCTGTTAAATATCTTGCCCTGACGGAAGCACCCTCTGCCTTGAGCACCTTACTTGTTGTAAGTGTCTGTAGGATCTGGCAGTAGTGTTTCCCAAAAGTTCTCTATATTCCCCACCCTTCTACCCTGACTTCCTTTTTAAGTTTTTAATTGAGTTTTTTTTTCCCCCAGCTAAATTAAGTACACTTGCTATTTCAGGGCCCATTTGGGATGAATCTTTAAAAAATGCCAATAATTTTATCTTACTTTTTTCATTTCTTTTAAAACTGAGCTTAGGTGCCATGGGCCAGACAGCTGATCTACTAATACTGGATATCAAACAATATATTGTTTGACTATTTGTCAGCTGCCCCAAAGTTCAGTAATATGTAATGATTTGTAATTCTGCTGAGGCAGAAACTTGAATCTTGTGCCTTTAAAAGTAAAATAGAGGAGAAGGTCTTTGATGAATGTCCAGAGCTTTAGCCTCCAGGGTTGGAGCCAAGAGTGGGACAAGCCCCTGTCATAAGATTTATCACGGGCCCAGGGAAGGCTGAGAGATGGTGGTACATGAAGAGCCAGGTGTAGGTAGATAAGTCTAGACAGAGGGGTAAGGCAGTAGTATGAGGGCCAGAGAAGCAGGTCAGTCAAGGCCGTAAACCAAAAGCCTTGAAATGGGACATTGGAAAGGTCCTCTGTTCCTCTCTCTATTCTTCCCCCCTCTAACTTCCCCAACTGTACCCAACCTCTTCATCTAGTATTTTCAAATATGGGTTATTTCTCTTTGGATATTTCATTCTCATTTGAATGCTGCATGTCCAAGTATCAACTTCTTTTGGCCTTTGGCATGTATAAGGAATAAGTCCAACGCCTTGTGTGAATTCTCCAATACCAGTATAACAAAATATTTTTCTAGTAACATGCATTGGCATGAAAAGTAGAGATTAACTCTACTTTTCTCTATTAGAAAAGTAGAAAGCCGTATTGAGCTGAGGATCCCAGGTGGCTGGATGGGCTTAATTACAAGCTGGATGATGTTCTCTTAGACTCCATCCCCCAAGGTGGGGATTTCAAGTTTTTGATTCATCAAAATTAGAAATCTGTACATGTCATGGCTCTTTGGAGCTACTAGCAAATAGTCAAATAGCAAATTAGCTATGGAATCTAGGTACTTCTAGCTACCTCTGTGGGTGGAATCCATAAAATTGAGTTTTATGCACTTTACTATGCATAAGAACCTTGACAATTCTTATGCACAGGAAAGCCTGAGACCCCTTCTCCATGTTCCTTCTTGCTTACCCAGACAACTCTTCTTTCCTTATGGTTAATGGCACAATTTTTTTTTTTTTTGCCAGCTTTCCAGAATATATTTAGAGCCACCTTTGACGTTTTCTTTTCCCTCATCCCTTGTAAATAATTACTCATTGAATATTGACTTTTTTTCTCCCATTCCTACTCCAGCCACAGAGTAACTAGGAGAAGCATTTGAGTTTTGTATGTAAAATGTGTATCAGTTTTCTGTTGGTACATAAGAAATTACTACAGATTTACCGGATTTTAAGCAACACCTATTTATTAGTTCACAGTTAGGTAGGTGATGAATCTGGCACAGTGTGGCTGCTCTCTGTTCAATGTATCAGGTATTGGGAGGCTGAAATCAAGGCATCAGCCAGCTGAGTTCTCCTGTAGTGGCTCTAGGGGAAAATTTGCTTCCAAGCTCATTCAGGTTGGTGGAATTTAGTTTTGGCTTCCCTTATACAACTAGTTGGAGAAAATTCTCTCCTTTTAAGGAGCTCATATGATTAAGTAGGCCTATCTAGATATTTGTCCTACCTCAAGATCAACAACCTTAATTACATGTGCAAAATCCCATTACAGCAGTGTCTAGATGAGTGTTTGGTTGAATAATGGGAAGAAGGTTTATGTATATCAGGGGCTGGGGATCTCAGGGGCTGTAATGGTTAATTTTATGTGCAACTTTACTGGGCCACAGGGTGCCCAGATAATGTGGTCAAACATTATTACGAGTATTTCTTGAGGGTATTTTTGATAGTTTAACATGTAAGTCAATAGACTAAAGTAGATTGCCCTCTCTAATATAGGTGGGCCTCATCCAATCAGTGGAAGGCTTGAATAAAACAAAAGACTGTTTCTCTCTTGAATAAGAGGGAATTTCTTCTGCCTGAATGCCTTCAGGCTGGAACATTTTTTTTCCTGACTTTAAACTCAAACTGAAACAAACATCAGCTCTCCCTGGTCTCAAGCCTACCAGACTTCAAACTGGAGCTATACCGTTGGCCCTGGTTCTCAGATCTTTGAACTTGGACTGCAAATACACCATCATGTCTCCTGGGTTTTCAGTTTCCCAACTACAGATCTTGGGACTCATCAGGCTCCATAGTCATGTGAGCCAGTTGCTTTTAATAAATCTCTGTCTGGCCGGGCGTGGTGGCTCATGCCTGTAATCCCAGCACTTTGGGAGGCCGAGGTGGGCGGATCACGAGGTCAGGAGATCGAGACCATCCTGCTAACACAGTGAAACCCTGTCTCTACTAAAAACACAAAAAAATTAGCCGGGCGAGGTGGCGGGCGCCTGTAGTCCCAGCTACTCGGGAGGCTGAGGCAGGAGAATGGCATGAACCCCGGGGGTCGGAGCCTGCAGTGAGCCGAGACCGCGCCACTGCACTCCAGCCTGGGTGACAGCGAGACTCTGTCTCAAAAAAATAAATAAATAAAAATCAATCAATCAATCAATCAATCAATCAATCTCTGTTTTTGTCTCTTTCTCTCTGTACATATATATATGTCTTCTATTAGTTCTCTTTTTCTGAAATAGGGGCCTTCTTAGAATTCTGCCTACCATATAAGGGAAACAAAATTCTAAGAGCTTTGTATATATTTCCTCAGTTAAGTCTTTCGACAACCCTATGAAGCAAGTACCATTATTATTTCTATTTTACTGATGAGGAAACTGATAATCAGAGAAGTTGAGTCTTGCTCAAGATTACAGGGGTGGTTTCTCATAACACTCTATTACTCATGGAATTCCACGCCTATATTCCTTCAGCTGTCTTCCAAATGGCTTTCCTATCTTCAGAATCTTCCTCCTTTAATTCATCCTATATTTCTTGGCCAGATCAATGTTAGTTAAAAATTTTTTTCATTATGTCTCTTTCCAAGGTGTAGAGAATTATACTTCACCATATGTGCTACATGGCATAGCTGTGATGTGTCAGAAATTGCGCTTATTCTCAAATGTGAAAATCCATTTAGCTATATTCCTTGGCACAGGTTTTATTATGCTAACTTTGTACTGTAATGGTGTAAGTGTGAGGCGGCAGGAGGTGGAGGGGCAATTATAACACGAGTCATGGAGTATGTGCAGATTGTATTTTCCCAAACTCAAAATCTCAGAGGACTTTAATGATAAAAAGTAAGAGTTTTAAAAACAAATCTGATACAGTAAAATAAAAATATAAAAGCTAGCCATTATTTTGTTGCCCATATTCATATGAGAAATGGCGAACAGAATGAATGAATCAAATTGATCTTTAAGGAATGAATAACTTCTAAAGCTTATGTAAGAATACACTACATGAGCAATACATTTGCTCACTCATTTACTCACTCAGTAAATAGTTGTTGAATGCCACTATGTGCCAAGCACCATACCAAGCAAATATGTTTACTTTCTCCAGTGAGGTATTGTAGCAGCTTCCTCAACTGGTTTTCCTGCCTCCTCTCTCACCCTCAATGCCTACCCGAGTCCAGTATCCACGCAATGGCCAGAGTGATTTGGCCAAAATGATTGGCCAAAGATCAGCAGAGTGATTGTGATCTGTTTTGATCACTCTGCTGATCAAAACTTTCTAATATATTTTCACTAATTCAGAAGAGGATCAGAATCCCATGGCCCATAATGTGGTCTGAAAGCCCCACTCCATTCTGTATTCAACTCCATCTCCTCCACTTCCCCTTTTATTCCCTCACTTTAGTCAGCACCAACCTCCTTCCCATGTCTCCTGGAAGTTTCTCATGGGCTGCTCATTCTTTCGGCTTAGAAGCTCTTCCCCAGACAACTACCCCTTACTTTACTCAGATCATCTACTCAGATGTCATTTCATCAAAGATGCCTTCCCTGACCACCTGAACCAAAACGGCAACTTCCCCCACCACCCTCTCCACTTTAGTCTTCTACTTTTCTTCCCAGTACTCAATCACCATCTGATATATAATACATATTTGAATGTATTATAGCTGGCTTGTCATCCCTTCCTCTACTTAGGAGTCAGCTCCTAGAAGCTGCATTTTATCTATTGCATGATTTCAGTGACTGGAATTATACCTGGCACACAGTAGTGTATTCTTACATACTTGCTGAATAAGTGAATGAACAAATGTAAAACCTCTATTTCTTTGAGGCATTTATTTATTTATTTAGAGACAAGATCTCACTCTGTCACCCAGGCTGGAGTGTAGTGGGGCGATCTTGGCTCGCTGCAACTTCCACCTCCCAGGTTCAAGCGATTCTCCCACCTCAGCCTCCTGAGTAGCTGGGACTACAGGAGCGTGCCACCACAGCCAGCTAATTTTTGTATTTTTAGTAGAGATAGCATCTTGCCATGTTGCCCAGGCTGGTCTTGAACTCCTGGGCTCAAGTGATCCACCTGCCTTGGTCTCCCAAAGTACTGGGATTATAGGCATGAGACATCGCTGGATGACACCATTTTACTGACCCTTTTGTAGAGAAATAGTGTGTGTGTGTTGCGTGGGCGCAGAAGTCTGGGAAGGGTGCTGCACAGCATTGTCCAGCGTCGGGGAGATGCCCCCGGCCCGTGCAATGACTCTCTGTGGCTTCTGATATGTAGATCCTTTGCAAGTATGCCTTTCTAGTAACAGCCATCTTGTCTGTGGCTAATAACAGGCTCTTGGGAAATGCTCAAGAAGCTGGCGTGATTAAAAAAATATATATATATAGTTCTTTTTATTACTGCTATATGCTGGGCACCATAAATATATGCTGGGCACTATATTTAGCACTTTACATACATCCTTACAACTCTGCAAGATAATCATTAATATTCCCAGTTTACCAGTGAGTAGATGGAAATTAAATAATTAGCCTGAAGTCACTCCACTGGTAAGTAGTACCAGTCATTATTGAAATCCAGATCTATGGAATTTCACAGTCTGTGGTACTTACAGAACTAGAAAGCTGCATAATGCTGGACATAATGTTTTGTATCAGATTCCAGTTTCACCACCATGATAGGTGGTGGCAGTTCTCAGACAAGGCTCTAAAATTCCCTTTCTCCTGTTTCTTGTGTCAAGGACACAAGTATCCCTTTGTATTCCTTGCCAAGGACAAGAAGATCTCTTCCATGGAGCTTAGAGGTTAAAAGAAAAAAAGCTCTGATAAGGATTCACTTACTGGAAGTAAGAAAAAAAATTTTTAATTGCTTTTTCTAATTACAAAAACAATATATATGTATCATCTCAGGACATTTCTTGGGCTTTCTAAATAAAAACCTAAAGCAGCAAATGGGTGGTGGTAATGGTGTGGTTTTGAGGATGAGAAGAGGTGGTCCAATCCCTTACTTAGCTCTTTCTTATGATGTTATAGGGGAGCCAGAGATCACCAAGCTCCCTTTTACCTCTTAATGAGCTCTCCAGCTGTATCTAGAAGCCACATTGACACCAGGAAGATTACCAGGAGAAAAGTATACACATTCTATTAGTTTTACATGCACATGGGGATCTTCACAAGAGAGTGAAGTCTGAAGAAGTGGCCAAAGTAAGATGCTTTTATTCATTTTTTTAGACAAAGAGAGAGAAATTTGAGAAGAAAAGCCATGACAAAGAAAATCTGGTTAAGGTGTTACAGTAGATAGCTAGTCAGGCATGGGCAGGGCAGGAGAGGGCTTCTCCTCATACACACACACATGAGGAATGTCAGGCAGCCATCAGGTGATGGTCAGCTGGTTGTTAATTGTCTCCGTAAAATGATAGTTGGTAACAGCCGGCACCAGGGAAAGGCAGTCTCCTGACAGAAAACACTTGAACACTGTTGATCCGCGGCTTCCCGATAAGATCTTAGGAGTTGGGCAAGTGGGCTCAAGTATGCGCCTGTGGAGAGCCCACTCTAAGGGAAGAATCAGGAGAGAAGTAATGCAAAGCCCCAAAAGCAAGACCCCGGAAGTATGCCAACGTATAAAACCCAGGTCAAAAGGTCAAACTACGCACTAGATCTCTCAAGTCACCAGCTTGGCCCTCTTCCAAGTGTACTTCTTTTCATTCAAAGCTTTTTAATAAACTTTCACTTCTGGTCTAATACTTGCCTTGGTCTCTCCTTCTGCCTTATGCCCCTCAGTCGAACTCTTTCTTCTGAGGAGGCAAGAATTGAGGTTGCTGCAGATCTGTAGGGATTCGCTGCCTGTAACATACTTTGGAGCCGTGTCTCGGATATGGGCAGCTGCTAACATATTTTGGTGCCGTGTCTCGGATATGGGCAGCTGCTAACATATTTTGGTGCCCTGTGACTCAAGTTAACTTCCACAGCTCACAAAGGCAGTAACATTTTCTAGGGAGTCACTAGAAGATATATGTAAAAAATCTCTATCTCCTAGTGGAAGATAGGGTTACTTCGTTAAGAATGTTTATTCAGGTCCACTGCAGCCTTCAATTCCAAGCCTTTGGTGATAAGGGCTATTTTCTCACCGTGGTAGGGAAAGGATGCCCATCCCAGAGAAATCTTTGTGGCCTGCTGCATCGGAAGAGGCAGGTCAGCTTGCCCTTTCTGAAACTACCATTTCTCCAATGTTTTCCGCTCGAAATAATCAATATACCAATTAGGCATATTTTGGAATGGCACACCTTCAGTCCTTCAACGTCTTGTCCTGGGTACTTACCGAGATGACCAAATTTGAGCAGGTACAGAGTCCTAAGCATATGGAGTTACTTCATTTGTCCCTCTGAAAGATTGCAAATCGAACTAGCAATTCCCAGGGGGAAAATTCTCAGCAGTCAAAAAAGGACTCACAACCCTGTTGCCGAGGACTAAAAGTAGCAGTCCAATACAAAACATAGAACTCAAATTAAAGGAGAAAAGACTATCATGAGAACAAACAGAAGAGGAATCGGGGCTCCCTTCCCGCTCTTTATTGCCCTTAACACACTGTCTACGCTCCTTGCGCTCTCTATCCCGTTTTTAAATGTCCCTACACTGGTAAAAGCTGTCGCCTCGCTTCATTTCACTACCCGCTTCTCTCAGCGTTAGCAGCACCTCCAGGCTCACAGTGCACTTGGTAGGGAGGACAGGGATTTATCCACGCGGCTCAAAGCTGGGTTTCAGTCGCTGGATAACACCTATTATTGACCCTTTTGTAGAGAAAGCGTGCGTGTTTGTGTTGCGCGGACGCAGAAATCTGGGAAGGGCGCTGCACAGCGTTGTCCAGCGCTGGGGAGACGCCCCCGGCCCCTTAGTCGCACCTGCCCAGGTGTGCTCGCACGGTGGGACCAGGGTGGGCAACAGATTCCGCCCCGGGCAAGTTGGCACCCGGAGCTCCCTGCGCCGCGGGTTTCAGAGGAGACGCCTGCCTCCCCGCCCACCCCGCGCAGTTCCGGTGACGTGCTGCCGCGCCGCCCAATCAGCACCCGGAGGCCGCGGGCTTGGGATTCAAACTGCTGCTCCTCCGGCTGGCTGGGATCGGCGCTGGCGCGGCTGCGGCCGCTGCTGCCTACGCGCCATGGAGCATCGCATCGTGGGGCCCGGGCCGTACCGAGCTACCAGGCTGGTGAGTGAGTGTGCGGGGGCCTGGGCGGAGCCGCCGGTGCCGCGAGCCCCCAGTCAGCGCACGGACAGAGTGCTTGTCAGTCTTCGCTTCTGCAGGCCAGCGGGGCTCGGGTGTGGAGCATTTCAGCTGGGACTACTGGGGCTGCCTTTTAGTGGACGAGCCTCAAAGAAAGGCTAACGAGGCCCAGAGCTCAGCCGGCCGGGGGTGAGTGCAGCTTAGTCCATGAGATGTTGACTGGGTTCTCGGCAGTAGATGGCGCCTCTCTATTTAAAGACCCCAAGACCAGGCTGTTGCCTGCCTTTTGTCCTCTGGAATCTAACTGACCCGGTCGGTAACCTGAGGGGCCACCACGTACCCCGTAACGCTCAGCGTTCGCGGCAGTCCAGGCAGGGCGTGTCTCCTTCCCGGGTGACACCTGATAATACCTGACGAGGTATTCGAACAAACGGTGCCCAGAACAGAGGGGCATCACGCTGGCCACATTTCCGGCCCCTGGCGTTTGTGTTTCTGTCAGCACCGATCCAAATGAGGAGCTGGCCGGAACAGATGTTTTAGGAGAGTCTTTGCCGAACCTGGGGGTCCTGGGTCCTGTTTTTTTTTTTTTTTTTTCTGGGAGAAAAGCTTTGGTAATGAGGTGTACTTGGTCTGCTTTGACTTGGAGCAAGTAATTTTAGTGATTTCTACCTCAAAGGCTTACTATAATGCAATAAAGGGTGACAATTTGGTAATGTCCTTGGCAAGTTTTTAGAGGACTTTCTGTGGACGTGTAATGGTAATTTGGGAGGACGGTAACTTGCTCCTTGGTCTGCCAGCCTCTGGCTACATTTAATATGGGAATTACTCTCATCGTTCCATGCATCATAATGAATACACAGGAAAAGATGGGAACTAAGATCCAAACTCTTACTCAGCTAGACTCATGGAAGAGGTGAGGATGCTGGGATATGGATAATGTAAATAGGGTTTCCTTTTCTTTCCAAAGCCAGCCACACACTATACCAGTAGGTCAAGTCAGAGCTGAGGCGGCCAGCTTCTGGAAGAGAAATCATAGTTGGGGCTGACCGTCTTTACTTTTTAAGTTTGGCTCATAGATCACTTTGAGAATCTGATGAAGATTAAGGATCCTCTTCACAGAAAACTGCACACGCCACATACTCATGAAATTTTACGTGATTTAAGGGGACGGATCACTTGAGGTCAGGAGTTCGAGACCAGCCTGGCCAACACAGCAAAACCCCGTCTCTACTAAAAATACAAAAATTAGCTGGGCATGGTGGCATGCGCCTATAATCTCAGCTACTCGGGAGGCTGAGGCAGGAGAATCGCTTGAACCTGGGAGGCGGAGGTTGCAGTGAGCTGAGATTGCGCCATTGCACTCCAGCCTGGGCAACAAGAGTGAAACTCTATCTCAAAAAAATATATATATATTAATAATAATAAGGGGATTGGGAGAGTCTGTGACATTGTTTTATTTGGCATAAAGACAAGCATTTTATTTGCTCATCCTTTGGATCAGTAATGTGGGCTAGACTCATGTCAGTGGCTCTTTTGTGGAGGTCACTTATGTGCCACAAGTAATGTGACTTGGCTAGTACTGGATGATGGAAGATGGCTGCTTGACTTGGTCCTGGCTGTTACCTGGGCCAGATATTTCTAACAGGTTATCGGAGGCATCTTCACGTAGTGGTCTCATGGTTCCAACGTAGCTAAAAGGAAGTTTCAGCTTGTGACTTTTTGTTCAAATCTCATTGGTCAAAGCAAGTTAAACAGCTAAATCCAGATTCTAGAAAGTCAACTCCACTTCTTGATGGGCAGAGTGGCAAAGCCACAGAGGTGCATGTGGAGAGGATGGGAAGAATTATTGCACTCATCTTTGCAAACACTATACAGACACCAGAATGATCTGGGGTCAAGACTATTGATGGGTCTAACTTTAGGGAGGAAAATAAGGCATTTGATCTTTCCCTTCACCAATCTATTTACAGCACTTACATAAGGAAAACATAGCGAGGCTGTGGTTCTTGACGTGACTAGTCTTCATTCTTCCTGCATTAGACTAAAAAAAAAAAAAATTACCTCATAATTGAAATTGTATTTTAGTCTCATATTCACAGAATTGTATGAGGTACTTTTCATGGATGCAGAGGGCTCATATATAGATACTGCTGGATTCTTGAGTCACATTAAACTATTATCAAAGGAATTTGTTTAATTAAAAAAAGGTGCTCTCTGCTCTCTAGAAGTCTTCAGTCCGTAACAAATAATATTCAGGCTAAATTTAGGTTAAGTTAAGAAGATACATGACATGGATAATTAATGAAACAAACACCTCAGTTTCACCAGAATTTCCCAGGTAATCAATTCAGTTCTCAACTTCATAGTGTTTGAAGAACATCATATTAAACTAAGAATTGGAAAACAGAAAACAATAGCCAATTTTTTTTTTCAAAAGTGAGTATTCCTGCTGTCAGTGATTGCAGCCAACATTGAAGATGCTTCTTTCCGTTGTAAAATCTCTAATTGTTTCCCCAGCTGTGACTTAAAGCTTTTGCTAGGTAAATCAAATATTTAATAGTTTGAGACTAGTCCTCTTTTTACTTGTTGGACCTAGCTGGCCTTTCCTCCCTCCATCCGCAGTATATTTCTCTCTTTTCCCATCATGCTCATTCTAAACTTTCTTCAGGGGAAGCTTGGTAAAAATCTATTGGGATACAAAAACTAGGCCTCTATTTTCTCCTTTCATGGCTCACTTTACTTTCTCAAAGCATGTACAGCTTTAGAAAAAGCTCTTTGGTGCTTTTTCTAAAGCACCAAAGTCTTATTTGAAAATAACATTTTGTGGATTAGGTAAAATGTTATGACAAAAGTCAAATGACAGCCCTAACTCATGATAAGTGTGATTCTAATTAGCCATTTATACATTTTCATTGAAATAACTTTCATTTTTGTAAACTTAGTATAAATAGTTCATTCAAGTAGAGAGAAAGACATTTTTTTTCTAGAAACTGCTTAAATCTTCTTTGAACTTATTCTGAGTTATATATATGGTCTGATGCAACTGATAAATTTTAAAAGATACAGCTTTCATTGAATCTGAGAGTTAGAATGGCAAGATCACACAATGAGGTTGTGGCAAGTACAAGTAGATCTAGGATTGGTTGTCACTGAACTCCCAGACCAGTCAGTTTTCTTTATAGCACCGCTATCATAATATTTTTGGTACTAAGAAGAAAGGAAATGGAATATCCTGAAGAAAAGAACAGGATGCACAGCAGTAGGTGTAGTTTGCCTCATCATGTTAAGCAAAAACAATTGTGTGATTTTATTTTTTCCTGAGAAACTAGGGGACTGAAATTAATAAGTAGAGCAAAACAAAAAGTGTTTTACAGTCATAAAACAGATCTGTTTTGTTCTATTTGCTGTAAAGATTCTCTTCAAATATAATGTCATGAAAAAAAATTCAAGCTCTTTCTTGTTCTTTGTTGACATAGGATATTTTGTTTCCAAAAGTGACTGAGAATGGTATATTGTTAGATTATTTAAAGACAATTATTTTTCTTTCTGAGCAAAGTAGCCAAATAACCCCTTAGTTATATTTGGGAATAAGTGGGAACAGAGACCAAGGTGACCTCAGTAGGCCTTGAAAAACCTAAAGTATCTCATATATTAAGGAAATATAACCCATAATGATAAATGCCATTCAAAATCAAAATGAGTAAATTCAAAAGTCTATTTATAAATGCTCTTTTTAAAAGGGGCAGTGGGACTTGGATAAAGATGTTTTATTAGACATTTTCTAGTATGAAATAAAAGTCAGTAGCAATAGAGCAGTTAATCCATTCTGAATCCTAATGGATTTTTTTTTCCAGTGTGGGAGAATGCAATGAATCGAAAGCTCATGCTGAAGAGTAAAATTCTGAGAATTGAAAAAAGTTTTCCCTCACAAAAAGAAATGAACTTCACAAAAGGAAATTTTCACGCCAGATGCTGTGGCTCATGCCTGTGATCTCAGCACTTTGGGAGGCCGAGGCAGGTGGATCACGAGGTCAGGAGATCAAAACCATCCTGGCCAACATGGTGAAACCCAGTCTCTACTAAAAATACAAAAATTAGCTGGGTGTGGTGGCACATGCCTGTAATCCCAGCTACTTGGGAGGCTGAGGCAGGAGAATCACTTGAACCAGGGAGTCAGAGGTTGCAGTGAGCCGAGATCATGCCACTGCACTCCAGCCTGGGCACCAGAGCGAGACTCTATCTCAAAAAAAAAAAAAAGAAAGAAGTTTTCACATTCCCTTCCAAAGAAGACAGGGGCCTTGTCCTACCAGAGATTTATACTTGGTATTAATTGACTGTAATGACAACTGTATGGTATTACACAGGAACAGATAGTCGCTCAATGGGATAGAAACAACCAAGAAGTATGATATGTAAGGTTACTTAATAGTATTTCTGTTCAATTTAGAAAAGCATGGCATAATTGACTCTTGATATGGTTTGGACATTTGTCCCCTCCAAATCTCATGTGTTGGAGGTGGGGCCTAGTGGAGGTGTTTGGGTCATTGGGACAGATCACTCATGAATGGCCTGTTGCTGTCCTCATGATAATGAGTGAGTATTCACTCTGAGTTCATGTGCGATCTGATTGTTTAAAAGTGTGGCACCTTGTCCCACACTCTGTCTTGCTCGCCCCTTCCTGTGTTACGTGCCTCCTTCTGCCTGCTTCTGCTTCACCTTCTGCCTTGAATAAAAGCTTCCTGAGGCCTCACCAGAAACTGAGCAGATGCTGGCACCATGTTTCTTGGACACTCTGCAGAACCGCAAGCTGATTAAACCTCTTACCTTTATAAATTACCCAGTGTCAGGTATTTTTTTACAGCAACGCAAGAATGGACTAACACAACTCTCCATCCACAAACAAATAGAGATCCCCTGCCTCCCACCATATAAAATTCAGTTAAAGGTTTACATATTAAAAAACATACCCTCTAAAATATTAAAAGAAAATTTTGATAAATGTTTTAATACCTCAGGATAGGGAAGCTTTCTTAAGAGAATAAACTCTGAACTGATAAAGAAAATAGATATTTATTTCCTTATAAAAACATCAACACCTACAACAAAATCATTGTATAGCTTGAGACTATGTAAAGAAATTGATAGGCTAAGATAAAACATTCGTAACATATAACAAAAAGGTTTAATATTCTATATTCATCAGTACATATTAAATGGGTATACTATATGTCAGTCACTGGTCTTTGTTGTGAGGATATTGAACTGAACAAAATCGATTAACTTTCCTGACTTCTATGCCCTTAAACATTAACGGATTAAACAGTTCTTAAAATTGATTTTAAAAAAGAGATAACCCAATAGAAAAATGGCAAATCTCAGAAGAAGAAATGAATATGACTAAAGGTAAAGATATGAAAATGCAAACAAAATATGGCTCTATCATTTCTTTTACATAGATTGGCAGAAATGAAAGGAATGATAACATCTAGTGTAGGCCAAAGTGTAAGGCTTTAGTCTCCCACATTGTTGGTGGAAGTGTGAATTGCTACAACTGATTTAAATATGCTGATACTTTTTAGTAATCTATCAAAAGTAAACAAAAGCCTTGGTACTTTAGGTTATATAAACAAGTATATACCTGTAACATATTTGTAAAAATTGAACTGGGCAGAACTTGGATGACCATTTGTTAGAAAATAGCAGAAGAAATTATGGCACATTCTTAAGAATGGGCTAGATCTGCAAGTATGACGCAGGGAGATATCTGTTAGGTGCAAAAGCATGTTTTAGGATAACATATACAACATGATTGATCTCATTTTTTAAAATGGCAAACAACAATAAACAACACACCTACAAAGGAAAAATTCTGTCTATGTGTCTGTATGTGATAGGTATGGGGTAAGACATGCAAACTCTTTTGTGTATACTTCTATATTTAATTTGTTTGTTTCAATGAGTGTTATTACTTCTGTAATTAAAAGAACAACAGAACTGCTAACCAGACTGGGTCAATTAGTGGACATACCTAGTGATATTTGGAAATATTGGGTCCCAGAGAGCCATGTCTTCATTATGTTTATGTAACGCATGAGGTATTATGCATTAGGTAATTTTAGTTCATGATTATGATTGTTCAACCAACATAAAATAAACAAAAATCTTTTTTATTACCCCTTCCCCCGGCCCTACATACTTGATTATGCCTTTTAGGTGCAAAAATCTAATGATAAATGAAAGCTAGGTATCAGAGCATGTATTAAAAAAATCAATAATCAATGATTAAAAATATGTGAAAATTGTTTAAAGGTATGGTAATATCCATAGGTATTTGGCATAGTGAAATGACTACTTGAAGAAAAGTCTGTAGCACAGGATTCCAGATCTTATTCACAGACTAAGTACCTGAATGACATTTGCTAAGCTGTGTATCCTGCTAAGGTCTTGATTTTGTCCCAAAGATTTTTTCCAGCTCTAGAATAGATTGAACCTCATAATTTAAGAGCTATCCTGGACATTTTATATATTATCCTTAAATTTGAGGAACACATTTTTAACAAAGGACTTTTATAGTCATGATCTCATTTGATCTTACAATAACCTTGTAAAGTGGGTAGATAGGTAGAGAAGTTAAATCAGCATTCTTGGACTCTTTATGGACTTCCTGTCTACTATTCATTATTTAGCCTTTGCTCTGCTTTTCCTGTTTACATACTTTCCCTCCTTCATCCACTCACTTGGTTTCTTCTCCAACCTCCCTACTGTCTTCCACATGCAGTTTACCACCCCAGCCAACCAGTTCATATTTGCCAATTTTCATGTGGGTAATAATTTTAGTATGTGAGCATTTGCATATGTGTATGTATGTGTTTTTGTTTTTAGGTGTTAATTAGGCATAATGTACAGAAAAATGCTCAAAAAAATTTGTTGAGTTGTACAAAAAGTGTACAACTCAACAAATTTTCATAAAGTGAGCATCCCATGTAACCAACATTCAGATCAAGGAATATCATATTACTAGCACCGCAGAAGTCTCCTTTCCCCCGCTCGGTCCCTACCTCCTTATAAAGGTAACTACTATCATTATTTCAAATATCATGGATCATTTGGCCTGCTTTTGAGCTTCAAGTAAATGGAATCATAGTATTTACTTTTCATATCTGGCCTCTTCATCTCAATATTATTTTCTGAGATTCATTTATGTTATGGCATGTAGCAATAGTTCATTCATTTTCACTGCATTCTATTGGTGAATATATTATAACTTATTCTTATGTTGATGGACATTTGGGTTGTTTCTGCCTATTATGGATAGTGCCATTATGAATAATGTGTCTTTTGGGGAACATATATATGGATTTCTGTTGGGTATATGCTTAGGAGTAGAATTGCTGAGTTATAAGGTGTTCAGATATTTAGCTTTTGTAGATATTGCCAATCTGTTTTCCAAACTGGTCGCTCCAATTTACATTCCTTACAGCAGTGTATGAGATTTCTAGTTCTTTCACAGTCTTACCAGCACTTAGTAGTGCCTACCTTTTTTCTTATTTTTTAGGTCTCTAAAAAAAATTTTAGTTTTGTAAATTGTAAACTGACAAATTATAGTTGTATATATTCGTAGAGTACAAAATGATGTTATGATTTACGAATTCAGTGGAATAATTAAATCAAGCTAATTACCATATCCATCACCTCAAATACTTAACATTTTTTTGTTGTACACTTGCAATTTACTCTCAGATTTTGAAAGTACATTATTATTAATATCTTCACCATGGTGCCAAGATATCTCAAATAAAAAAGATAATTTCCTCTCTAGTTGAGGCTTTGTACCTTTTGACCATTATCTCCCCGTTCCCCACTCCCCTCAGCCTCTGGTTACCACCATTCTGCTCTTTACCTCTTTGAACTCAATTGTTTTAGATTCCACATATAAATGAGAATAGGCATTATTTGTCTTTCTGTTCCTGGCTTATTTCACTTGGTATAATGTTCTCCACTTCCATCCATGTCGTTGCAAATGACAACATTTCTTTCTTTTTTTAAAGGCTGAATAGTATTATATTGTATATGTATACCACATTTTCTTTATTCATTTATCTGTTGATGGACTTTTAGGTTGATTCCATAACTTAGCTCTTGTAAATAGTAAATTAACATGGGAGCGCAGACAGCTCTTTGACATCTTGACTTCAAGTGTTTTGGGCAAATACCCAAAAGTGGGATCATTAGATCCTCCTGTCTTTCATTTTAGTTATTCTGATAGCCATGTCGTGATATTGACTTGTCGAGTTCTTTTACATTGCACTGATAATTAATGAGGTTTAACATCTTTGTATATGTTAAAGGACATTTGAAGATCTTTTTTTATGATATACCTGTTTAAATTTTTTTTTCATTTTTTAATTGGAATATCTTTTTCTTATTCATTTTTTTTGTTTTGTTTGGAAATGATAGATATATCTTATCCTACTCAGTGGCTTGCCTTGTTTCTGTGTGTTTTTAAGTTAAAAAAGATTTTAAATTTGGACTAACTTAATTTGGAGCATGACTCATAACAGTGTCAAAAGAAGTAGAAAGATTAATGTAAGAATAAAAAGCTATTTCAATTTGGCCAGGAGGAAGACATGATTAGGAATTAGTGGGATTAAATTTCGTGAGGTTGAGAAGTTGGTTAAAAAAAGTAGAAAAAGTGCTGGGTGTGGTGGCTCACGCCTGTAATCCCAGCACTTTGGGAGGCTGAGGTGGGTGGATTACCTGAGGTCAGGAGTTCAAGACTAGCCTGATCAACATGGTGAAACCTCATGTCTACTAAAAATATAAAAATCAGCTGGGTGTGGTAGCGCATGCCTGTAATCCCAGCTGCTTGGGAGGCTGAGGCAGGAGAATCGCTTGAACCCGGGAGGCGGAGGTTGCATTAAGCCAAGATCATGCCATTGCACTCCAGCCTGGACTATACAATGAGACTCCGTCTCAAAAAAAAAAAAAGTAGAAAAAGTGAAAGATCGATTAAGCACTTGCTTATTGACTACCTAGTGTGGGTCACACACTGTGCTACACATCCGGGGTACATGCATACACAAACCCCACTTCTGTCCCTCAAGCTTCTGTTGTTGTATGCCCAGGAATTATGAGTGTGGCTGAGAAGGTTAGCCATCAAAAATAAAAGAGAAATAGGATAATAGTTTCTCAGGTGGTTGGGCAGCAGAGAGTATGAAGAGAAATCCGGAAGAAAAGGCATGATTAGAAGGGAAAACATGACCCAAGGTTGGGCAAAAACAAACAAACGAACAAAAAAACAAAAAACAACTCTGAGATCAGAAATACAGTTTAAAGAAAAAGGTGATGTCAGAAAAATCTGATTTAAATAGGAAGAGAGGTGAGAAATAAAAGATTCAGAGTTTGTAAAGTGACAGACTTGAAAGAGAAGAGTAAGAGAAAATGAGAATATGACTATGAATTTTAAGGACTTTAGGAGACTGGCAGGGAGCCTACGTTCCTAAAAAGATGTTGAAATAATTATGTAGGAAGAAATTAGAAATATGTTACACAATAAAAGTTGCCTTATATTCCTTCTTCAAAAGAGATGACTTTCCTTTTTTTTTTTAAGTTTGTTGTATATTCATTTAGCTTTTCATATGCATATACCAAAGCAGATAGGATCAGATTATATATAGTTTTGTACGTTTTTCTTCCACTTTGTTATATTTATGATATCTATTTCTGTCTGGAACTATTGATAGTATTTTGTTTTGTGGCTATTCCACACTTCAGTCAATTTTACTCAAATTAGTTCTAGTTTTTCTCTGATTATAAAATGACAAATTAGTTCTAATTTTTCTCTGATTATAAAACATAAATATGTTTATAAGTATATAAAATACTTATAAATGCTTTCTCTGAAAAAAACACTCAGGTTTATTAAATATAATTCAACATGTTTAAATAAAATTTAACTTGTAAATACTTTTATTTTATCTTTCTTTGAGACAGGGTCTTACTCTGTCGCCCAGGCTGGAAGGCAGTGGTGCAATCATGGCTGACTGCAGCCTTGACCTCCCAGGCTCAAGTGATCCTCCCACTTCAGCCTCCCCACTCAGTCTCCCGAGTAGCTGCGGCTACAGGCACACACTACTACACCTGGCTAATTTTTAAATTTTTTGTAGAAATGGGGTTTCACCATGATGCCCAGGTTGGTCTCGAACTCCTTGGTTCAAGTGACCTGCCCACCTCATCCTCTCAAAGTGCTGGGATTAGAGGTGTAAGCCACTGCACCTGGCCTGTAAATGCTTTTTAGTCCCTTATATTTCTGCTTCTACATGGTGAATCTCTAAAAGTAAAGTGGCTGAGAAAAAAAAAGAGATCATACCTTATATAAGCATTTATTAAACAAGTACTTATGAGATTCTTTTCTAGAGCTAGCTTTAAAACAATATGGAGATGAGACTGTTATTTCCCTTTAACATTTTTGTATTTTCAGCAGACTGTAGGTAGAACATAGATTTTTTAAAATTCAAGATATAGATTTGAATATACAGATTGGTTCTACCACTTATTAGCTGGGTAGATTTGAGTAAATTTCTTAATTCCTTCTGAAAGATGGTTATTATGAGGATTACATATATACAAAGACACAATGGGGAGACAAGTTTGGGACATATTATAGTCTAATGAGAACAAAAAAGTCATTTATTTGCTCCGTGATTTTCTGCTCACTGATATAACGTCACAGATATAAGGAGAAAGAAGCTGAGTTGTCATGAAGTTATTTGAAAGTAACATTTAAGAGAGACACCTGGTTTTTGTCTTCAAGGATGCTATGAAACATGGCAGTTCACCTGCCCCCTAGTGGCATCTTGTAGTGGAAGGAAACTGGATTTTTTTCAGTTCTTAACCGTGTGCCAGGCCCTGTGCAACCAGTATATGGCAGAACTGGGATTTGAACTCAGGTCTGACTCCATACCTCATGTTTTCCCCATTCCTCAGGGATTGATTCTGTTATTCTGAAGTGGTCAAGTGTTTCTTAACTTGAAAATTAGGATCATTGTGTGGTGAGCATGGCCAGCAGTGTATTACAGTGAGTTAGTATGTACTTGATTTGACAAAGCAAGTTTCCTGAATAAAGTAGAAGCAATGGGATATATATTCCCTAGACTTAACTGAAGTGGATCCAATCAGTGTGTGGTGTGCTGTTTCTTAGCAGACCTCTCATTTTAATTTCCATGATTTTTGACTCCCCATATCAGATTTTTTGAGCTTCTAGGGCCATGTTTTTATTTAGGACAAATTCCTAGAGAAAGGTGTTAACTGCACCAAAGCCACATAGTTATTGGCAGAGGCTGGACGAATGGCCAATGGAGACTCCATTCTGGGGTCTTTCCAACGTACTCAGCTCTGACAGCCACACTGACCCTGATAATATTAATAAATACAGCAGCAATGATGCTATAATGGCTAACGTTTATTAAGCACTTCTTTCATGACAGACACTGTGATAGGCTGCATCAGCATCATCTCATCTGGTCTTTGTAACAACCCTGTCATGTGGGTACTGCATTACACCTGGAGTAATGGAGGCTTGTCTAGCAATGAGTCAAAGGTTGCCCTGCTGGTCAGTTGTAGAACAGGCCTCTCAACCCAGCAGTGTTTGACTTCAGAGCCTGAGCTCTCTCTACCCAGTCTACTTTTCAATGTGGTATCTGAAGATGTCATGCACACTTAAACTTCTAGGTCCTTTCAAAGGAACCATGAGGTAGTTTTAAACTAATATATATTATTTGAGGTATCTAGTATCTATTCTTTCAAAAAGCTTTGTTTTGCATGTAAGCAAACACTGGCTCATCACTTTTCAAAGGTTTATCTTTGTGGCCTTGAGCTGTTTGACATCAGGCACTGTATTATCTTTTTCATCTCTTTTCCCCCTCCTCCTACAATGCCTTTCACATAATAAGCAACCTAGAAATATTTGCTGAATGAAGGTAAAGTCATATTAAACAGGGGACTCCAAAAAGCAAAGCTGCGTAGTGGGCTTAGTTTTAATCATTATTTACTGTATGTTCTTCATTTATGTAAAAATCCATTAATAGGACAACTTGATGGCAACCTCCTCAATAAATAATACTTCTTGAATGAATAAATGATGAACTACCCTTGAAAAGCTGCATTTTCTTTAGAGTTTTTTTTCTATCAATAGTTTCTATTTTTGAGGCGGGGTGCAGTGGCTTACTCCTGTAATTCCAGCACTTTGGGAGGCCGAGGTGGCTGGATCACTTGAGATCAAGGGTTCGAGACCACCCTGACCAACATGGTGAAACTCCATCTCTACTAAAAATACAAAAATTAGCTGGGCATGGTGGTGGGCGCCTGTAATCTCAGCTACTCGGGAGGCTGAGGCAGGAGAATCGCTTGAACCTGGGAGGTGGAGGTTGCAGTGAGCAGAGACACACCACTGCACTCCAGCCTGGGCGAGAAAGCTAGACTCTATCTCAAAAAAAAAAAAAGTTTTTATTTTTGTTTTAATTGTGGTAAAATATACATAATATAAAACTATTTTAACTGTTTTTTATGTGTATACTTCTATGGCACTAAGTACATTCAAAGTGTTGTATAGCCATTACCACTATCCATTCTCCAAAACTTTTCTTTATTAGAGTTTGAAGCCTGTAAATAAACATTTTCAAGGCTCTACCTGTTATTAAAGCAGTTTAAGTGGAAAAATTGCATACTTTGCTTTAATTATTTGAGATGTAGCAATCTTTAAAAAATCAGTTGATTACTAGATGCCATTCTCTTTCTTTCCCCTAGTGGAATGAGACTGTGGAGCTTTTTCGTGCTAAGATGCCATTACGGAAACATCGCTGTCGTTTCAAGAGCTATGAGCATTGTTTCACAGCGGCCGAAGCTGTGGATTGGCTGCATGAGCTGCTGAGGTGCAGTCAAAACTTCGGCCCTGAAGTGACCCGCAAACAAACGGTCCAGCTGCTAAAAAAATTCCTGAAGAATCACGTTATTGAAGACATCAAGGGAAAATGGGGTCAGGAAGATTTTGAAGACAATCGTCACTTATACAGGTAATGGCACCATGTAAACCTGGAAGGTGAGGAATTGGGGAGATGAGTGAATCTGGTCCAAGTCTGTTGAGCTTCCTGATGTGTAAGAATTTACCTTGTTCACTGAACAGTGGGTCTAGTTGTGATTTGTTGAGTAGAGAACTGAATGTGTTGCTACAATAAAACCAGTTGGGATTTTTCTTGGCTTCTTAGAGCATACCAGAGCTGTGTTTTGTTGCAGTGATGTTTCAGTAAGGTAATCTTTTCATGCCTTTTGCTCACCTGGGAAGATGGTGGCCATAACTTAGTACTTCTCCTGGAGAATCTGAAATGGTGAAACAGTAGCTCTGGGTTCAGCTTTTCGGAGCAATGGGGATTGGTATATTCAGGAGGTTAGTAGCAGAGTGCGTGCGATCTTTAAACAGCTCAGGGCCCGTGTGAAGAATTATGCTAGAATTCCCTGATGTCTCAGATTAAGCCTGACAATGTGAGTCTGCTTTTCTGCAAACATTTTTGCTCATGTTTCAGTGCTATTTTATCATGTGGACACTTACCACCAGATAATCCAAGGGAAAATGAAGATTGCTCGTCTTGCACTTCACTTCTCACTGCATACTTGGCAGTTTTATTCCTGGAGGTGGAGGGAACCAACCTCAGATTCAGGCGTGGGAGAAGACTAAAGAGGAATGAAGTCACACAGGTCCATAAAGGAATTGTTGAGTTATCTACACAGATTAAAAGAAGGAATGGAGAATATGGACCCTTATTATGTGCTTTCTTTTACTCCAGCTGAAAAATAAGGAGTGTGATTGCAACATATTCAGTGAGGGCATTCCACTGGGACACATGGCTTTGCACAGAGAAAATCCGGCTCTTTCATACCTGAACCATTTCTTTGTCTCCCTCTTGGACTAGCTGCTGAGAAAGGCAGAGCAGGATGAGCGTCTGTCATGAGTGCATAGGGTGAAGAACAGACATTGCTGTGCATTAGGATCTGACTTCCTCAGGGAGTTTCATCAGCAGTCTCTTGCGTCCAGATATCAGTATTGTCATCTGGGCAATTAGTCATCTCTCCACTTGGTGGTTAGTTTTGGTGTTGCTGATCCCACTTTTAATTAGGATGTTGGGTAATCTTGGTCTATTCTGAGACCTTAGTACTTAATAGCATCAGGCAGTGGAAATTTTAGCCCTGATTCTACATGCCACACTTTATTGGGAATTCTTAAATGATTATTTCTCTTGGGAAACTTTAATTGCTTGTAGCCCATCAAGATTTAGCTAGAACACTTCTGAAAGATTCTCTGGATGAGTAACTTCCATTCTATTCTATTGTGACCTTAAATTGGGTACCTCCCATCGAGTCCCAGGAGGCTTTCTGAGTCCCAGCAGAGTAAAATAGGAGCCGACTACCCAGCACTAACTGCCAGAACATGTTTCACTTCAATATTAAGACTTAACCCTGTATCCCCCTTTAAAAAATAGAGTACACAAGACAGATTAAATTCATCCATTAAATAATTATTTTTTCCTCCAGTTTCTCTAATAGAATACTTGTGAGTCATAAATGGAACAGTATTTTTTTTTTTCACCATTTACTACCTGAAAGTTCATTATGGCTTTCCATTTTCCTGAGTGGAAGTTGTGTAAGTTAACCACCGACTTTTGCCAATTACCTAGATTAATCTGGGATGAAATCCGCTTAGACATGCAAATCATTTGTTAAGGTGCCCGTGCCTTGAATTGAGAGTGAGCTAATGAGTGTACAGCCAGCCGTTGCATACATGCAGGCCTCTATTACAGTGCTCCACGAAAGAGCATTTGCTGTCCTACCTGCCATGTCTTAACTGCTTTCCTTGGGCAGAGAGTACTACTGCCAAGTTATGAAAACAGAGGAGGAGAGTATGTATGAGCGAGAGGCAGGTTAGATTTGAAAACAGATGGAGAGTCAATGAAATGTCAAAATCCGGGAACATCCTTCTAAATATCAAGCTGTGTGGAAAGGAGCCTTTAAAAATTTATTTCTTTAATTTATTTAAATTAAATTTTATTAATTTTCAATTTATTTAAATTTTAGTTTATTTAAATTTTATTACCATATTATAATGGTACATATTTATGGAGTACTGAGTGATATATTGATCTAAGTATGCAATGTGTAGTGATCAAATCTGGGTAGTTAGGATATTTATCACCTCAAACATTTATCATTTTTTTGTGTTGGGAATATTAAAAAAGCCTCTTTTCTAGCTTTTTGAACATATGCAATAAATTATTGTTATTCACCTTATAGCGCTACTGAACATTAGTATTTATTCCTCTTATATAACTGTAATTTTGCATCCATTAACCAACTTCTTGCTGTCCTCCTCTCCCCTTACCCCTCCTGGATCTAATAACCATAATTTTATCCTCTGCTTCTATAAGCTCCTTCTTTTAGCTCCCACATGTGAGTGAGATCGTGAATTATTTATCTTTTGGTGCCTGACTTATTTCACTTAACATGCCATCCAGGTTCATCCATGTTGCCATGAATGATAGGATTTCATTCTTTTTTTTTTTTTAATGGCTGAGTAGTATCCCATTGTGTACATGTACCACATTTTCCTTCTCCATTCATCCATCATTGAACACTTAGGTTGATTCTATATCTTGGCTATTATGAATAGTGCTACAATAAACGTAGGGGTACCAATATCTCTTTGATATACTGATTTCCTTTCTTTTGGATAAATACCCAGTAGTGGGATTACTGGATAATATGGTAGTTTTATTTTTAGTTTTTTTGAGAAAAATCCATATTGGTTTTTTTTTTTTTAATACTTTTAAGTTCTAGGGTACATGTGCACAAAGTACAGTTTTGATTATACATGTGCCATGTTGGTTTGCTGCACCCATCAACTCATCATTTACATTAGTTATTTCTCCTAATGCTATCCCTCCCCCAGCTCCCACCCCCCAACAGGCCCTGGTGTGTGATGTTCTCTGCCCTATATCCAAGTGATGTCATTGTTTACTTCCCACCTATGAGTGATAACATGCGGTGTTTGGTTTTCTGTCCTTGTGATAGTTTGCTGAGAATGATGGTTTCCAGCTTCATCCATGTCCCTGCAAAGGACATGAACTCATCCTTTTTTATGACTGCATAGTATTCCATGGTGTATATGTGCCACATTTTTTTTTTTTTTTAATTATACTTTAAGGTCTAGGGTACATGTGCACAACATGCAGGTTTGTTACATATGTATACATGTGCCATGCTGGTGTGCTGCACCCATTAACTCATCATTTACATTAGGTATTTCTCCTAATGCTATCCCTCCCCACTCCCCCTGCCCCACGACAGGCCCTGGTGTGTGATGTTCCCCACCCTGTGTTCAAGTGTTCTCGTTGTTCATTTCCCACCTATGAGTGAGAACATACGGTGTTTCGTTTTCTATCCTTGTGATAGTTTGCTGAGAATGATGGTTTCTAGCTTCATCCTTGTCCCTACAAAGGACATGAACTCATCCTTTTTAATGGCTGCATAATATTCCATGGTGTATATGTGCCACATTTTCTTTTTCTTTTTTTTTTAATTATACTTTAAGTTCTAGGGTACATGTGCACAACATGCAGGTTTGTTACATATGTATACATGTGCCATGTTGATGTGCTGCACCCATTAACTCATCATTTACATTAGGTGTATCTCCTAATGCTATCGCTCCCCCCTCCCCCTGCCCCACGACAGGCACCAGTGTGTGATGTTCCTCACCCTGTGTTCAAGTGTTCTCATTGTTCATTTCCCATCTATAAGTGAAAACATGCAGTGTTTGGTTTTCTGTCCTTGGGATAGTTTGCTGAGAATGATGGTTTCCAGCTTCATCCATGTCCCTACAAAGGATATGAACTCATCCTTTTTTATGGCTGCATAGTATTCCATGGTGTATATGTGCCACATTTTCTTAATCCAGTCTATCATTGGTGGACATTTGCGTTGGTTCCAACTCTTTGCTGTTGTGAGTAGTGCCGCAATAAACATACGTGTACATGTGTCTTTATAGCAGCATGATTTATAATCCTTTGGGTATATACCCAGTAATGGGATGGCTGGGTCAAATGGTATTTCTAGTTCTAGATCCTTGAGGAATTGCCACACTGTCTTCCACAATGGTTGAACTAGTTTACAGTCCCACCAACAGAGTAAAAGCATTCCTGTTTCTCCACATCCTCTCCAGCACCTAGTGTTTCCTGACTTTTTAATGATCGTCATTCTAACTGATGTGAGATGGTATCTCATTGTGGTTTTGATTTGCATTTCTCTGATGGCCAGTGATGATGAGCATTTTTTCATGTGTCTGTTGGCAGTATAAATGTCTTCTTTTGAGAAGTGTCTGTTCATATCCTTTGCCCACTTTTTGATGAGGTTTTTTTAATTTTTTTCTTGTAAATTTGTTTAAGTTCTTTGTAGATTCTGGCTATTAGCCCTTTGTGAGATGGGTAGATTGCAAAATTTTTCTCCCATTCTGTAGGTTGCCTATTCACTCTGATGGTAGTTTCTTTTGCTGTGCAGAAGCTCTTTAGTTTAATTAGATCCCATTTCTCAATTTTGGCTTTTGTTGCCATTGCTTTTGGTGTTCTAGACATGAAGTCTTTGCCCATGTGTATGTCCTGAATGGTATTGCCTAGGTTTTCTTCTAGGGTTTTTATGGTTTTAGGTCTGACATTTAAGTCTTTAATCCATCTTGAATTAATTTTTGTATAAGGTATAAGGAAGGGATCCAGTTTCAGCTTTCTACGTATGGCTAGCCAGTTTTCCCAGCACCATTTATTCAATGGGAATCCTTTCCCCATTTCTTGTTTTTGTCAGGTTTGTCAAAGATCGGATGGTTGTAGATGTGTGGTATTATTTCTGAGGCCTCTGTTCTGTTCCATTGGTCTATATCTCTGTTTTGGTACCAGTACCATGCTGTTTTGATTACTGTAGCCTTGTAGTACAGTTTGAAGTCAGGTAGTGTGATATCTCCAGCTTTGTTCTTTTGGCTTAGGATTGTCTTGGCAATGTGGGCTCTTTTTTGGTTCCATATGAACTTTAAAATAGTTTTTTCCAATTCTGTGAAGAAAATCATTGGTAGCTTGATGGGGATGGCATTGAATCTATAAATTACCTTGGGCAGGCAGTATGGCCATTTTCACGATATTGATTCTTCCTATCCATGAGCATGGAATGTTCTTCCATTTGTTTGTGTCCTCTTTTATTTCGTTGAGCAGTGGTTTGTAATTCTCCTTGAAGAGGTCCTTCACATCCCTGTAAGTTGGATTCCTAGGTATTTTATTCTCTTTGAAGCAATTGTGAGTAGGAGTTCACTCATGATTTAGCTCTCTGTTTGTTATTGGTGTATAGGAATGCTTGTGATTTTTGCACATTGATTTTGTATCCTGAGACTTTGCTGAAGTTGCTTATCAGCTTAAGGAGATTTTGGGCTGAGACAGTGGGGTTTTCTAAATATACAATCATGTCATCTGTAAACAGGGACAATTTAACTTCCTCTTTTCCTAATTGAATACCTTTTATTTCTTTCTCCTGCCTGATTGCCCTGGCCAGAACTTCCAACACTATGTTGAATAGGAGTGATGAGAGAGGGCATCCTTGTCTTGTGCCAGTTTTCAAAGGGAATGCTTCCAGCTTTTGCCCATTCAGTATGATATTGGCTGTGGGTTTGTCATAGATAGCTCATATTATTTTGAGATACATCCCATCAATACCAAATTTATTGAGAGTTTTTAGCATGAAGGGCTGTTGAATTTTGTCAAGGCCTTTTCTGCATCTATTGAGATAATCATGTGGTTTTTGTTTTTGGTTCTGTTTATATGCTGGATTACGTTCATTGATTTGTGTATGTTGAACCAGCCTTGCATCCCAGGGATGAAGCCCACTTGATAATGGTGGATAAGGTTTTTGATGTGCTGTTGGATTTGGTTTGCCAGTATTTTATTGAGGATTTTTTCATCGATGTTCATCAGAGATATCGGTGTAAAATTCTTTATTTTTGTTGTGTCTCTGCCAGGCTTTGGTATCAGGATGATGCTGGCCTCATCAAATGAGTTAGGGAGGATTCCCTCTTTTTCTGTTGATCGGAATAGTTTCAGAAGGAATGGTACCAGCTCCTCTTTGTACCTCTGGTAGAATTCGGCTGTGAATCTGTCTGGTCCTGGACTTTTATTGCCTTAATTTCAGAGCCTGTTATTGGTCTATTCAGGGATTCAACTTCTTCCTGGTTTAGTCTTGGGACGGTGTATATGTCCAGGAATTTATCCATTTCTTCTAGGTTTTCTAGTTTATTTGCGTAGAGGTGTTTATAGTATTCTCTGATGGTAGTTTGTATTTCTGTAGGATTGGTGGTGATATCCCCCTTATCATTTTTTATTGTGTCTATTTGATTCTTCTCTCTTCTTTATTAGTCTTGCTAGCGGTCTATCAATTTTGTTGATCGTTTCAAAAAGCCAGCTCCTGGATTCATTGATTTTTTTGAAGGGTTTTTTGTGTCTCTATTTCCTTCAGTTCTGCTCTGATCTTAGTTATTTCTTGCCTTCTGCTAGCTTTTGAATGTGTTTGCTCTTGCTTCTCTAGTTCTTCTAATTGTGATGTTATGGTGTCCATTTTAGATCTTTCCTGCTTTCTCTTGTGGGCATTTAGTGCTATAAATTTCCCTCTACACACTGCTTTAAATGTGTCCCAGAGATTCTGGTATGTTGTGTCTTTGTTCTCATTGGTTTCAAAGAACATCTTTATTTCTGCCTTCATTTCATTATGTACCCAGTAGTCATTCAGGAGCAGGTTGTTCAGTTTCCATGTAGTTGAGCAGTTTTGAGTGAGTTTCTTAATCCTGAGCTCTAGTTTGATTGCACTGTGGTCTGAGAGACAGTTTGTTATAATTTCTGTTCTTTTACATTTGCTGAGGTGTGGTTTACTTCGAACTATGTGGTTAATTTTGGAATAAGTGCCATGTGGTGCTGAGAAGAATGTATATTCTGTTGATTTTGACTGGAGAGTTCTGTAGATGTCTATTAGGTCCACTTGGTGCAGAGCTGAGTTCACTTCCTGGGTATCCTTGTTAACTTTCTGTCTTGTGGATCTGTCTAATGTTGACAGTGGCGTGTTCAAGTCTCCCATTATTATTGTGTGGGAGTCTAAGTCTCTTAGTAGGTCTCTAAGGACTTGCTTTATGAATCTGGGTGCTCCTGTATTGGGTGCATATATATTTAGGATAGTTAGGTCTTCTTGTTGTATTGATCCCTTTACCATTATGTAATGGCCTTCTTTGTCTCTTCTGATCTTTGTTGGTTTAAAGTCTGTCTTATCAGAGACTAGGATTGCAACCTCTGCCTTTTTTTGTTTTCCATTTGCTTGGTAGATCTTCCTCCATCCCTTTATTTTGAGCCTATGTGTGTCTCTGCATGTGAGATGGGTTTCCTGAATACAGCACACTAATGGGTCTTGACTCTTTATCCAATTTGCCAGTCTGTGTCTTTTAATTGGAGCATTTAGCCCATTTACATTTAAGGTTAATATTGTTATGTGTGAATTTGATCCTGTCAATATGATGTTAGCTGGTTATTTTGCTCATTAGTTGATGCAGTTTCTTCGTAGCTTTGATGGTCTTTACAATTTGGCATGTTTTTGCAGTGGCTGGTACTGGTTGTTCCTTTCCATGTTTAGTGCTTCCTTCAGGAGCTCTTGTAAGGCAGGTCTGGTGGTGACAAAATCTCTCAGCATTTGCTTGTCTGTAAAGGATTTTATTTCTCCTTCACTGATGAAGCTTAGTTTGGCTGGATATGAAATTCTGAGTTGAAAATTCTTTTCTTTAAGAATTTAGAATATTGGCCCCCACTGTCTTCTGGCTTGTAGAGTTTCTGCCAAGAGATCTGCTGTTAGTCTGATGGGCTTCCCGTTGTGGGTAACCCGACCTTTCTCTCTGGCTGCCCTTAACAGTTTTTCCTTCATTTCAACTTTGGTGAATCTGACAGTTACGTGTCTTGGAGTTGCTCTTCTCAAGCAGTATCTTTGTGGCGTTCTCTGTATTTCCTGAATTGAATGTTGGCCTGCCTTACTAGGTTGGGGAAATTCTCCTGGAATATATCCTGCAGAGTGTTTTCCAACTTGGTTCCATTCTCCCCGTCACTTTCAGGTACACCAGTCAGACGTAGATTTGGTCTTTTCACATAGTCCCATATTTCTTGGAGGCTTTGTTCATTTCTTTTTACTCTTTTTTCTCCAAACTTCTCTTCTTGCTTCATTTCATTCATTTGATCTTCCATCACTGATACCTTTCTTCCAGTTGATTGAATCGGCTACTTAAACTTGTTCATGAGTCACGTAGTTCTCGTGCCATAGTTTTCAGCTCCATCAGGTCATTTAAGGTCTTCTCTACACTGTTTATTCTAGTTAGCCATTTGTCTAATCTTTTTTCAAGGTTTTTAGCTTCTTTGTGATGGGTTCAAACTTCCTCCTTTAGCTCTCAGAAGTTTGTTATTACCGATCTTCTGAAGCCTTCTCTCCACTTGTCAAAGTCATTCTCCATCCAGCTTTGTTCCATTGCTGGCGAGGAGCTGCGTTCCTTTGGAGGAGAAGAGGCGCTCTGATTTTTAGAATTTTCAGCTTTTCTGTTCTGGTTTCTCCCCATCTTTGTGGTTTTTGTCTATCTTTGGTCTTTGATGATGGTGACGTACAGATGGGGTTTTGGTGTGGATGTCCTTTCTGTTGGTTAGTTTTCCTTCTAACAGTCGGGACCCTCAGCTGTAGGTCTGTTGGAGTTTGCTGGAGGTCCATTTCAGACTGTGTTTGGCTGCGTGTCACCAGCAGAGGCTGCAGAACCGCAAATATTGCAGAATGGCAAATGTTGCTGCCTGATCGTTCCTCTGGAAGCTCTGTCTCAGAGGAGCACCTGGCTGTATGAGGTGTCATTTGGCCCCTACTGGGAGGTACCTCCCAGTTAGGCGACTCAGGGGTCAGGGACCCACTTGAGGAGGCAGTCTGTCCATCCTCAGATCTCAAACTCCATGCTGGGAGAACCACTACTCTCTTCAAAGCTGTCAGACAGGGACGTTTAAATCTGCAGAAGTTTTTGCTGCCTTTTGTTTGGCTATGCCTTGCCTCCAGAAGTGGAGTCTACAGAAGCCGGCAGGCGTCATTGAGCTGCGGTGGGCTCCACCCAGTTCGAGCTTCCCAGCTGCTTTGTTTACTTACTCAAACCTTGGCATTGGCAGGCGCCCCTCCCTCAGCCTTGATAACTCAACAGCTGTAGGTGGAAATGGTAGTATCCTAGTTGTAAAGATTAGGATATTAATAAAGCCAGAATAACTAACTTGTCCAAAGTAATCCAGGTAGTGGTAGAGGAGTCGGGATTTGAAATGAGGTCTTCATCTCTGAAACCTATGCTCTAGTGGTATGCCAGGCTGCCTCTATTTTCACAACATGAGGTTGACTTAGTTTATCAAATATATTAGTAAATGAAAGAGTAAACACACAGAATAAGCAAGAAACATTTGGTGTAATCAACACGTTTATATTCACAAAGTTCTTGCAATGCATTAAGTACTATGTAATACATATTAAATGATGAACTGTCTTCTTCAAGAAGTTCTTCTCAAATAAAGGAGGCAAGGGAAACATAACCTAAATACTTATATAAATATAGCAAAAGAAAGGTGGTTTCCTTTATCTATGAGTTAGAGAAAGCCACCTGAAATATAAGGGTTCTTTTTGTATATTTTGAAGAGAGAGAATTTGCATATATATGTTAGAGAATTTTATAACAAAGATGATGAGTAAAGCCCTTATTTTGGAATGTGTCAAAATGATTTCTAGATTTAAAAAATGCATGTCATATTTGTTTTGTGAATGCATTTAAATTTGTAAGTTTTTTTTTTAAAAGACTCAAGATGTTCAGTATAGAAAAATTGAAGGGAGGAGTGAATTTTAGTGTATAAGAAAGGAAAGCAAGTTCGTAATATCTGAATGCCTATAATAATAATAATGAGATGTTGAAGAGATGTACTCAGCACTATACTTCTTTCCTGTTAACCAATAGCAATTACTAGAAAGAGTTCTGGGTTTGCTGCTGGTGAAAACAATTTTAGATTTCACTAAATGGTGCTCATGGTTGAACCAGATGCTGTTGTCTGTGTCTTAAAGCTTCATGACCCTAAACTTCTAATGGATAAGGAGATTGAATTATACTACTTTATATGTTTATAAGAAATTTTGGTTTATGAAACATTTCTACTTCTGTCATGTCATTTAATCTTTATCATCTCCTCTGATCTTAACAACAATTCTATGAGGTAGACAGGGTACATATTTAATCCTCAACACTTTCCCCTTTAAAATGTCTAAACAAAACACCAAGAATGTTCTAGTTAAAGAAATTCCGTACTTACCGCTTCTGCCCATCTCTGTATGTGAACAATTATGTAATATTATTTAAACCTAACTTAGTGGGTTCTATACAAATAAAAATGTATGTTATGATAATTGTTTTGGATTGTTTAATGAGAAAAGTGTTTGTCCTGTTGTAGCCCTTTAGCAGGAAAGGTTTCTCTGGCATGGAGCCTCTACATGGCTCCTGGCTTGCTCTCATCACTGGTGCTAGCTCTGGTGGGTGGTTGAACTGGGAAGGTTTTCATGGCTTACAGGTAGAAATTCGCTGTCTCAGATGGTGGGGATTGAGATCTAACATGTAGGGACCATTTTCTTTTTATTCTCCTGCCTGTCTCATTCCTTTTTTTCTTTCCTTCTCTTTTTTCTTTTTTGTTTCTACCTCTATGTGTGTCATTCTCATGTTTCAACTTCTCTTTTTCTTCCTCTTTCTCTCTTTCTACTCCTTTTCTCTCATACTTTCTTGTTTTTCTGGCCTATTTCCAAAATACTGATTTTAATTTGAAACTGAAGTTTGTTATGTAGCTATTGCCAGATTTATTGAATAATGTTACTTTCACAGTTCTTAATGTAGAAAGCAGAGGAATCATACTACCCAGTTTTATGGCTTAGTATATAAAGCCACAGAAGTTAACACCATGGTGTTGGTGAAGTGATAGACATATAGATCAGTGGTACAGAATAGAGAGTCCAGAAACAGATACATATAAATATGCCAATAGATTTTTTACAAAGATGTAAATTCTATTTAATGGGAAAAGATGAGTATTTTCAGCAGATTGTGTTGGAATAATTGGGCATCCATCCACGCATATGCCAAAATAAAAAAAGAACCTCAACATAAACTTATACTTCGTACAAAAATTAGTTCAAAGTGGATCATAGATTTAAATATAAAACTATAGAACTTTTAGAAAAACAGGAGAAAAATCTTTGTTTTGGTATTAGGCAAAGAGTTTTTAGACATTACACTAAAAGCACCAAACATAAAGGAAAAATATGATAAATTGGATTTCATCAAAATGAACAATTTTTGCTCTGTGAAAGACATTGGATGAGAGGATGAGAGGACAAGCTACAGATGGGGAAAATATTTGCAAACCACATATGTGACAGTGGAGTGGTATCAAGAATATGTAAAGAACTCATCAACTCAACAGTAAGTAAACAAGCAATCCAATTAAAAAATGAGCAAAAGACTTGAAAAGACATATCACCAAAAGTATGCAGTTAGCAGATGGGCATTTGAAAAGATGTTTAATGTAGTATACATTAGGGTGATGCAAATTAAAGCCCTAGGGAGATACAACTATGTATCTATTAGTATGTTTAAAATAAAAATACTAATGATATCTAGTGCTAGTGACGATGCAGTCACTGGAAATCTTATACATTGCTGTTGGACACCTAGATTGTTAGTCACTTTAGAATAGTTTCTTTTAAAGTTAATAAGTACATTGACTATATGATTCAGCATTCCTACTCCTGGGTATTTATCCTAGAGAGACAAAAACAATGTTTACACAAAAACTTGTAAGTGAATATTTATAGATTGCCAGTAACTGGAAATAACCTAAACATTCTTCCATGGGTGAATGGATAACTATTGTACATCCATACAATGTAGCACTGTTGGGTGGGAGAAGGGTGGGACTGTAAAGGGAGAGCAGGAAGGAGCGTTTTTGGCAGTAATGGAATAGTTCTGTTTCTTGATTTTGGTGGTAGATACACAAATGTATACGTGTGTTAAACTTGATAGGGCTATACACCAAAAAAAAATTTTTTTTTTACCATATGCTAGTAACTTTCTTAAGCTAGAGATTTGCAAAACCTGTATTTGCACCTCCAGTGAAAGAAACTCAAATTTAAGTTGTTTGAGGGAGGTGGCCCTTAAGTCATTTTCTGTGGCCCTGGGAAAAATTCTTTCATCACTACACAATAGGTCTTTTGGACCCATTTTAGATACCTCACCTTTAAATTAATGGACTACTTCCTCCCTCTAGTGGACATCTTTTGTTTTTCTAGGAAAGCACAAAACTTGTTAGTGTGATTTTATTTTTCTTTTGTTTTTACTCATTTCATCGTCGTGGGTTGTTGTCCTGTGATTAGTTGGATAAGTTCTTAGCCTTACTGGGCATTGGTTTTCTCAAATATAAACTGACAGGGCAACAAAATGATACCCTGTCTTTACAAAAAGTTAAAAATTTAGTTAGGTGAAGTGGTGGCATGTACCATAGACCAAGCTACTCCAGAGGCTGAGTGGGGCAGATTGCTTGAGCCCCAGAGTTCAAGGGTGCAGTAAACCATGATCATGCCACTGTACTTCAGCCTGGGTGACAGAGAGAGACCTTGTCTCATAAAAAAAAAAGAAAAAATAAAAAAGAAAAAAAATGACAGGACTAGATCTTTAAGATCCTTTTTAGTTCTAAACTTTTACGTTTCCAGATATGGAGTACCTATCACATGTTTTCCAATCTGTGGCAGTGAAGGATCTAAAAAGGAAATATAACATGATTCTTTATCTGCCTGACTTTATAATCTCTTTTGAGTGTGTGTGTGTGTGTGTGTGTGTGTGTGTGTGTGTGTGAAAAAGATTCTGCTACTTAGCAGATTCAAGACAGTATTTAATTAATTACCTAAAATAACCCATAACAAACAAACATTGGGTTGACATATCTATTTTGTTTGACCAGCATTGTGGTTTAGTCATTAAGTTTTTTCTATCTCCTTTTTATTTTTAAATTTTGTATATTTTGTGAAGATAATACATTTATGTGGTTCAAAATTTACAAAGTGCGAAAGGGCATATGCAATGAAAAGCCTTCCTCACATATCCCTCCCCCAGCCACTCAGTTCTCTTTCTCATAGACACTTAACATCATTAACTTCTAACACAGTGTCTTAATATATTATGAACCGGAAAGTCTTTAGATGGGGCAAACTCACTCCAGTGGCCACATTCCCCACCATTTCCCTATCATATTATACCAGACTGTATCATGATTATGTTATCTGCCTGGCCATTGTAGGAATTGTGTCTGTGATCCAGTTGGTGTGGACTGGAGTGTTTGGAACCTCATGGAACAGGAGGGGGATGGGGAGGAGAAGGAGAAGGGGAAGGAGACGGAGGAAGAGCAGGACTTCAGCCTGGGTCTGCTCAACAGGGCAGGATCTGGATAAAAAGAAGGGATGGGAAGGAAAAGGAAAGATGGCAAGATCAAGGCTGTCAGTCAAAAACACACAAATAAGCTTCCTGGGAGAAAAGGGAGGAGGATGACCCGGCTGGAACAGAAATCTTAGGTCAGGAAATCATGAGGGATATATTTGATGGAATTTCTTAACATTTCTGACTATGGAGTAGGGTTTTATTTCAAAAGGAGAAGTTATTAAAGTGAGGCGTAGTGCCATGCGCCTGTAGTCTTAGCTACTTAGGAGGCTGAAGCCGGAGGATTCCTTAAGCTCGGGATTTTTTTTTTCATTATTATACTTTAAGTTCTAGGGTACACGTGCACAGTGTGCAGGTTTGTTACATATGTATACATGTGCCGTATTGGTGTGCTACAGGATTTTTAAGGCCAGCCTGGGCAACATAGTGAGACCCTGTCTCTTAAAGAAAAAAAAAAAAGGCCAGGCGCGGTGGCTGATGCCTGTAATCCCAGCACTTTGGGTGGCTGAGGCAGGCAGATCACGAGGTCAGGAGATCGAGACCATCCTGGCTAACACAGTGAAATCCCGTCTTTACTAAAAATACAAAAAAATTGTAGCTGGGCATGGTGGCAGGCGCCTGTCGTCCCAGCTACTCGGGAGGCTGAGGCGGGAGAATGGCGTGAACCCAGGAAGCAGAGCTTGCAGTGAGCCGAGATCGCTCCAGTGCATTCCAGCCTGGGCAACAGAGCAAGACTCTGTCTCAAAACAAAAAAACAAAAAAAGAAAAAAGAAAAAGAAAAAAGCAGAGAAGGCAGCTGCTGTTAGTGTTTTGAGCGGTGATGGAGTCTTTGTTCTAGAACAGAGTTAATTAAATAATAGGGACAGAATAGATTGTAAGGCAGAGAAGCTGGTGAGGCGTTTAAGGTAACTGGTGAAAGCGATATTGCCTAGTGAGAATGCTAGCTGTGGGGCTGAAAAGGAAGGAAGGGCCTGTGTTTTACAGGCAAATTTCAGGCTAGACCCTGTAACTGCTCTGTATGTAGTCTATAAGCTTTGTTTGAAGTCTGATTTTTGTTTTTAAACAAAGTTTTAAACATATTGTTCATTAATCTGAAATTGCTATTTACATTTAGAATCTTTGTTAATGTTTAGCATCTGCTTATGGAGGCTTGGAATGTAACTGTAACTATTTTCAAGCCAATGAACAGTTCTTCAAACACACCTGCAGTGTTTAGTGGGTGTCTAAGTCTTTGTGATGGCTTTGTTCCTAGATAATCGCTCAAGGATTTTGGAGTCCCTGGAGCTGGGTGACTGTCTCAGAGTCTGTACCCACATCTCCCACAAAGGTCAAGAATGAATGCCCAGGTTGTTGTGGGATAATGATGAAAAAAATATATAGGGACAACTTTGTTGCTGCCAGGCATTTCTTTTCTATTTCTGTTTCTTGCCAAACTCCTTTTCTATTTTGTGGGAATCCCCATTTGTGTGGGTGTTGGTGGGAGGCAGGGCCCTGTGCCCTACAGTGGAAGCCCTCAGGGGTGAGACACTCCTGCTTCCTACCCCTGGCAGTGAGGGCTTAGGCATGTCTTCTCCTTGGCCATTTGTATGTTCCTCCTTAGGACTTTGAATCTTGAATGAGGCACGCAAAGGGGAAGGGATAGCTTAGAATCCTCCTGTGACAGAAGTGGTGGACTGCAGGAGCAAGGACAGAAGTACACAGAGGCACCCAGAGCTACTGGCAGTGGCTTTAGGACCAGATTGTTCCTGGAGCATGAACTCACTTGTGCTTCCTTGTGTGTGTGCTGGGTGGCCTCCTTTTCCCCCTTTGTCTTATCCCCCACCCCCATCCTGTTTCTCCAGCTCTCCAATTGATTTTGTGTTCTATTTGATATCTCCAAATTCCTTTATGGTTAAGTCAGCCAGAATGTGTTTCTGTTCCTTACAGTTGCAACTAAGAACCCAGATGGATATAACAAGCAATGGCTGTAGAGTGAGCAAGACTGGGGCAGCTTTTTGGGCCTAGGAAATAGCACAGTGACTATTATGTGTATGTGACTGCAACCGATTATTAGGTGTACGCGAAAGCAAAGCAACAGATCAGATTGATCTGTAGCAATCAGAGATATGGGGGATGGATTTGAGTTCAGGATCCTTTGTAGGCACCGTGGCACAGGAGCAGAGTCTACCAAGTATAAGCAGTAGGCCAATTATATGTGGACCCAAGGTTCAAAGTTATGTATTAAGCTGTTAAGTCAAACTGATTCTGGGGTTATGTTATCACTGCCATCTTTGCAAAAGAACTGGTACATGTAGGTGTGTTAAATAGAATGTTGAAATATACTGCCCTGAGTCATAAAAGGTAATTCCTGGTTATTGATAGACTTTTGTTTTATAATGTCCTTTTTTAGGCTTTTTGGTGATTAACTCATGATAATTTCAAATCCTTGGCTTATTCTTCTATCCTGATCTTTCATTTGGGGTCATAGTTCCTGCTGATTTCTTTATCCTTTCCCTTTATATTTATTTGTTTTAAACACTTGGTCTTACCAACTGGCCTTGAAATTATTATTATTTTTTTAATATCCTTACTCAGGTTTCTTTGCTGAGAATTCATGATGCCTAGTTATTATCCACTAGTGTTCTTAACCTGTTTATTCCTGAGGTTGCAATTTTTTTGAATTTTTGCAATCAAACCTTGGCGGTGACCTTGAGCAGTAGGATAGAGGTGACTCCCACATGCTTAGCGTTCCAATAATGGAACACTAGGCATAAATGAGTTTAAATAGGAAATGGAATAAAGGACTCCAGAAATATGAAAGGAGCACAGCTGACTGAAAGCTCCCAATTTACACAGAAGAGAACACTCTTTTGGAGAGAACAGGGATTGAACAAGAGTAGTTCTCAGATATTATTGACCTAGAAACAAAATAATATCATATAGGCATTAATCAGTTCTAAACTATAACTTGCTGAGAAGAGTGGTAACTTGCCTTGAGATGTTGGTTGTTAAGACTAGATTTATAAAAGTTGTTGAAAGCTGGGGTATACTATTCCCTGAATTTGTGGAGTTGACAAGCTCTCAAACTAGGAATGGGAGAGGCCCATCAAATGTTTCCTGTGAACATGAGGAAGCACAGTCGGCTGAAGCATTTTATGCAGCTAGTGCCCAGTCAGCATTTCCCCCAGTCACTTGATTAACACTTCTTTTCCAGCTTCTTAGCTCAGTTTTGTGTTTTTGGGTCTCTGTTAATTAGATCCTCACATATGCTGCTTCTTCCAGTGCCCCCCGCTCCTCCTCCTTTCCTTTCTCAGGCATCATGGAGTTCCTGTTGTATGCCAGGCATGGTGCTAAACACTTTTGATGCATTTTTCTATCTATAGCTTAGTTAGAAAGACAAACAGATAAATTTGAATTTATTGCTTCAAATGCTGTAATGGATGTGAATTCATTGTTATAGGAGGGCTGAGGAATTAACTCTGCTTGAATCAGTCAGAGAATAGTTTGCTGTAGAGGTGACACTTGCGTCTTGATGCATCAACAGGTGTGTGTCAGGAAGGAAGGGAGAGAGGTTGGTCAGGGTGATCAAGGGGGCGGGAACCCAGTAAACAAGTTAGGTATTGTTACACAGGCAGCTGTGGGAGATAAGGCTGTGAAAGAATTTGCCTTTTATCTCTGTGTCCTCAACACCCAGCATAATGCCCAGTATTTATTGACAAAGAAGTTCAAAGGTTAGTCAGTGAGTTCCCTTTCTTACTGTGAAGGAGTTAAACAATAATCACCCCACCTCTGTTCCCCAGGTAAGGTCGCCCAGTCCTCCCCATATCAGGTGAACTGCAGTTAAGTATAATGTGAGCTCAGTATGGAAGGACTATAACAAACACAGGTTTAGAATGAGGCAGGCCTGGGGTCTAATCTCAGCTTTCAGTTACTACCATTCATATGATCTTAAGCTAAATGCTGACACTCTCTGAATCTCTGTGACCTCATCTACAAAGTAAGACTGCTAACATTACTGTTTTTAGGATATACTGGTCACCAAGAATAGATGTAGGTATGACATGATTTGCCTCTGTGTCCCCACCCAAATCTCATGTTGAATTGTAATCCCCACATGTCGGGGAAGGGATCTGGTGGGAGGTGACTGGATCATGGGGGAGGATTTCCCCCTTTCTGTTCTTGTGATAGTGAGTTATCACGAGATCTGATGGTTTAAAAGTGTGGCACTTTCCCCTTTGCGCTCTTTCTTTCTCTCCTGCCACCTTGTGAAGAAGGTGCTTGCTTCTCCTTTGCCTTCTGCCATGATTGTAAGTTTCCCGAGGCCTCCTCAGCCATGTGGAACTGTGAGTAAATTAAATCTCTTTTCTTTATAAGTTACCCAGTCTCAGGTAGTTCTTTATACCAGTGTGAAAACGGACTAATACAAGGTATTTACCAAGTCTACTGTAACTCGTGCTCAAATTGAATGAGCCAGTTGTTGGGGATACAGTGGGAACATGACAGACAGACTTTTTACCCTGGTGAAGCCTATACAACAAGCAAGTAAGTATTCCTTTATCTCTGTATCCACCAGACCCATGTCAGCAAACTTGTTCTGAAAAGGGCCAGATAGTGAATATTTGCAGGTCATATAACCTCTGTCAGAATTGCTTAACTGCAGTTGTAGGGAGAAAGCAGCCATACACAGTGTGTCAATGAATGGGCATGGCTGTGTTCCACCAGTAAGACTTTACATCTAATAAAGCAAATGGTGGGATTTGGCTCACAGGGCATAGTTGCTAGACTCTAAGTTTCTTGAGGGCAAAGACTGTTGTTTATTCTTGTATCTTTGTTACCTATTGGTGTCTGATATGTGGCAGGTACTTACATTGTTTGCACTGATCTGAATTCATTACACATAGATAAGTACAAACTCATAGGAGACTCCATTAATTCAGGTCCTCTGAGAAGAGAAGCAGATGCCAAGAGGGAACTAGATGTGCAAGAGATTTAATGCCAGGGGTTGGGGTGGGGCACCAGGAAAGGATAAATGGGGAAGGGAACAGGAGGCGATGGAGTGAGCCTATAGGCTGTGATGAAGGCCTGACCTCAGGGAAAGCAGAGGGGAAAGAATTGGGTAGGAAGAGCCTAAGACCACATGCCCCAGTTCTGAAAAAGTTCCCCAGGCTGATGGGGAGTTCCCAAGCAAAGGATGCTGTTAGAGGAGTCTTAGGTCTTCTGGAAGGATTTGTCTTGGCTCATTACCTTGCTGTGCTCCTTGGGCTGGAAGCAGCCTGGGGAAGTGTGAAAGGTAGAGCAGCTGGGAGCTGTTGGCTTCTTGGAGGGAGATGTGAGCTGTGCACCCCTATGGCCAGCACAGTCCATTTCTTGTGCTTCACAGATCCGCTTGCCCACACATGTTGGTGCTTTCTTCCTGAGTGGAAACCTAGAAGATGGAAATTACTAGGAAGACTATAGCCCCTATTGTTGCAGTTGGTCTCATGGCTGCAACTGAGACTCATTCTCTCCCTCCTTAACTCTTCATCCTCAATCCCCTTACTGTCAGCCATCACCTTGGCAGGCCTTGGGTGCCTTACCTGGTAGTGTGACCCAAAACTTCATTCCTAAAGATCTGGACCCATGGTAATCATGCACTTTTTGAGCTAATGTTTCTGTACAAACCCATTCACAGTTACAATGGGACAAGGAAGTACCAGGAAGTGCCATGTAGGTCTCCAGGAAGTGCCACAGGTATTTCTTCCTGCCCCTATTGTGTAAATACAACTCTCCTGCCTGCTGATCAGGATCCATGACCTCTGCCAAGATAGTGATTCCTTTTCTCACCTGCTGCTCCCTGGCCACAGGGAGTCCAAAGTACCCTTACTATGTCCCCTGTCAAGAATATGTCCCTTTGAGGGACAAGACTGCTAATTGCAGAGCCCAGGGTTATGGAGATGAGAGGCATGGGGAGGGATGGTAAGTAGGGCCACTCCTGCTTCCACCCTCTGGTTCCCAGTACATGTATTCTTCCTAGGGGGATACAATGCCACATAGAGTCCTCTGACTTAATTCATATACCATTCCATTCTACATGTGTAGCTTGTCTCCAGTGAAATCGGGTAATGTGAGTCCTCCAACTTTGTTCTTTTTCAAAATTGTTTGGGTTATTCCAGTTGTTTTTCTTTTTCATATACATTTTAGAATCAACTTGTTTATTCCTATAAAAATTATTGCTGGGATTTTGAGTGAAATCATATATTTAGGTGCTTAATCTCTCGGCAGTTTTTTTGTAGCTTTGAGTATATAGATCCTGAACATATTTTGTTATTTTTTATTTTTTTGAGACGGAGTCTCGCCCTGTCGCCCAGGCTGGAGTGCAGTGGCGCGATCTCAGCTCACTGCAAGCTCCGCCTCCCTGGTTCACACCATTCTCCTGCCTTAGCCTCCTGAGTAGCTGGGACTACAGGTGCCTGCCACCACACCCGGCTAATTTTTTGTATTTTTAGTAGAGACGGGGTTTTACTGAGTTAGCCAGGGTGGTCTTGATCTCCTGACCTCACGATCTGCCCGCCTCGGCTTCCCAAAGTGCTGGGATTACAGGCGTGAGCCACTGCGTCCTGTTATATTTATATCTAACTAGTTCATGTTTTTTGGTGCAATAATCACCCCCACGTATTTCTGGGGTGATTATTTTGGTGCAGTTTTCACCCCACCTATTGTGGGGTTTGGTGCAATAATCACCCCACTTATTGTGGGGTTGTGCTATTTTAAGTGGTTTTAGTTTTTCTTGTAAATCTTGTATATATATATATTTTTAAGTCATAGATATTTTATAGATTTTTTTCTGTTGCAAATGGAATTTATTTTCTAAATAACTATTGTTAATTTAAGGTAGGAGTGTCTTTCAGATAAGTTCACCTCTCTCCTTAAAAATGTTCACTTGATCCTTTACTTACAATGGAATCTTTATTCATGTGGAATAAGGAAAGATTTCTAAGTTTGGATTTTAAAGTCTTCCTTAGTTTGGTTTCGAGCTTCATCTCCCATTCTCCTTTCCTCAAACACTTTATGTTCCTGACACACTTTCAGAAAGTATTGTGAAATGTAGTCATTAGCAGTTTTTCAGCATTTAGGTGATATATACCACTAATGGGCTCAATAAATATGTTGAATGGGTTTACAGAGCACAGCAAAACCCTACAAATTGCTATGGTTTTGCATAACTCATGGATTTCTGGGAAATAGTCTCAGAAAGACCAGCCCATATAATAAACAATATCTGGCTGTGTTTTTTTGTATTGTTGTTTGCTTTTTGTTTTTGGGTACAAAGTCTGTAAGTTAGTAAGGCAAGGAGGCAGCTTGATGTTGCAAATTTCTACTGATGCTTCCACAGTATATAGTTAAACTCTTAAAAGGGCTTTAAATCATTGAGAGAGCTGTCATTTATCAAGTTTATTAAGATTTATAACTATGTTTCTTTGTGGTTTAGATGACTTAGAATAATTTTATTGATTTATTAGGTAATAAATCCTAATTTTTTAAAAAGTAAATTCACCAAAGGATAGTTCTGGTATGGATTATTTTTCAATTGCTTTTCTCCAGCCAGTATTTGGCAGTGGTGGTGGCACTAGGAGACCTGCTTGTTTGGTTGGACAATTAGCTGTGGCCAGTAACTTTTCTGGCCTTAATTTCTTCAGTGTACAAATGTGTAGTTTGTTCTAGATGTTTTCTAAGGGAGTTTATAACTTTGGAATCCATGATCATGTTAGGATTAAATTTACAGTTTTTAAAGCAAAATGAAATGTAGCCCACTAGAGGGAGCTCTGCTCTTTTTAAATGTTTTCAGTTTTATCGAGAAAGACATCCTTCATAAAAGAACATATGCTAATTTTTATTTCAGTAGCAGAAAATATTTGATATTGACTAAACTTTTGCCAATTTGATGTGTGTGAAATTCTGTTTCATGATGTTATTTTGAATTTCCTTGATTACTGATGAGGTTGAGTATATTTTTATGCTTATTCACCATTCCTGATTCCACATCTGGAAATGCTTGGTTCATGTGTTTTGCCTTTCTCCACACAAGTTTTTTCTTATAGATTCATTGTCTTTAAAAAAATATATTCTGGGCCGGGCATGGTGGCTCACACCTGTAATCCCAGCACTTTGGGAGGCCGAGGCAGACGGATCACCTGAGGGCCAGGAGTTCGAGACCAGCCTTGCCAACATCATGAAACCCCGACTCTACTAAAAATACAAAAATTAGCCAGGCCTGGTGGCACACACCTGTAGTCCGAGCTACTTGGGAGGCTGAGGCAGGACAATTGCTTGAACCTGGGAGGCGGAGGTTGCAGTGAGATGAGATTGCACCACTGCACTCCAGCCTGGGTGACAGAGCGAGACTCCATCTCAAAAAAAAAAAAAAAATATATATATATATATTATATATATATATATCCATTTTATATAGATATATATGTATTCTGGATATTAACACTTTATCAGTTATATGGATTGCAAAGATCTTTCTTTTTTTCACTTTATGGTGTCTTGATGAACAGAAAAGTTCTTAATTTTAATGTAGTTGAATCTGTCAGTCTTTTTCTTTATGTTGTATGGTTTTAATAACTTTCTTAAAACGAGTCCCTTCATTACTCAAAGTCAGAGAGATGTATTTTCTTTTATCTTAGAATAAGAGATATTTTTGTGCCTTATGTTTAATGGTTTTGCCCATGATTTTTTATTCATGCTGTGAGTTAGGAATTGTTTTGATTTTGTATTGCTGAGAAACAATCTACCCCAAACTTTAGTGACTTAAAGTAACCATTTTATTTTACTCATGGGTTTTGTGGCAAGCATTTAGAAAGAGCTCAACTAGTAGTTTTTCTCTTCCAATAAAGGTGGCGTCAGTTGGGCTAGAAGATTTACTTCTAAGATGGCTTCTTTCTCTGCTCACAAATGTGTCTTTGTGCTTCTTGGCCTCTCTTTCTACATGAGGTTTCATCCTCTAGGTTATCTCCATGTGGGTTGTGCTTCTTGTAGCATGATGGTCTTAGGGTAGTCGGTGCCACCTCTGGGCTGGAGGCCAACCAACACAAAACCAGTCACTAAACAAAACTACAACCAAGGACCCTCACAGAGTCCACTTCACTCCCCTGCTACCCTCACCTGAGCAGATGCTGGTATCCATGGCTGATGGACCTTAAGACAGATCACATCACAGGAATCTTGGCAGACACTCCCCAGTACCAGTCCAGAGCCCAGTATGCACTGGGTGGCTAGACCCAGAAGAGAAATAACATAATCACTGCAATTTGGGTCTAGAAAGCCCATCCTTGGGGAAAAGGGGAGAGTACCACATCAAGGTGTTATGTGGCGGGGGGGGAGTCTTTGTTCTTAGAGCTCCCAAGATGTGGTGGGCTGCTCCCAAGATGGCAGCAAGCCTTTGTTCTCTGACCTGGGGTTCTTGGCCTCACGGATTCCAAGGAATGGAACCTTGGGCCATGCGGTGAGTGTTATAGCTCTATTAGAAGCAGTGGATCACGTAAGAGAACTGTGGAACCCAGCAACTAGTGTTCAGCTCGATTAGGACGAACCCTGGGCCCTTAGCCATGTAGGAACAATGGCAAGCCTCTAGCCCTATCAGGACGGCAGTGGGCGCCTCACTGGATTAGAAGCACGGCCGACACCCTGCCGGATCCAGAGGGGTGGAAGTCAGTGGCGAGTCTGCGATGGTAGCAAACAACAGTGGTGGACGGCGAGCGAAAGCTCAGCTCGAGCTGTAACAAATGCAGACCAGAAGAGTGTGCAGTTGCAAGATTTAATAGAGTGAAAACAGAGCTCCCATACAATGGGAGGGACCCAAAGGGGGTTGCTGCTCCCTGCTGGAATGCCTGGGTTTATATCCTGATCATTGTCCCTCCCCCTGTGCTCTCAGGCGATATATGATTTGACTATTTCTTTACCTCCTGCTTTAGCCTAATTTGTATTTTAGTGAGCCCTCTCTACTACCTGATTAGTTGGGTGTGAGCTGAGTTACAAGCCCCATGTTTAAAGGTAGGCGCGGTCACCTTTCCCAGCTAGGCTTAGGAATTCTTAGTCGGCCTAGGAAATCCAACTAGTCCTGTCTCTCGGTCCCCCCTTTCCACAGGAAAATCCAAGTGCTGTTGGGGAGATTGGCCGACGACCACTCTTAACTGCTTCCTGCTGAATTGGGGTGTAAGAGGGGTCGTGCAGTTGAGATTTCCTTGGGAGGGGTGTCTTCAATGTCATTAACATCGGAGCATGGGCTAGCAGGCCGGTCCAGGGGTCCGCTGTAGATCTTCATCATGGACTGCATCTGGGGCTCCATTTGAAGAACGATTTGTAGTTTTACAGCTTTGATTTTGGAAGAGACAAACTTAACAAGGAGGTTAAAGATACAGAGATTGAAATGCATAGCCTGAAGTGCAGGGGATTATTTCTTTGGCACCCTTTACAGGCCCTGACTATCTGCTTCATAGTTTTGAAAAGGCCTGGTCCAGTAAATAATGATTTGGCCATATGATGGGTGCTATTAATGCCTAAGTGAAAGGTCTGGTGAAGGGTTTTAAGTAATTTTCATTGGTTAGCTGCAAGCAAAAGTATTTTTTCTTCTTCAGTGGCTAGCCATCCTGAGGGGAGGAAACTATGTCCTCATGATCTTCCCTTTTCTATTTCTTCTGCTGAGTACTGGGGTTTGGTTTCCCAGAGGGGATTACCCCATACTAGGGGTCCTTCTATAGGCATTTCTAATGGAGGGTCCAACCTTGTGGCTCTTTTGGTTTTAATATCCACTTGGTAGTTCCCGTCTATTTCCCTTTCCTTTCCTTTCTGATGACCCTGGCAGTGTAAGACTGCCACCTCTTGAGGTTTCTGTACAGCCAATAATAATTTCTTAATGGCTTCCTGATGTTTGATAGGTGTTCCCTCGGAAGTTAGGAATTTCCTTTCTCTCCATATTGTTGCATGGGCATGGAAGACTAGGTAAGCATACTTGGATTCTGTATATATATTTACCCTTTTTCCTTCTCTTAACTCTAGTGCCTGAATGAGGGCTATTTGTTCTGCCACCTGAGCGCTAGTTCCTGGAGTGAGGGGATTACTTTCAAGTATTCCATTATCACCGACCACTGCATACCCCACCTTTTGAAGTCCTTTTTCTACAAAGGAACTTCCATCAGTATACAAGTTGAGGTTGGGATCAGTCAAGGGAACCTCTAGAAGGTCTCCTCAACCGGCGTAGGTTTGAGCAATTACTTGTTGACAGTTATGTTCTATCTTCATTGTCTGTAAGAAATGTGGCTGGGTTAAGAGTTGCACAAGTGCGCAGTCGCAGCACTGGCCCTTCAAGTAATAGAACCTGATATTTAAGCAAATGGTTGTCTGACAACCACAAGTCTCCTTTAGCAGTGAGTATGCTGTTCACATTATGAGATGGCCACACAGTAAGATCTCTTCCCTGTATCATTTTAACTGCTTTAGATACTAAGACTGCTACTGCTGCCACTACCTGTAAACAATGAGGCCAACACTTTGTCACTACATCAATTTCCTTACTCAGGTATGCCATGGGTTGCAAGCAGGTCTCTCGGACATGTGTAAGGACTCCTAGAGCTATTTCTGTATTTTCTGTGACATATAAAGAAAAGTCTTGCCCCGTTGGCAAGCTTAACACTGGGGCTTGGGTTAGGGCCTTCTTTAGGGCTGGAAAAGCCACTTCTGCTTCAGGTGCCCATTCTACTAAATGGGTATTGGCTTTCTGAGTTTCCTTAATTAGTGTGTATAATGGCCTGACTATTTCACTGTACCTGGGAATCCATATTCGGCAGAAGCCTGTTATGCCAAGGAACCTCTTAATTGCTTCAGGGTTTTGGGATGAGGTTAAGCCAGTATAGGCTGGATACGTTCCTTTCTGAGGGCCCTGGTACCTTTGAATAATTTTAGCCCTAAGTATTTAACCTGCTGTAAGCAGAGCTGAGCCTTTGGTTTGGAAACCTTGTAGCCACAAGTGGTGAGGAAGTTTAAAAGCGCTTGAGTGGCTTGATGGCACAAGATTTCTGAATGGGTGGCTAGAAGTAAATCATCCACATACCAAAGGACAAGAGTGTCCAAGTATGAGAACTGGCTCAAGTCTTGGGCTAATGCCTGGCCAAGTAGATGGGGGCTATCCCTGAACCCTGTGGGGTAAAACAGTCCAGGTGAGTTGAGATGTTGGGTTTGAAGGATCTTTAAAGGCAAACAAGAATTGAGAGTCAGGATGTACGGGGATGCAGAAAAAGTTATCCTTAAGGTCCAGGACTGTAAACCATTCTACTTTCTCTGGTATTTGGGAAAGCATAGTATAAGGGTTAGGTACAGCTGGGTGTAGAGGGACAACGGCCTCATTGATAATCCTGAGATCTTGCACTAACCTCCACTGTCCGTTGGGTTTCTGTACTCCTAAAATTGGAGTATTGCAGGGGCTACTGCATGGTTTTACTAGGCCTTGGGCTTTTAGGTCCTTAACAATCTTTTGGAGTCCTTATTGGTCCTCGGGTCTAAGGGGGTAATGCCTTTGGTAGGGAAAGGAGGCGGAACCCTTTAGTTTAACTTGAACGGGATGGGCATTCTTTGCTCATCCATATTGTCATTTTGTTGCCCAGACTTCAGGATTAATTCCTCCTTTAAGTAGGGGACAAAAAAAGTGTGTTTCTTTTTTTTTTTTTTTTTGAGACGGAGTCTCGCTCTGTTGCCCAGGGTGGAGTGCAATGGCGCGATCTCGGCTCACTGCAAGCTCCGCCTCCCGGGTTCACGCCATTCTCCTGCCTCAGCCTCTCCAAGTAGCTGGGACTACAGGCGCCCGCCACCACGCCCGGCTAATTTTTTGTATTTTTAGTAGAGACAGGGTTTCACCGTGGTCTCGATCTCCTGACCTCGTGATCCGCCCACCTCGGCCTCCCAAAGTGCTGGGATTACAAGCGTGAGCCACCGCGCCCGGCCAAAAGTGTGTTTCTTTTCCTATGTTTAGGTGTATAATGGCCCCTGCTTTTGCTAGAATGTCTTTCCCTAACAAAGGAGTGGGCTTTCAGGCATAATTAGAAAGGCATGTGAAAAGAGTGAAGTTCCCCAATCATAACTTAGTGGCTGGGAGAAGTATTTAGTGACTGCCTGTTCTAGGACTCCTCGGATAGTGACAGATCTGGAGGACAGTTGGCTGGGACAGGAGAGTAAGACTGAGAAGGCCACGTCAGTGTCCAGGAGACAGTTAACCTCCTATCCCTCAATGGTCAAGCATACCTGGGGCTCTGTGAGGGTGATGGCATGGGCTGGCACTTGTCCTGGGCACCCTCAGTCCTGCTCCTGGATCATCTGGTTAGTGGCTTCTCTGACTCACAGGACCTTTGTCCCCTGGGGTAGTGGGCCTTCCAGTGATTCCCTTGACATCAGGGGCATGGACGAGGGGGCAGCTTATTTTTATTCAGACAGTGTTTTTTAAGGTGTCCTTGTAGGTGGCACTGGAAGAAAGCCCTATTAGACATTCGATTTGCTCAGGCTTTCACTGTTTTAGAGCCTCCAAAGTCCGCTTGCCTGAGGGCCATGACTAAAGCAGTGGCCTTCTTTTTATCCCGTTTGTCCCATTCCACCTGCTCCTCCTGATCTCTATTATAAAAAACCGAGGTTGCCAAGTTCAATAGGGTTCCTAAGTTTTGCTCTGGGCCTAAGGTAGACTTTTGAAGTTTTTTTTTGTTTTTTTTTTTTTGAGACGGAGTCTCGCTCTGTCGCCCAGGCTGGAGTGCAGTGGCGTGATCTCGGCTCACTGCAAGCTCTGCCTCCCGGGTTCATGCCATTCTCCCGCCTCAGCCTCCAGAGTAGCTGGGACTACAGGCGCCCGCCACCACGCCCGGCTAATTTTTTGTATTTTTAGTAGAGATGGGGTTTCACCGTGTTAGCCAGGATGGTCTCAATCTCCTGACCTTGTGATCCACCTGCCTCAGCCTCCCAAAGTGCTGGGATTACAGGCGTGAGCCACCGTGCCTGGCCTGAAGTTCTTTTTTAATGTCTGCAGCTGACTGAGTGATAAACTTATCCTTTAAGATTAGTTGGCCTTTAATAGAGTTAGGTGACAAAGAGGTATGCTTTCTCAATACCTCCCTTAGTCTCTCCAGAAAGGCCATAGGATTTTCTTTCTTTCCCTGTGTTATGGTGGACATCATTGAATAATTTATAGGCTTTCTCCTAGTTTTTTTTAGTCCTTCTAGCATGCAAGTTAGTAAATGTCTGCGGCACCAATCTCCATGTTCTGATTCTGTGTCCCAATGAGAGTCTACACTGGGAACTGCCTGCTGTCTGGTGGGGAATTATTCTTTTTTCTCTGTTGTCATCCTATCATTGATCTGACTGAGATCCCAGAGATCGCCAAACTCTTGGGCTGCAGTTATGGCAGCACTTTTCTTATTTAGGGTTAGTGTCTGATCTAGCAGTAACATTATATCTCTCCACGTCAGATCAAAGGATGGTCCTAGCCCTTGTAAAACATCAATATAGCCATCAGGGTTATCTGATAATTTACCTAGGTCTGTTTTAATTTGCTTCAAGTCTGAGAGGGAAAAAGGTAATGCACCCTGACTGGGCTGAATTCTCCAGAATACATCTTAGGGGCATTTTTGCCTTGGGGGAAACGTTTCCTAACTGAAAAAAGTACATAGGGATGCCAGCACCCCTAGTCATTTTCTGATGAGCGTTAGTCCTAGAGCGTTCTCTATGGTCCTAATGCTTATTCCTTTCCAGGGTGTGTAACCACCCATGGACCTCTGCTTATGGGATTAGTTACATTTACTGATGTAGCAGTCCTGCACCCCTTTTTCTGCTTTTCTTGACCACAAAGAAAGGGTTCCAGGCTGCTGGATTCTAGTGGTCCTTTACCAGCGTGCCCAACATTGCCTTTGTGCTCTGGGGTGAGTCCTAGAGCTGGGCTGGGTTCCTGAGTATTTCATAACCCAGCTGCCCCATTAAGATGTATTCCCATAAACAACAGTTCTTATGCAAATTTGTTTCAGAGAGGGTGTAGGTAACCTTTTGAGTCAGGATTGAGATAGAGTTGTTTTTGTTTTTATTCTGTAAGTGCTTTAAGGCTTGGCTGAGTGCAAACAGCTTGCAGGTTTCAGCAGATCAATTATTAGGCAATTTTCCTAACTCTGCTTTTACAAGAGTTTCCCTATTAATTACTGAATACCTATTGTGTTTTTTTCCTTAATCACCTGGGAGGAACCATCTATCCTCCTTTTCTGAAGGGAGTTCCTCCCAGGTCTGGTCGGACCTTTGTATGGTAATTAAGATTTAAATCCTCTGTTAGGAAGTCTGCTCGGTTAAGGGAATTTTCAGTGGTCAGTGTTAAATCACCTTTTTTCTAACAGAATAGCCCCATAATTTAAGGTTTTTGAGTTAGTAAGCTACCTTTTTGCTTTTTTTGACTTAGGATAGTTCTGAACTGGTGAGGTGTGCTCACAATGAGGTTTCCCCTAAAAGTTATTTTTTTACTTTCTTCTACTAGCAAAGCAGTTGCCGCTACAGATTAAATGCATTTGGGCCATCCACGGGTTACTGGGTTAAGGATTTTTGATAGGAAGGCTATGGGTTGTCAGTGGCCTCAGTCCTTTTGGGCTATGCCCTTGTTTATACTGACAACAAAGTGGTATTGGAGTGTTATAGGATCCCAGAGAAGACCTCCAATGATCAGTTATAGGTTTTAAATTTACCCTGGCTATTAAAGGAATAGGGTACACTGTTTTTTCTTTACTACTTCTTTTCTTTCTCTCTCTCTCTCCCCACTCTTTGTCTCTCTCTCCTCTCTGTCTCTCTCTCTCCTCTTTCTGTCTCCTGTTTTTTTCTCTCTCTCCTCTCTGTCTCTCTCTCTTTCTCTCTCTCTCTCTTCTCTATCTCCTTGTAGATGGATTTTGGAAACACAGTGGAAGGACGTTCGCTTGTTGCCCCCATTTGCCACTATAGGAATACGCGCCTCCCTTTAATTTACTCAATTCATTTTCATCCTGATCTATTATGTTGTGGTAGATCCAGTTCCAGTTGTTAAAATACTGGGTTATCAGTTCTAAGGCCCTGGAAGGGTGGTGGGGAACAGGTCTCACATAACTGCCCATGTCGAGAGCTGTATACCTAAATTGGAGGGACATCAGGGACAAGACTCCCTGGGTTCATAGCTTAGATGCCTAAGGATGCAGCATAGAGCTTCTTTAGATCCCTTTGGAGATACAACTTGCTAGAGGGAATGAAAGTCTGAACCATTAGTACCTAGAAGGCAGGGGTTGAAGGAAGTAGATTCAGAGGTAAGGATAATTTGGGGGCTACACTTTCAAGAAAGTCGTGGTCGGGACCCAGGAGGTATGGGTCAGAAGGAAAGGTGGGACGCACACATGGGCAACTGGTTGAATAGAGACTTCTGGCTGTGCCATGATCTCAACTGGCTAATGCCAGGAGTTCGGGATGACAGCTTTCTGCCACTAGTCAGCCCTTGGCTTCCCCAGGAAAACTGTGAAAGTAGAAGCTGGTTCCAGGCAGACCAACGCTCCCAACCCAGAAGGTTGGGGGTTGTTAGAAAGCCCTTCCCTAGACAGCCTCACACCTGAGTCTTAAGTCCGGCAGCCACGCTACTGTTTTTAACTGGCCGACAAGTGCCCAGTATTTTCCTCCAATTCTAAGGAAGGATAGGACAGAATAGCAAGTGAAAGTGGTCTGATATCACTCACTGCTTTGGAGAATCCCCATATGGGCCACCAAACATTACGGGGGGTGGTAGGGGTCTTTGTTCTTAGAGCTCCCAAGATGTGACGAGCCTCTCTCAAGATGGGGGCGGGCTGTTTCCAAGATGGCAGCAAGCCTTTTGTTCTCTGACCAGGGGTTTTTGGCCTCATGGATTCCAAGGAATGGAACCTTGGGCAATGCGGTGAGTGGTATAGCTCTATTAGAAGCTGTGGGTCACGTAAGAGAACTGTGGAACCCAGCAACTAGTGTTCAGCTCGATTAGGACGAACCCTGGGCCCTTAGCCATGCAGGAACAATGGTGAGCCTCTAGCCCAATTGGGAGCAGCAATGGGTGTCTCGCTGGATCAGAAGCACAGCAGACACCCTGCTGGATCTGGAGGGGTGGAAGTCAGTGGCGGGTCTGTGACGGTGGCAAACAGCAGTGCTAGATGGCGAGCAAAAGCTCAGCTCGAGCCGTAACAAACATGGACCAAAAGAGTGTGCAGTTGCAAGATTTAATAGAGTGAAAACAGAGCTCCCATACAATGGGAGGGGACCCAAAGGGGGTTGCTGCTCCCTGCTGGAATGCCTGGGTTTATATCCTGATCATTGTCCCTCCTCCTGTGCTCTCAGGCGATATATGATTTGACTATTTCTTTACCTCCTGCTTTAGCCTAATTTGTATTTTAGTGAGCCCTCTTTACTACCTGATTAGTTGGGTGTGAGCTGAGTTACAAGCCCCATGTTTAAACGTAGATGTAGTCACCTTTCCCAGCTAGGCTTAGGAATTCTTAGTCGGCCTACGAAACCCAGCTAGTCTTGTCTCTCAAAGGGATCGCCCCGTGGGACAAAATAATCTGAACAATAGCCCTTGATCCCCAAATCTTCCCTTTGACATAATCTACCCAAATGAAAAGGAAACAGAAAAACAATTCTGGTAATATAACAAAACAAGGTTCTTTAACACTCCCCAAAAGATTACACTAGTTCACCCGCAATGGATCCAAACCAAGAAGAAATCCTTGAATTGCCAGAAAAAGAATTGTGAAGTTCGATTATTAAGCTTCTCAAGGAGTCACCAGAGAAAGGGGAAGTTCAACTTAAAGAAATTTAAAAAATGATACAGGATATGGATGGAAATATCTTCAGAGAAACAGATAGCATAAATAAAAAACAATCACAACTTCTGGAAATAAAGGACAAACTTAGAGAAATGCAAAATACACTAGAAAGTCTCAGTGATAGAATTAAACGAATAGAAGAAAGAACTTCAGAGTTTGAAGACAAGGCTTTTGAATTAACTCAATCCAATAAAGACAAAGAAAAAAAGAATTAAAAAAGTGAGCAAAGCCTCAAAGAAGTTTGGGATTATGCTAAATGACCAAACCTAAGAATATTTGGTATACCTGAGGAAGAAGAGAAATCTAAAAGTTTGGAAAACGTATTTGAGGGAATAATCAAGGAAAACTTCCCTGGCCTTGCCAGAGATCTAGACATCCAAATACAAGAAACTCAAAGAACACCTGGGAAATTTATCGCAAAAAGATATTCACCTAGGCACATAGTCATCAGATTATCTAAAGTCAAGATGAAGGAAAGAATCTTAAGAGTTGTGAGGCAAAAGCACCAGGTAACCTATAAAGGAAAACCTATCAGATTAACAGGAGATTTTTAGCAGAAACCCTGCAAGCTTGAAGGGATTGGAGTCCTATCTTTAGCCTCCTTAAACAATTATCAGCCAAGAATTTTGTATCCAGTCAAACTAAGCTTCATAAACAAAGCAAAGATACAGTCTTTTAAAGACAAATGCTGAATTTGCTGCTACCAAGCTACTATAAGAACTGCTAAAAGGAGCTCTAAATCCTGAAACAAATGCATGAAATACACCAAAATAGAACCTCTTTAAAGCATAAATCTCACAGGACCTATAAAACAATAAAACAATGAAAAAAAACAACAAGCTATTCAGGCAACAAGTAGCACAATGAATAGAATAGTACCTCACTTCTCAGTACTAACATTGAATGTAAATGGCCTACATGCTCCAGTTAAAAGATACAGAATGTGGCAAAATGGATAAGAATTCACCAATTAAGTGTCTGCTATTTTCAAGAGACTCACCTAACACATAAGCACTCATATAAACTAAAGGTAAAGGGGTAGAAAAAGATATTCCATGCAAATGGATGCCAAAAGCGAGCAGGAATAGCTGTTCTCATTTCAGACAAAACAGACTTTAAAGCAACAATAGTTAAAAAAGACAAAGAGGGATATTACATAATGATAAAAAGGACTGGTCCAACAGAAAAATATCACAATCCTAAATATATATGTACCTAACACTGGAGCTTTCAAATTTATAAAGCTATTACTATTAGACCTAACAAATGAGATAGACAGCAACACAGTAATTGTGGGTGACATGGTTTGGCCCTGTGTTCTCACCCAAATCTCATCTAGAATTGAAATCCCTACAATCCCCATGTGTTGAGGGAGGAACCAGGTGGGAGGTGATTGGATCCTGGGGACAGTTTTCCTCATGCTGTTCTCCTGATAGTGAGTGAATTCTCATGAGATCTGATGATTTTATAAGGCAGTTTTCTCTGCTCTTGTTTGCTCTTTCTCTCCTGCTGCCTTGTGAAGAAGGACACGTTTGCTTCCCCTTCTGCCATGATTGTAAGTTTCCTAAGGCCTCCCCAGCAATGCATAACTATGCTTTAATTAAACTTCTTTTCTTTATAAATTACCTGGTCTCTGGCAGTTTTTATAGCAGTATGAAAACAGACTAATATAGTGGGGGACTTCAGTACTCCACTGGCAGCACTAAACAAATCATCAAGACAAAATCTACAAAGAAACAATGGACTGGGGCTGGGCGCGGTGGCTCATGCCTGTAATCCCAGCACTTTGGGAGGCCGAGGCGGGCAGATCACGAGGTCAGGAGATCGAGACCATGGTCAAACCCCATCTCTACTAGAAATACAAAAAGTTAACTGGGTGCAATGGTGGGCGCCTGTAGTCCCAGCTACTCAGGAGGCTGAGGCAGGAGAATGTCGTGAACCCAGGAGGCAGAGCTTGTAGTGAGCCAAAATCATGCCACTGCACTCCAGCCTGGGCGGCAGAGTGAGACTCCGTCTCAATAAAAAAAAAAAAAAAAAAAAAAAAAAAAAGAATGGACTTAAACTATACCTTAGGACAAATGGACTTAAGAGATATTTACAGAACATTCTATCCAATGAGTGCAGAATATACATTCTATTCATCAGCACATGGAACATTCTCCAAGATAGACCATATGATAGGCCACAAAACAAGTCTCAATAAATATAAGAAAATTGAAATTATATCAAGTACTCTTTTATACCACAGGGGAATAAAATTGGAAATCAAAAGGAACCCTCAAAGCCATGCAAAGACATGGAAATTAAATAACCTGCCCCTGGATGATTGTTGGGTCAATAACAAAATCAAGATGGAAATTAAATTCTTTGAACTGAACTATGGTAGTGACCCAACCTATGAAAATCTCTGGGATACAGCAAAAGCAGTACTAAGAGGAAAATTCATTGTATTGAATGGCTACATATAAAAATCTGAGAGAGCACAAATAGACAATCTAAGGTCACACCTCAAGGAACTAGAGAAGGAAGAACAAACCAAAACCCAGCAGAAGAAAAGAAATAACAAAGATCAGAGCAGAACTAAATGAAATTGAAACACAAAAATATACAAATGATAAACAAAACAAAAAGCTGGTTCTTTGGAAAGATAAACAAAATCAATAGACCATTAGTAAGATTAACCAAGAAAAGAGAGACGATCCAAATAAGCTCAGTTAGAAACAAAATGGGAAATATTACAACTGATACCACGTAAATACAAAAGATCATTCAAGGCTACTAGGAACACCTTAATGTGCACAAACTAGAAAACCTAGAGGAGATGTATAAATTTCTGAAAATATATAACCCTCCTAGATAAAACCAGGAAGAAATAGAAACTCTGAACAGACCAGTAGCAAGCAGCGAGATTCAAATGGTCAGAAAAAAATAGCCAGCAACAACAAAAAGTCTAGGACCAGAAGGATTCACAGCTGAATTCTATCAGATATTCAAGGAAGAATTGGTACCAATCCTATTGACGTATTTCAAAATATAGAGAAAGAGCGAATCCTCCCTAAATCATTCTATGAAGCCATTATCACCCTGATATCAAACCAGGAAAGGATATAACAAAAAAAGAAAACTATAGACCAATATCCCTGATGAACATAGATACAAAAATCCTCAACAAAATACTACCTAACCGAATCCAACAGCATATCAAAAAGATAATCCACCATGGTCAATTGGGTTTCATACCAGGGATGCAGGGATGGTTTAACATCTGCAAGTCAATAAATGTGATATACCACATAAACAGAATTAAAAACAAAAATCATGATCATCCCAATAGACACAGAAAAAGCATTTGACAAAATCCAGCATCACTTTGTGATTGAAATCTTCATCAAAATCAGCCTAGAGGGGATGTACCTTAAGGTAATAAAAGCCATCTATGACATACCCACAGCCAACACTATACTGAACAGGGAAAAGTTGAAAGCATCCCCCCTGAGAACCAGAAAAAGACAAGGATGCTGACTTTCACCACTTCTGTTCAACATAGTACTGGAAGTCCTAGTTGGAGCAATCAGACAAGAGAAAGAAATAAAGGCCTCCAAATTGTTAAAGCGGAAGTCAAACAGTCACTGTTTCTTGATGATATGATCGTATACATAGAAAACCTTAAAGACTCATCCAAAAAGCTCCTGGAACTGATCAATGAATTCAGTAAAGTTTCAGGATACAAAATTAATGTACACAAATCAGTAGCACTGCTATACCCCAACAGTGACCAAGCTGAGAATCAAATCAATAACTCAATTCCTTTTACGATAGTACCCCCCGCCAAAAAAAAAAGAAAAAAAAACACCAAAAAACTTAGGGAATATACCTAATTGAGAAGGGGAAAGACCTCTACAAAGAAAACTACAAAACACTGCTGAAAGAAATCACAGATGACACAAACAAATGGAAACACATTCCATGCTCACGGATGGGTAGAATTAACATTGGAAAAATGACTGTACTACCAAAAGCAATCTACAAATTCAATGCAATTCCCATTAATACACCACCATCATTCTTCACAGAACTAGTAAAAACAATCCTAAAATTTATGTGGAACCAAAAAAGAGTCCACATAGCCAAAGCAAGGCTAAGCAAAAGGAACAAATCTGGAAGTATTACATTGCCTGACTTCAAGCTATGCTATAAACCTATAGTCACCAAAACAGCATGGTATTGGTATGAAAATAGGTGCATAGAGCAATGGAACAGAATAGAGAACCCAGAAATAAAGTGAAATACTTACAGCCAACTGATCTTCAACAAAGCAAAGAAAAACATAAAGTGGGGAAAGGACACCCTATTCAACAAATGGTGCTGGGATAATTGGCAAGCCACATGTAGGAGAATGAATCTGAATCCTCATCTCTCACCTTATGCAAAAATCAACTCAAGATGTATTAAAGACTTAAATATAAGACCTGATATCATAAAAATCGCAGAACATCGAAAAAACCCTTCTAGATATTGGCTTAGACAAAGACTTCATGACCAAGAATCCAAAAGCAAATGCAACAAAAACAAAGACAAATAAATAAATAGATGGGACTTAATTAAACTAAAAAGCTTCTGCATAGCAAAAGAAATAATCAGCAGAGTAAACAAACAACCCACAGAGTAGGAAAAAAATGTTCACAAAGTATGCACCCGACAAAGGACTAATATCCACAATCTACAAGGAACTCAATCAAACCAGCAAGAAAAAAACAAACAATCCTATCAAAAAGTGGGCTAAGGACATGAGTAGACAATTCTCAAAAAAAGATATGCGAATGGCCCACAAACACATGAAAAAATGGTCAACATTACTAATGATCAGGGAAATGCAAATCAAAACCACAATGTGATACCACCGTACTCCTGCAAGACTGACCATTAAAAAAAAAAAAGATGTTGGTATGGATGTGGCAAAAAAGGAACACCTTTAGACTGCTGGTGGGAATGTAAACTAGTACAACTATGGAAAACAGTGTGGAGATTCCTTAAAGAACTTAAAGTAAATCTGCCATTTGATCCAGCAATCCCACAACTGGGTATCGACCCAGAGGAAAGGAAGTCATTATACGAAAAAGACACTTGCACACACATGTTTACAGCAGCACAATTTGCAGTTGCAAAAATATGGAACCAGCCCAAATGCCCATTAATCAATGAGTGGATAAAGAAAATGTGGTATGTATGTGTGTGTATATATATATATATATATATACCATAGAATACTACTCCACCATAAAAAGGAACAAAATAATGACATTTGCAGCAATCTGGATGAAATTGGAGACCATTATTCTAAGTGAAGTAACTCAGGAATGAAAAACGAAACATTGTGTGTCCTCACTTATAAGTGGGAGCTAAGCTATGAGGATGCAAAGGCATAAGAATGATATGATAGATTTTGGGGACTTGGGGAATGGGTGGGGAGGTGATGAGGGATAAAAGATTACACATTGGTTACAGTGTACGCTGCTCAGGTGATGGGTGCACCAAAATCTCAGAAATCATCACTAAAGAACTTATTCATGTAACCAAACACCACCTGTCCCTCAAAACTTATTGAAATAATAAATAAATAAATAAAAAGCATTCTACAAAAAAGAAACCTTAAAAACTGAGTTCTTAGCCATGATGGGATAAGGGGTTGGACAAGTCTCAATATGTCCCTTCCTTAGTAACCTTTAACCAGATTTCTTTCCTAAGGAATAAGCAGAAACCAGCTCTGGAAGACAAGAAACAGATGACTCAATGCTTTATCATCTTAAGCCAGTCATCTGAGGCTGTGACTGGACGCTTCCTACTTTTTTTTGCAATTTCACAATACATCCCTTGCTAAAAACTGACACCATCTCCAGACCGGTTTTGGCTGACTGGTGGAGGATACATGGTGATGGTTTTGTGTCCTTTGTTTCATTTTTTGACATCAATGGGCTGAAAACTCCATCTTCAGATCATGCTAATGCCACCATTTTTTGAACATGCAGCCCATGAAAGGTGCATGAAGCTCAATTGCACATGTGCATATTTCTCCTTTCATAAATATTCATGACTTTTCCTTTAGCTTATGAAATATGCATATTTGGCTACCTCGCTCAGCATAAATTCCTGTTCCCTTTACCCCTCCCTCAAAGTGCTTGCTCTCAGCTGCTGCTGGAGGCTTTGCTTCCCAACCTGTGGGATGGCTAGCCTACAGGCTGAAACCCTTTATGAGAAATAAAGCTCTTGTTTTCTTTTTCCTTTTTTTTTTTTTGAAACGGAGTTTTGCTCTTATTGCCCAGGCTGGAGTGCAATGGCACGATCTCAGCATACCACAACCTCCACCTCCCGGATTCAAGCAATGCTCCCGCCTCAGCCTCCCAAGTAGCTGAGATTACAAGCACATGCCACCATGCCTGGCTAATTTTTGTATTTTTAGTAGAGACAGGGTTTCACCATGTTAGTCAGGCTGGTCTCGAACTCCTGACTTTGTGATCTGCCCGCCTCGGCCTCCCAAAGTGCTAGGATTACAGGCATGAGCCACCATGCCCGGCTGAAGCTCTTCTTTTCAAATTTATCCACCTCATCGTTTTTAAGTTGGCACAATCCACACCTGGTTATTGCAGCTGTTATAAAAGAAACCAGTTGTCATTTTCATCATTCATCCTGGGAAATTTGTTTGCCAGATCCACCTTTTTTAGTTTCCCTATTACCACAGGTGACAGTTTTACTGAAATTTATGCCACTGTGCAACACAGATTTTTTTCTCCACCTTCCATACTGTTCCACAACAATTTCCTTACTGTTCTTTCAACCTCTATTAAGAAGTCCTTCTGAGGCCCTTCATGCATCCATTTCACTGCCCGATCCTGTTGGAGATGCCACAAATTTCTTTTCTAGTTATGTGTTGTGTAATAAAACTATGTCAAACTTAGTGGATTAAAATAACCATTGTAGTTTTTTTTTTTTTTTTAGATGGAGTCTCGCTCTGTTGCCCAGGTGGAAGTGGTGCAGTGGTGCAATCTCAGCTCACTGCAACCTCCGCCTCCCGGGTTCAGGAAATTCTTCTGTCATTGCCTCCCGAGTAGCTGGAATTACAGGCACACGCCACCATGTGCGGCTAATTTTTGTATTTTTAGTAGAGACGGGATTTCACGATGTTGGCCAGGCTGGTCTCGAATTCCTGACCTCAGGCAATCCACCCACCTTGGTCTCCCAAAGTGCTGGGATTACAGGTGTGAGCCACTGTGCCAGCCCATTGTAGTTTTTACATAATTGTATGGATCAGGAATTTTGGAAGGTTGCTTAGGTGGGCATCAGCTGCGGCTGCTGAGGCTGCAGAATCCACCTCTAGGAATATTTGTTTATTTGCAGATCTGGAATTTTTTTTTTTTTTCCATAATTTTTTTTTTATTATACTTTAGGGTTTTAGGGTACATGTGCACAATGTGCAGGTTTGTTACATATGTATCCATGTGCCATGTTGATTTCCTGCACCCATTAACTCATCATTTAGCATTAGGTGTATCTCCTAATGCTGTCCCCGCCCCCCCCCCCCCCCACCCCACAACAGTACCCGGAATGTGATGTTCCCCTTCCTGTGTCCATGAGTTCTCATTGTTCAATTCCCACCTATGAGTGAGAACATGCGGTGTTTGGTTTTTTGTCCTTGCGATAGTTTACTGAGAATGATGTTTTCCAGTTTCATCCATGTCCCTACAAAGGACACGAACTCATCATTTTTTATGGCTGCATAGTATTCCATGGTGTATATGTGCCACATTTTCTTAATCCAGTCTATCGTTGTTGGACATTTGCGTTGATTCCAACTCTTTGCTATTGTGAATAGTGCTGTGATAAACATACGTGTGCATGTGTCTTTATAGCAGCATGATTTATAGTCCTTTGGGTATATACCCAGTAATGGGATGGCTGGGTCAAATGGTATTTCTAGTTCGAGATCCCTGAGGAACCGCCACACTGACTTCCACAATGGTTGAACTAGTTTACAGTCCCACCAACAGTGTAAAAGTGTTCCTATTTCTCCACATCCTCTCCAGCACCTGTTGTTTCCTGATTTTTTAATGATGGCCATTCTAACTGGTGTGAGATGGTATCTCACTGTGGTTTTGATTTGCATTTCTCTGATGGCCAGTGATGATGAGCATTTCTTCATGTGTTTTTTGGCTGCATAAATGTCTTCTTTTGAGAAGTGTCTGTTCATGTCCTTTGCCCACTTTTTGATGGGGTTGTTTGTTTTTTCCTTGTAAATTTGTTTGAGTTCATTGTAGATTCTGGATATTAGCCCTTTGTCAGATGAGTAGGTTGCAAAAATTTTCTCCCATTTTGTAGGTTGCCTGTTCACTCTGATGGTAGTTTCTTTTGCTGTGCAGAAGCTTTTTAGTTTAATGAGATCCCATTTGTCAATTTTGGCTTTTGTTGCCATTGCTTTTGGTGTTTTAGACATGAAGTCCTTGCCCACGCCTATGTCCTGAATGGTATTGCCTAGGTTTTCTTGTAGGATTTTAATGGTTTTAGGTCTAACATTTAAGTCTTTAATCCATCTTGAATTAATTTTTGTATAAGGTGTAAGGAAGGGATCCAGTTTCAGCTTTCTACATATGGCTAGCCAGTTTTCCCAGCACCATTTATTAAATAGGGAATCCTTTCCCCATTTCTTGTTTTTGTCAGGTTTGTCAAAGATCAGATAGTTGTAGATATGCGGCATCATTTCTGAGGGCTCTGTTCTGTTCCATTGATCTATATCTCTGTTGTGGTACCAGTACCATGCTGTTTTGGTTACTGTAGCCTTGTAATATAGTTTGAAGTCAGGTAGCGTGATGCCTCCAGCCTTGTTCTTTTGGCTTAGGATTGACTTGGCAATGCGGGCTCTTTTTTGGTTCCATATGAACTGTAAAGTAGTTTTTTCCAATTCTGTGAAGAAAGTCATTGGTAGCTTGATGGGGATGGCATTGAATCTATAAATTACTTTGGGCAGTATGGCCATTTTCACGATATTGATTCTTCCAACCCATGAGCATGGAATGTTCTTCCATTTGTTTGTATCCTCTTTTATTTCATTGAGCAGTGGTTTGTAGTTCTCCTTGAAGAGGTCCTTCACATCCCTTGTAAGTTGGATTCCTAGGTATTTTATTCTCTTTGAAGCAATTGTGAATGGGGGTTCACTCGTGATTTGGCTCTCTGTTTGTCTGTGATTGGTGTACAAGAATGCTTGTGATTTTTGTACATTGATTTTGTATCCTGAGACTTTGCTGAAGTTGCTAATCAGCTTAAGGAGATTTTGGGCTGAGACCATGGGATTTTCTAGATATACAATCATGTCATCTGCAAACAGGGACAGTTTGACTTCCTCTTTTCCTAATTGAATACCCTTTATTTCCTTCTCCTGCCTGATTGCTCTGGCCAGAACTTCCAGCACTATGTTGAATAGGAGCGGTGAGAGAGGGCATCCCTGTCTTGTGCCAGTTTTCAGAGGGAATGCTTCCAGTTTTTGCCCATTCAGTATGATATTGGCTGTGGGTTTGTCGTAGATAGCTCTTATTATTTTGAGATATGTCCCATCAATACCTAATTTATTGAGAGTTTTTAGCATGAAGGGTTGTTGAATTTTGTCAAAAGCCTTTTCTGCATCTATTGAAATAATCATGTGGTTTTTGTCTTTGGTTCTGTTTATATGCTGGATTACATTTATTGATTTGCGTATGTTGAACCAGCCTTGCATCCCAGGTATGAAGCCCACTTGATCATGGTGTATAAGCTTTTTGATGTGCTGCTGGATTCGGTTTGCCAGTATTTTATTGAGGATTTTTGCATCAATGTTCATCAAGGATATTGGTCTAAAATTCTCTTTTTTGGTTGTGTCTCTGCCTGGCTTTGGTATCAGGACGATGCTGGCTTCATAAAATGTGTTAGGGAGGATTCCCTCTTTTTCTATCGATTGGAATAGTTTCAGAAGGAATGGTACCAGTTCCTCCTTGTACCTCTGGTAGAATTCAGCTGTGAATCCATCAGGTCCTGGACTCTTTTTGGTTGGTAAGCTATTGATTATTGCCACAATTTCAGAACCTGTTATTGGTCTATTCAGAGATTCGACTTCTTCCTGATTTAGTCTTGGGAGGGTGTATTTGTCGAGGAATTTATCCATTTCTTCTAGATTTTCTAGTTTATTTGCATAGAGGTGTTTGTAGTATTCTCTGATGGTAGATTGTATTTCTGTGGGATCGGTGGTGATATCCCCTTTTTCATTTTTTATTGCATCTATTTGATTCTTCTCTCTTTTCTTCTTTATTAGTCTTGCTAGCGGTCTATCAATTTTGTTGATCTTCTCAAAAAAACCAGCTCCTGGATTCTATGCCATGTTTCCTGACAGGAGCAGAACCTATCTTCAGACCTGAAACACTTCTCCTTTTATAGTCCCTATACGAGGAATGGAGGACAATGAAAGACAAATAAGTTTGTGGTGACTTTATGAGTTTTGAGGTTAATATCAACATATAAAATTAAGTTCCATAGAATGAGGGGGAGAGTGCAGCCTTTGAAATACATCTAAAATTCTTCCACGTTCTCTGAGTGTAGCAAATTAATATTTTTAGTTATCAGTTAGATGATCAATCATCTTTCATTTTATTAAGTAAGATCTTAAAAAAGAAGAGAGCATTTTACAAGACTCCGGTTCATTAGATCTAACACAATTCAACAAGTGTCTTCACAGTTTTACAGAAATAGAGAAGATGAAGTGGCAGCCTGAGTGCTAGCCCATCTCATCAGATGTCTGTGGCAGGGCGTGGAGGGAAGAGATTCTGTACCAAATGGTTCAGCTGGGATTTTTTTGTAGCAATGTTCAGTTACTATTATTTAAAAGTTGTCCTAATACTAATAGCCTAACATTAATATGTCAGTGGAACTTTCTTGGCCTAAAGCATTTTGAAAATGGAAACATGTAAAATGATACTTATATTGGACCTACAGAATTACCCTTTTTGAGGGGCTGGTGGTGTTTGATGAACTTGTTTCACAAATGTGTTTGATGACTAATAATTTTTCTTTTCTTTTTCTTTTTGTAATTCTTAAAATAATTGGTTTGTCTTTTGGTTTGTTTGGAGCAAACTATACATTTTTTCTTTTTACTATAGCTTTAAAAAGGTGCATTGTATCCTTAGAGAAATCTGTAGGCATGATTTATGTAAGTGCATGTTATAACACTGCTGACAAGGAAAGGTTTCCATCTTTTAAATGTTCTAATAACATAAATCGGTGATTTGTGATTAGCAGATATGGTTCATATTACTTGGTCGAGTAATACATTCTTATGATACCAAGTATGTATATGATTCCTTGAGTTATATGGAATTGAATAAAAATTTTCTTTTTCCTTCAGAAGAACTTCCTCATTGGGTGCTGTCAGCTATGAAGTGTTTGGCAAATTGTAAGTACTAATTATCTGCCAGTTTTGTGAAATTAACAGAAATTAGTGCCCTAAGTTAGAAAAAATTTCTGCTCAATGGCCTGAACATTGATTTGACACCTGTGAGACTGGCTGTTAATTATTTTGGGACTACTGTGCTTTTAATGATAAATTTTTGACTTAGTGAAAGGACTGCATTCTAGAACAGTTTTAAAGGGATTTAGTACTTCTACTTTCTAGTAGATCCATCCACACTAGTTCTAATTGCTTCATCACAGGATGAAGGATGGTTTGGAAGGAGAAGAACCTGCATGTAGAGAAATGAGAAAGACTGTTTCAGTAATTTGGATGTTAGATGAGAGGGCCTGGACCAGGGTGGTCCCTGTGAGGATTTTTATAGGTATATGAAATCCATTTCATAGGCATGTGATTTCCATATCATTGAATATCATAGGCACTGTTAAGGCATTAGTTGTTATATTATCTCAGAAACACTACCATTCTTCTGGGAATTTTCAGAAGGGTTAACCCAAAGAAGGGATTCTAATGCCTTAACCCAAACAAATAATTTTGATGGAAAGAGTTCTAGTTATTTTGGCTGACTGATAATAGTGATATTTGGTCTGGGGTGCCTTTTGAGTCTCACAGATACCACAAGGTAGTAGTTTTTTTTCATTTCTTTTGTACGGGACTAGCATTACAGATATAGGTGTAAATTCCCTTTAAATTCATGAATTAGTAGACCCTAAAATATGGGTTTAACTGGAATTAGTTTTGTTTGAGTATAGAATGAAACTAAAATAACTCTTAAGCTTAATGTGGGGAATCTTAGTGGTAGTATATGGAACATGATCCTATGATTTTGAATAGCCTTTTGAAGATGAATGCTATTCATTCATTCTATACTATCCTTCTGTATATGAATAGTAACCATTAGTTTGTGTGAAGCCCAAGGTTCTCTGAGTTTAACTGTTAACATTTTCATTGGTTTTTGGTTAAAATTTGGAGCCTCTGAGATGCAGAGTACTATGGTCTTTGCTTGGGGAAGTGCTTTTTATTCTTCCTGCTCAGGCATTTGAAGTCAATGAAATTTAAATTACATCTTTGTCTAGGGTTGACAATGATGAGATAGAGAGTATAAATGAGAAGTTAAACTTCCCATTTCCGAACTGGCAAATCAAGGTTTTAGAAGTTCATCAGGCTGGGCGTGGTGGCTCACGCCTGTAATCCCGGCACTTTGGGAGGCCGAGGCAGGTGGATCACGAGGTCAGGAGATGGAGACCATCCTGGCTAACATGGTGAAACCCTGTCTCTACTAAAAATACCAAAAAACATTAGCTGGGCTTGGTGGCGGGCGCCTGTAGTCCCAGCTACTTGAGAGGCTGAGGCAGAAGAATGGCGTGGACCCAAGATCGTGCCACTACACTCCAGCCTGGGTGACAGAGCAAGACTCCGTCTCAAAAAAAAAAAAAGAAGTTGATCAGCTAGGAATGAACATGGGAAGCTAGTATAACCCATCTAGCCTGTAATATATATAGTAAGATGATTATGATGTTGAATTTTCAATGATTACTGAAATGTAGTAAAGAACATAATTTTCCCTCAAGCAGCATGTGCACCTAAAGCCAAAAAACTTCTGCAGAAAGCTTAGAATAACTGGAATTTCTTATCAATGGAGAGCAAAGATGTGAGGGGTGAATTACTAATCATCTTCATGCGTGTGAGGTGACGTGATACTAGGTGGCAAGTGCTGGGAAAAGGGAACTTGTCTCATATGTATCAAGTACTATGCTTTATGAGTGGCTGGCATATCTGTAAAGATGTTTGTTTATGTGTCAAACAAATAAAGGTGGCCAAAGGGCAAGGTTAACCTTTTGAGTAACTTTATAAAATCACTATGTTTTCTGAAATTCCTGTTGACCCTCAGAATTTACTTTGAGTCCACCAAAGTCACGACCTGTTTCTTGTCCGTCCTATTCTTAGTAAGTCCCAATTTGTGTTTCAGTCATCTAAAAGGGAACAGAAAGGATAGGCTGATTGTATGGTATTTTGAAGGCCTATTGCCTCCTTTTCTGAAGGAGGTGCTGCTCACCTCTTTCTCTTCAGGCCCATCTGTGTTTATTGTCACACCCGTGTGCACATGGGCCTGTATACATTCATTGTTGGCCAGCCTCAATGCTGGCTACATAAATGCAAAACCAAGTTAACTGTATTTTTCTTCTTTGCGCATGTCCAGGATTCAATAAAAAATAGACACAAAAAAGTCAAAGCATTTCTTTTCCAGAATCAGTCAGGAATAACATTTATAAAAAAAAAAATTTAAATATTATTAAAGTTCAAGATGACTGCAAAAGAAAAGGTCATAAAATATGGCTTCCTCTCATAGGGCTCACCATGCACTGTTTTTTGTTTTTAGGGAAACCTTTAAAAGTTTTTTGCATATTTTTAACAAGGATGCAACTGCTTAGAATGAACCACATACTTATCCTGACAGGGAGTAATTCTAGGCAATGTGTATTGCTTGCTGAGACATATCAACCTAATTATTTTAATTGATTAAGCTTGGGATATGTCAGAGCAGGAGGCAAGCAAAATGGCAGCTACCTTTGCTGCTGGATTCATGCTGTGCCACACGCATAGATATTTCACAATTTTCATTATTTTAGCCAATCAAATTATTTTATAAGAAGATAACAGAATATTGAAAGGTAAGAGAGTCTTTAAGGAGGCCGAAGAGGCCATTTGACCATGTCACAGTGACCTTGAAATGTAAAGACCCAGAATGCTTTACTGTCCTTTTTAGCTTGATCCCCTTTCTTTAGTTATAGAGATTCTGTAGGAAGAATTTCCTTTCAATTTATCTTGGCTGCTGCTTTTGTTCCTCTGGCGGTAGAGGTCTATTTGGGTACAGTTGTTTAGTCTTCTGCTGAGCCAGAACTAGGCAATGAGGATGTGGTCCTTTCTTCCATGCTGTAATGGAAATAGAGAAGGCTGGCTACACTGTTCCTCATGGGACGACTTGCTATTTTCCTCAAGGTACAGGCAGCTCCAGTTCATCTCTCAATTTGGCAGTGTAAATGTGTGGTCTGTGGATGGATTGGTGGAGCAGTTGTTGCCAACTCTGTAGAGAACATTTCTCGTTCCTCTTTGGGCCAGACGCAAGCGGATGTTTTCGTTGCTTGTTGCTGGAGTAGGATATGGTTGGGAGCAGGCTGTTTCAGGGTTTCAATGGTTGCTTCAACTTTGCAGTATGACTTTGCTTGATAAACTGTCTTTTGATGGTTGGTCAGTGATCAAATAAAGAGTTTATAATCAGAGTGAATTAAGACAAAATATAAAATTCCCCTTTAAGGATTTTTTTAAGTTTAAATATGTATTAGTCTGAAATAGAGGCAGAAATTGATTATTTTGCTCAACTCTATGACTGTAGGATTTTATAATAAAACAAGGATGAAATAATGAAAATCTTTAAAAATTGCTTTATACCTTGTCTGTTACATATGTGAGCTATTGTTATCTTGATCAACTTTATTAAGACTAGGATAATGTTGAGTATTTCAAAGAAAATTATTGTTTACATTTAATAAAAATGCCTTTCAGAAGAATGTTTTTTTCTTGAAGGTTTCTTTTAAAATGGAAGTAAGCCAGTGATTGTCTTCATTGTTTTATAATAGATTTCAATTCAGACATAAAGCATATTTGTGTAGGCAAAATGTAAAATGTCTATTTAATTAATATCAATGTAGAATGCCTATTTAATTAATATCAATTTTCCCATAAAAACTTTTCTGTATATGTCAAATATCTGAATATCTGTACATGCCACACATATTCACAGAGAATAATATTTAGAGGTAATTACTCCATTAATATTTCTCTTTCACTCTCTTTTTGAAAATAGGGCCCAACTGTTCTGATTTGAAGCAGCCTACGTACTTGGGATTTGAAAAAGATGTCTTTAAGACCATAGCGGATTACTATGGTCACTTGAAAGAACCTCTGCTTACGTTTCATCTTTTTGATGCTTTTGTCAGTGTACTGGGTAAGTTGGAATATAATGAACATATATCTACATCACTGATATTGAATCATTTCATTTTTCACCATTTTGAAACTTCCATTAGCCAAAGCTCATGCCATTTTAAAAATAAAAACTGATAGAGTATTTGGCATAGCTAGAGTCTTGCTCTGTTGCTCTGCGAAGAAGTAAAAGAAAGTGGTTAAGCTCTATTAAGAAGCACAAAGCAAGGACCAGTAATTTTTGTTTCTTAAGAAAGAATATAATATGTTGTATGTTATTTTTATTCAAAAGACTGTAACTTTATTGGCAGAGGAGAATGTAAGTTTGACATTTACTATTCCTGGCTAAATCTATTATTCTGGCTATGACTTCATGAATAGTCAAGTGTGGGAGGTGTATTTTCATTTAGAAATCTAATTTCTTTTTATAGAAGAAACAGGTTTTTTGTAGGACTTTGTAATTTGAGACATATGAAATAAATATAGTGACTTTATCATTAATTAAAACTTGTAGCTATTCCTCATATAAATTTATACTTCAGAATTTACACTGAAAGGAACATGGTAGAAAGGAAAAAAATCAACATTATTGTTATAGTTCATTCTTATATTCCTTTATTCTTGGAAATCAGATTTTCTTGTTCTTGTAATTGTTCATTAAGTATTATTGTTTTCTTGTCAAAAGAGCTTTAAGGACGAAATTATTGTGTGGGTATCATATTCTATTAGGTAAAGTTGTAGGAATTAGCATACTTTTGTTTTTGAATGTTGTTGGGTTTAACCGCCTTTCCCTTTCCCTTCTTTTCCCTTGCTTACTCTTCCTCCTCCTCCTTCCCTATGTCATTCTTTCATTTTGGAAACTATGGATGCTGCCATTGTATTGTAACAAAGTATCAGCAATATGTGAATAAGTTACCTGATCTCATGAGAAATACTTTGGATTTTATGCTTTTATAGATTTCCTGATAATAACAAAATACAACAATTATCAATCATGTAAATAAGAGTCAGTGTTTTCCCACAGAACAACATTGGAACAAATTAAAAGATTAGGCCTAGTACTGGGTTTTGAGACTACTGGATCTTCTTTGTATTTTGGCTGCAACTAAGGAGAATTGGGGGCCCATGGACTTGTGAGCATCATGGCTAATGATGAATATTTGCTGTTGCTTAGTATGCTTACGGACTAATTGGGTAGATTCCTATTACAGCAACTGTATTAGGAATTGCATTGCTATGGAGAAATACCTGAGACTTGGTAATGTATAAAGAAAAGAGGTTTAATTGGCTCATGGTTCTACAGACTGTTCAAGAAGCATGGCAGTGTCTGCCTCTGGGGAGTCCTAAGGGAGCTTTTACTCATGGCAGGAGGCAAAACGGGAGCAGCCATCTTACATGGCAGGAGCAGGACCAAAAGGATTAGGGGAGGTGCTACACACTTTAAAATAACTAGATCTTGGAAGAACTCACAGTTGCAACAGTGTCACCAAGGGGGATGGTGCTAAGCCATCAGAAACTGCCCCCACGATCCAATCACCTCCCAACATGCCCCACCTCGAACACTGGAGATTACCTTTCAACATGAGATTTGGGCAGGGATGCAGATCCAAACCATACCAGCCACTTACTGCCTTTATGCCACTGGTAAAATAAGAGTCCTAAAGATTGTATTAAAAATAACTTCTTGGATTTCATTCTCATTTTCTATTTTTATAATGTTCTATATTAAAAGTATCTGTTTTGGAAACTTTTTCAAAAACAAATTCCAATTTGTATCAGTTATATTTACGATGTCACTGCTCTGTTTTATCACAATTATTCATTTTGATCTCAGCTAGAAATGAAAGCTGACTGTTTCTAAATTAGTATCAGAGTCATCTGCCCTCTAATATATCATCTTTAGAGGCTTCAGGGTGGTAAAGGATGGGCAGATTGGGGGAATTTATTGCCTTTAGGTATCAGCAGGAATGCACTAATGCATATGGATGATAATACATTAACCTTGCCTCATCCAGTCCTTGCCTCAAGTGAATATATTTGAGATATCTTACATCGAAAACTATTTTCTTAGATCCTTACATAGTGGAAGAAGAAAGAAGAAGGCCTTCTAGATACGGAAGACCACAGTTTGTTTATATGTTTAACAAAGATTATCTAACATAGCAATCCTGTTAGAGTCTGTGGAAAAAGGTAAATATCTAGATATGTACGTTGGATCCCAGTGGGGTTGATCCATCCTTTAAACCTTTTACTTTGATTGGAATAGGATATCATTAAAGTATTTTAAAGCAAATAATAAGTCTACTTTGTGTAGAAGCTAAAAATTCTACAATGTTTTCAATGGAAGTGATGTTCAGCTTAGTTAATGAACTTCTTTTGAGGTTTCTTCCTTTGCTTGTGGCATGGTTGGGCTTGGTGGCAAATCTGTATGAAAGCAGTTAGTCATCACTGATACATGAGATACGACATCTAAAGATTCTTTAAAAAAGACTTGGCAGTTTTGGAGATGAAAGACTTATTTGTCACTTATATTAAAAAAATTATTTAATTTGGCCCAGCTGTCTGACCTGCCAGTCAGTATGACTCCATTTTAATTGATCTTCATTTCCAAATAGCAATTCCTTGTAGTGAGATCAGAGCTCATCTGACTCTTGAATGGGGTGATTGAGATAGAGTAGCATTCTTTACTCACACTCCATACCCAACCTAGAATCCGTTGAGATGTGTAGCATGCAATAATTTGGCATATTGAGGAAAAGAGAGAGGCAGATAGGAAGCAGAAAGGGCTACAGGAGCAGGGTAGACTGTTTTGGAAAATTGAGTGACTTGTAGGCCGTATAATCTGAGAACCCACACTGTTCATCTGTAGGCCAAATATGGCCCACATAAATTCACCATGAAAACGTCTGATTTGACCTGTGTTTTTAAAAAGAGAATTCGATTAAATCACCAATCCTTAAGAAATAGGAGATTCACATCAGAATTCATATTTCTGTTTTTTTTTTTTTTTTTAAATTTAGAAGATCTGGCAGCCCTGGGCTTGAATTTTTGGTGATACAAACTGCTGGAGCTGCATCGTTAGTGCTTCCACTAGAAGCAGCAAGTGTTTAAGGAGTGTGAACTCCAATTTGCCAAATCTCTAATACTCCTCATTGCTTCTCAGACTCTGAAGCCAAGTTCACTTGACTCTCTTCAGTTATTTATTTCATTTGTCTGCTCCCATAGGCAGTTGAGCTTGCAACTCCTGGTTTATTTGTTAGGATGCTGGAATACTGAGATAATAGCTCTTTGCTGTTCCCTTTCTCCTAAATGTTAAATATAGAAAATGCCATAGACATTCACTAGATTGATTATGCACTGGTTCATTTAACTCAATAGGTTGAGATCTTCTCCTGTGATTTTTAACCTAGAAACATCCTTAAGGTTAGGGTTTCCATTCATTAGTTCTTTTGTCTAGTGACTTTAAGGAGACCCTCTGGAGCAGTGAAATCTTTGCCTTATTACCTCTCTGCCCTTATGTTCTTCAAGTTATGTCAGGGTCCCTATCCCATGGTAATTCTTAAGGGAAAACAATTTTTTTTTTTTTTTTTTGCAGAGAGTGCCAAGTTTGTGTGCTTGACCAGACAGAGGGCTCTTGCCCATGTTAGTCCAAAGTTCTTGCCAATGGTGCTATCTGCTCTCAGAGCCCAGGGCTTATGGCCGGAGTTTTTTTTTTTTTTTCTCTTGAGATGGAGTTTCGCTCTTGTTGCCCAGGCTGGAAGGCAATGGCACGATCTCGGCTCACCGCAACCTCCATCTTCTGGATTCAAGTGATTCTTTTGCCTCAGCCTCCTGAGTAGCTGGGATTACAGGCATGCACCACCATGCCCGGCTAATTTTGTATTGGCTGGAGCTTTTAAAGATGCAGATGGGCCAAGGTAAGGATGTTGAATTACCTCAAAACATAATGATTGCTGCCTACCATGATTGTCAGAATAAAGTGGAGTTAGGTACTCATTAAAGGTGGAAATTTAGGGAAATGCTTAGGTATTACCTGGCTGTAACTAAATACACAAGCTATTTATTTATTTGTTTGTTTGTTTATTTATTTATTTATTTTGAGACAGAGTCTTGCTCTGTTGCCCAGGCTGGAGTGCAGTGGCACAATCTCGGCTCACTGCAAGCTCCCCCTCCTGGGTTCATGCCATTCTCCTGCCTCAGCCTCTCGAGTAGCTGGGACTACAGGTGCCCACCACCACGCCCAGCTAATTTTTTGTATTTTTAGTAGAGACGGGGTTTCACCGTGTTAGCCAGGATAGTCTCAATCTCCTGACCTCGTGATCCGCCCGCCTCGGCCTCCCAGAATGCTGGGATTACAGGCGTGAGCCACTGTGCCCGGCCTATTTATTTTTATTTTTAAAGAGCGTTTGGCATGATTTATTTCCAAGATTCATGATTGCAGATAATGTGTGGTCAGCAAGTGGTCACAAAGGAAGTCCGCTGTATGTGTCTGACTTGGAAGGAAAAAACACTGATAGGGCAGTGGGTTCTTTGGCTTCCTCATTCAGACCGTGCATGCCAGTGCTTCTCTTTCCTCCTTCTTGGCCCTTGCTTGGTGTCTAGGCAGATTAAATTCTTAGAAGGGTACTGGTCACCCAGAGATTGCAGATGTGCAAAAGTTGGCTTTTAAAGTTTAGTGTCCCATAATTGGATTTTCCACTGCTGCAGACTCTACTGCATGCCACTCTCTGCCATTTGCCTATGCCTGTCCAAAGTTGCCTCTTCTGCATTTTCCTTGGTAGTAGCTTTAAGTCTCTGTCTCACACACCCAACATTGTGCTTCCTGGATTTGTGGGTATAATTTGCGAGTGTAAAGGGGTGCCCTGTACTATCTATTTCTGAGGCATAGTTTCAAATAAAATGGTATTTTATAGCCTGCATTAATGGGAAATTATTTTCAATTAGGATTCTGAGTAATTTACACATAACGTTTATAAAGTGAAGGAAAAATGTCAAGCATTTCACTAACAAATGAAAGCAAAGCTCACAAGACTCTGCCAGAAATGAATTCCAAGAACACTTTCTTTATCATTTCTCCTTTCAGCTCACAAATCTATAGGCTGGTGATTTAGCCTGGGCAGCTCTTCAGGTCTCAGCTGGGCTCACTCCCAGGACTGCAGGCTGTTGGTAGGGGCCTCCCAGGTCTGGAGGTTGGCTGGGGTGACTCAGTTCTGCTCCACATGTCTGCCTCCAGCAGGCCAACCCTGGCATGTTCTCACGGTGAAGGCCGAGCTTCTATTGGAGTACTTGCCTACAGCTGCTCTTTTTTCCCAAGCCTCCAGCATAGCTTTCTTGTGTGCTTCCCAAGTCCACTTCACAGTTTCTCCACAAGAATCCAGTTATTTTACATGGAGTAGAGAGACAGTCTTGTAGATCCTCTCCTTGGCCAGAGGAAGTCACCAGAGTAAGGAAGGAGAGAAGAGGCAAGGAAGGCAGCAGGGCCAGCTCCTCTTGTTAAAGTGTGAACACTAACTGAACAGTACCTACCATAGAGAAGGCAGGAGAGTAACTTCCGGGGTAAGGAGTCCAGGCTCTAGAGAGAAGCAGACATGGATTCCAGTCCTGGCTTCTGCACTGACTGTGGGCAAGTTATTTATCCCCTAGCCTCAGATTCCTCAGAAGTGAAATGGGATAATGCTATTAACTGTTGCCTTAAGGCCTTTGTGAAGTTCAGATACACACAAAGAGCTTGGCACAGCAGCTGGCACACAGCAGGCACTCAAGGAAATGATTGTGGTAGTACTTAGGTGAGGGCATAATGCAGGTTTTAAAATGAATCCCCCAGCCTGTGGCTTATTCTGCTGGACAGGGACAGACATTTCCCCTGACTTCTCTTCACTTCCAGAAGTCCGCCGGCCACTTGCCTCAGTCTCCTGTCCCCAACACCACCACAGCCACCTAAAATTCCAGACCTGGATGCTGCATTATCCCCACAGCTGTGGAGGTCTCCATTTCCCAGGCTGGCTTATATAAAGTGGCGCCAGGGACCCAGCCTAGAGGCACCCCTGCTAGTTTGCCAGTGGTCCCTGGTGGTCAAATGTCCAAGGCCCTGGGTGCTGAGCACTTTGGAGGCCATGGGCCCTTGAAGCAAGGCCTGTGCTGGGCACTGCAGAAGGCAGAGTCCAGGTTGGGAGTAGCCACTGCTGTCCAGCTTTGGTCTTGTGGGGCCAGATGCACCCATGGCTCTTAGGCAGGAGCTGGATATTCTGGGCAAAGTTCCGTGTGGCCGCTGGGCCTGACTTCGCAGAGGGGGCGCTCTGGCCAGATGGGTGGAGGCTGCAGGATTTGGGGCTGGGTGGGACCAGGCTCCAATCAAGGCAGGTGGCCTGGCTGGCTGCTCAGTTCGCAGCAGCCGCCTTTCCCCAGCGTGCCTGTGGTGGTGGCATCAATGATCCTGGCACCTGGGATGATGCCTGGCAGCCGATTTGGGGTGAAGAGTGGCTTCTAGGACACGGGCGTGGAGCGCTCCAGCCAAGCGTTACCATCACCGTGGCCTGTGTGCTCTGAGTGGCCTGGGCTGCCCCGACAGATGGCCTCTTAGTGCCCCTGGTGCCCCAGGTTCAGGCAGAGGGCACAGTGCCCAGGCATGCAGTCTCATAGTGAATTAATGAAACAGCAACAAAATAGACAAATTGTTCCACTGGTCCTTTATATAGGTTTTTTCCAACAGATTTGGAGAGTGAGGGTGTCTCTTCACCCTCATCAGCACAGGACATCATTCATGTTGAACAGTGTTGACATTATGTACACCAGGAATGGGTTTAGTGAATGGGGAGATTCCCAGGATAGCCAGAATGGTTACAAAAATGGCAAAGTTCAGATAATGTGCCCCACTTATTAACTTAGGACAGCCACCAGCCACCAACCAGTTTTCTGTTCTGTGGGTGAACTCTGTGATCCTATGAATAAGGCTGACCACAATTTCAGTGAGACCTTAGAGCCCCATGTTGATTGACTCTTTTGTAGTAGATGGCAAGGAGGAAAATAGCTATAATCGGAGGCCCTGTAATGAGCAATTTATTCCATGTAATAGAAGAGTGGCCCATTTGGAGATAGCTGTGCTAATAGGACCCATACGATGCAAATGAGACTTACCAGGATGAGAAATAACCTGGAGAGTCCTCCTCATCACTTATCCTTTCCAGAATCCACTTGCTTCCCCTGGCAGTTGATGATATATTGCCAGTGCCTTCTTCCTTTTCAGATCTGGTTTCCACATGGTCCTTGCAGGGAGCTGGAGAGTCCTCCCCATCACTTATACTCTCCAGAATCCACTCTGGGTTACATGAAGTTGATGACGTTTGGGAACATGTCATTTCCCTGAGAAGAAATCTTCCTCATTTCTGCTGAGAAGATCCTCAGGAGCAGCTGACAAGTCTTTGTCGTTACAGCTGCCCTCGTAGATGATGTCCAGGGGCTAATCATATTAGTTGATTCTTGAGGCTGCCATTGTCTCTCATGGGACCTTTTCCAATGCCCAGTAATGAGGAAGCTGTTTCAATATTTCCTCAACGGGAAGGTTTTCACTCACTTTTGAGTCTACCTTGACCTCAGATAAGGTCTCCTCCTCTGACCTGTCACCTGGAGGCTCCTCCACCAGGTCTTCAGCCTGAGCTTCAATGAATTGTTCCCCAGGGTGCATTCTGTTATGTGACCAGATGTGGATTTTTTTCACCCACTGCTTGGGGTGGGCAGCGGATTTCTGGACCACTGAAGACACGTTCTCATATTCTCAAGGCAAAATTCTGAAGAAATCATAAAACTGTTCCCACCACAAAATGTTCTTTGTAGGTGGTTCATGTCTGATGCAGTCTTCTAACATTATCCACAATGTAGGGATATTTCTGGCGGTTCACACCCTTTCAATAATAGGAGCACAATACTCTGCTGGGTACAGATGTCTTCAGCAGTAGGAGTTCTTGCACTCATTTGTCTTCTGAGAATATTGTCGAAAATGTGAACACGTCTTTTTGGTTCTCAAAGTCAGCGAGCTGTGGATCAGCTCCCAAGTGCTAAAGAGCCCACAGTTGCAGAGTTCCCGAGTGGGTTGAGTGCACTTTCAGTCTGTGGCTGGTTTTTATTTGTGCCTGCAGAATTTCTTTCATGGCAACCAGAGTTTTGGAAACCTCTATAGCCTTTTCTGCTTCTTTGTTTTGGTTTGTTTTGGTTTTTGGTTAGAAATGCCTTTCTTTTCCAGAACAGTCATGCTTTTCAGGGCCTGCACAGTGCCTGCTGCAGATGTGCAAGGCATCCCAAGAGGAAGCAAAGCCCCCACTGCTTGGTGGGGCCAGGTTGCCTGCTCTTGGTCTCCATGTCCTCCCCTTCCCCGTCCAAGGCCGTCACTGGCTTGGGTTGCTCCCTTGGTCCTTGCAGCCATGCCGAGTGCACATCTCCCAATAGCTCCTACTCTGGGCAAGGAGCTGACTCGGCAGTGGACAAATTGAGGCAACCAAATAATAAACACAAATGGATAGTCAACACATTTTTTAAAGAACATCTGAAAGACAAAGTGGGGAATGGCAAGTCTGTCTCATAAATGATTTTGAGAAAACTGGATAGTCATATAAAGAAGTATAAAGAGGACTGTTATGTTGCACAATACACAAAAATCAACTCAAATTAATGACCTAAACTGAATATCAGAAACGATGAAACTTTTAAAAGAAAACATAGAGTGAATGTATGTTTAGGGAAACTCAAATTTATGCTCATAGGTTGCAAAAAGAAAAATATGAGAAAAACATAGAGGAAAATGATTCTGCCAATAAGTGGGTTGGAAATCATTTTTTCTGTTGTCACAAAAATCATTGCTAACAAAAGCAAAAGTAAGTGTGGGACTATAGAAAACTGACGAGCTTCTGCATAGGAAAGAAAAGAATGAACCAATACAGAAGGCATCCAGTAGATTGGGACAAAATTATGGGGGATTATATATCTGAAAGGGTTGTTATCTAACACGTACAAGAAATTACCACTACTAAGTAGGAAAAAAAACACCACCACAAAACAACAAATAACCAGATGGAAATTGGGCAAAGAACCTGAATAGATGTTTCTGAATAGAAGACATGAATTTAACTACCAGGTAAAAGAAAAGGTTCTCAACATACCTAATCATCAAGAAAATGTATATTAAAGCTCACTGAGATATCTTCTCCACCCTAATTGGAATTAATGTTACAAAAAAGAAACAAATTTTTTTCAATGCAATGATCAGTGTGGAGTTGGACAAAGGGGTACTATTACACTACTACACAATGTAGAGTGGAATTTAAGTCAGTATACACACTATGAAAAACAGTTGGAGGTTGCTCAAAAAATAAAATACAAGTATCATTTGCTGTAGTAATCCTACCACTGAATATACATTTTAAGCAAATGAAATCAGTATATTGAAGAGATAGGTGAAATCCTACATTTCTTGACACATTATTCACAATACTCAAGATGTGGAATCAACCTACCTGTCCATGAACAGTTGAAGAGATAAAGAAAATGCAGTGTATATACACAATGGAATGCTCTTCACCATAAAAAATTCACGGAATCATGTTATTGCAGCAACATGGTGGACAATGTAAGAAAAACTCCCCGGAGAAGCTGTACAGAAGAAGCTGCCTCCTCAGCAGTTAGGGCCAGGGACGGGAGCTGTTTTTTCCCCAGGACAGGGCCGGCCCCAAGTCATCCCAGAGCTGCCATGGCACCCCCTCAGTCGGGTCCTGAGGAATCCTACTTATATCAGTGATCACTAGGATAATCCATAGAACTTTTGGGAAAGAAGTTTAAGACCTTGCTGCCACCATTTCAGCAGGATAAATTCCAACTGGATTAGAAAATGAAATGTTAATAATGCAAATAAATACATATTTATATCTGTATATAAAATACAGTTGATATTTGCCTGGTGTTTAGGTGTCTAAAGGACTTTCTAAGCATAAAAGCAAAAAAGGTCATAGAAATGCTATAGCAGTTTGAGACTCTTTATGCAGGAAAGGGCATCATCATGTGCATGGATGAATCTGTATCTAATTTTAAACAATTTTCAATGGTGCCTGTTTCCTTTTCTTTGAAAATCTCTGGAGAAATAGTTCCTCTTGCTGTGTCTTTCTTTAGGCAAGAATTTTTACTAATTGATGTGTAGTCTGAATCCTGGCTAAGTATAAACCTTTTATTTTTTATACCTGTTCTTAGTGAAAATGAAACTGTGACTTTTTTTTTTTATTCCTTTGGTTGGTCAAAAACTACAATTAACTCTTCTGAGTTTCTTCTCTGGCTGAACAAACAATGGTCCCATTGGCCTTTCAGGGAACTCCAAGCTGTCTCAAAAACCTTCGTGTTTCATTTCTTTTCGGAGCTCCCAAAAGGAATAGCTTGCTCTTGACGTTGTACATGTTAGTGGAATGATCAGGTCTACTTTGCAAAGACGAAAAATTTGTGTTTCTAGTGATTTGAAAATAGAAATCCGATGTAACTATTAGATATTGGGAAAGAGGGTGACGAAGGTAGGTATCACCAAAAGCACTTAACAATTCTGAATAATTCTGTACTTGGTTGCATTTATGTGTATCATAGGAACAGTTGGGTTTCCTTGAGTGTTAAATTATTTATTCACTTTTCCTACTTCAAGCCAGCTAAATGATTGTTTCCCTGATTGCAAAAGTCTCATAGATTGATTGCACAGTTTATTTGGTTGGATTGTTTATGCTCTTTTTATTATTTATTCTTATTTCACCAATGAAAATATCACTAAGTTCTTTGGTTTGTTGACCTGATTGTACCTACTTTGACAAATCACTGCCTTTCTGGACCCAGTTTTCTCATTAAGTGGCAGTGATAACCTGTCATACTTAACAGATATAAAAACATGAAAGTTAATGTATTGGGTAATACTTTCCTCCTATCTTTTTTTTATTTTGAAAAAGATAAAAAATTGGCATAATATATTAATTAAGATGGAATAATCATATATTGATATCCAGCCATTTCTTCTCTCAAATGATAGGAAGATTTTTATGTGAAACTACTTGTGAGAGATCTTAACAATCTGTAGTTAGAGAAAGCACTATTATATCATTTGGAAATGCAAGAAACAAGTTACCTTTGGGGCAACAGAGGCCCTTGTCATTTTCTCAAAAGAAGGAAGAATCAGCATTTCGATGATGATGTTGAGATTGTAGAAATGATGAAGGTGAAAAAGTTATTCTAGCTTATGTTTAGCAAAATGAAATGAACCCAAATAATAAAACAGTTACAACATTGAATCTCTTTGGGAAAATAAAAAAAGATAGAATGCTAATGTCCTTCAGAACTTCTTAAACCAGAACCTTAAAAAAAAGAGAAGCTTTTAAAAAATCAGTAATAGTTTATGATCTAGAAGGGTTTCAAAGTATTTGATGAAGATGTCTTTTGAATTTATTTGTAGGTCTTCTTGTGTATTTAAAAGCTAAGTTATCTTGAAATCATTTTTTTCAATACCTTTGTCTGTAACCTCTTAGTGATGAAATAAAAAAGATTAGGTAATCATTCAGCAATGGGGAAGAAGTTAAGGAACAAAGAGCTCAGATTAAACTGGTTTTTAGAATCTAAGCATTCCTGCATGAATTTGGATCATGGAAAACAAAATGTAGCACTCCAAGATTCGATGCAAAACTAAAAGTGGAATACTGCTTTGACATTTGAATTAACTGAAAAATAATTAACATCCTTGGAACTGTATGTAAAGAAGGACTTCACAAGTATTATAGATACCCCCAATCTCAGCCCTTTTGCCGTGTATCTCTTTGATCACATACCTACCTCATAGATCACCCATGTGCTGAGGACTTTCAGTTCCGTATTTTCATTCTAGATCTCCTGAACTCAAGACCAGAATATCTTTCTGACTTCTGACTGTGTATTTCTGGATGTTATACAAGAACCTCAGCTCAAACTCAATATTCCCTAAACCATTGTTTTTGAAACTTTATGTTGGATGTGAAATCTGTATTGTAGAATAACATTAAAAAAATAAAAATAGAATAGTATGCAAAATATCAGAGTGCATTGTATGTAGCAAGAGTAGGTATTTTCATAAACTTTTTTGTTTAATTAAACACATATATTTATTATTGCAGTGTAAAATGTATTTCTTAATTTGGATAAGTGTTAGTGAGGATGTGGATAAATTGGAACTCTTGTACATTACTGGTGGGACTATAAAATGGCACAGCCGTTTGGTAAAACAGTTTGGCAGTTCCTCAAAAAGTTAAACATACAGTTAACATGTGATATAGAAATTTCACTTTTAGATGTACACCCAAAAGAATTGAGAACATGTGTTCACACAGCAACTTGTACACAAGTGTTCATAGCAGCATTACTCAGAAGAGCCAAAAAGTGGAAACAACTGAAATGTCCATCAAGTGATGAAGGAGTAAAATGTAGTATATCCGTACAATGAAATATTATTCAGCCATAAAAAGGAATGCAATGTTGTTGCATGCTACAACAACTTGGATGAATCTTGGAAACATTATTCTAAGTAAAAGATTCCATTTTTATGAAATGTCCAGAATAGGCAAATCTATAGAGACAAAGATAAGTGGTTTCCAGGGGTTGTGGGGAGGAGAGAATGGGAAGGTGACAAAATGTTCTGGAATTAGATAATAGGGATGGGTATAACTTAGTGACTATACAAAAAAAATCACTAGAATCATATACTTTAAAAAAGATAATCCCATAAAAAAAGAACCAGCAAATAAAAAATAACTAAATTTGACTTTAGGAGTTAAAAAGAATATAGTATCTCAAATGAAAATTTTGCTGGATAGGATTAGGGGTAGATTAGACACTCTAGAAGTTAAAGATCAGTGAGCTTGAATACACACAATAGAAGCTAGTCTAAACAAAGCACAGAGAGAAAAAAGAACAAAACAAACCTCCCACAGCAAAACAAAACAAAAGCCAACAAAAAATACAGCCTCGACCTATGGGAAATATTTAGCAGTCTAATATACATGTAATTGGAATCCCTGCAGGAGGAGGGGGGTAGGATGTATCTTTTTTTGTCCCCTATGACTGCTGTTAGGATTTTATTATTGATTTTTAGGAATTGTATTATATCTTGGTGTGGTTGTTTAAACAGAGGTATAGCTTATCAACCAATGGTGGAGATAAAATAGAATATTTGAAAGTACTTATGGATGCACAGAATCCAAGATGGCCCTCAATTTTCCTGCCACCTTGTACCCTTGAGTATATGTGGGACCTGTTACTTGCTTCTAACCAATAGAATCTCACACCAGTTAGAATGGTGATTATTAAAAAGTCAGGAAACAACAGATGCTGGAGAAGATGTGGAAAAATAGGAACGCTTTTACACTGTTGGTGGAAGTGTAAATTAGCTCAGCCATTGTGGAAGACGGTGGCGATTCCTCAAGGATCTAGAACTAGAAATACCATTTGACCCAGCCATCCCATTACTGGGTATATAACCAGAGGATTATAAATCATTCTACTATAAAGACACATGCACACATATGTTTATTGTGGCACTGTTCACAATAGCAAAGACTTGGAACCAACCCAAATGTCCATTAGTGATAGACTGAATGAAGACAATGTAGCACATATACACCAGGGAATACCATGAGGCTATAAAAAATGATGAGTTCATGTCCTTTGCAGGGACATGGATGAAGCTGGGAACCATCATTCTCAGCAAACTGTCACAAGAACAGAAAACCAAACACCACATGTTCTCACTCATAAGTGGCAGTTGAACAATGAGAACACATGGACACAAGGTGGGGAACGTCACACACCGGAGCCTGTGTGGGCAGTGGGGGCAAGGGGAGGGATAGCATTAGGAGAAATACCTAATGTAGTTGACGGGTTGATGGGTGCCACAAACCACCATGGCACATGTATACCTATGTTACAAACCTGCACATTCTGTACACGTACCCCAGAACTTAAAGTATAATAATAATAAACTAATATGTATGTCAAGGGTGACATGTAATTAAGCAAATCTCAATAAATTTAAAATGATTGAAATTGTACTAAGTTTTCTGACTACCCTAGAATTAAGCTAAAACTCCAGGTCCAGATGGCTTACTGATCAATTTTACCCAACACTTAGGAATGAATAATGACATTTGTACAAAAGTCCTTTCAGAAAATAGAAGATGAGGGAATATTTCCTGAACTATTTTATGAGGCCAGTATTGACATGGGTAATAAACCAACAAATACATTACACAAAAAAGTTGTAGCACATGATATCCCTGATAAAACCAAATGCAAAAATACGTTAAATTTGCAAATTGAATGCAGCAGTAGATAAAAAGGACAATAATACATCATGGCCAAGTAGGATTTATCCCAGCAAGGTAAGACTGGCTTAACATCTAAAATCAATCAGTGTAATTCATCATATCGATAGGATGAAGGAAAAAGACTCATGTGACCATCTCAACGATTTTAGAAAACGTATGTGACAATATTCAACACCCGTTAATGATAAAAATGTTAAATAAATTAGAATAGAAGAAAACTTCCTCAGCCTTATCAAGGGTACCTGTGAGAAAATTATTGATAACATTTTTCTTAATGGTAGTAGACTGAATGCTTTCCCCTATGGTCAGAAAAAGACAAAACTCATCACTTCTGTGCAACATTTCATGAGAGGTCAGCAGTGCTTTCACGCCTTAAAGGCATGAAAATGAAATAAGTGATTTAAGATTGGAAAGAAGAACTAAAACTACATTTGCTGATATCAAAAATCCCAAGAAATCTGCCCCCAAAAAGCACGTATGAATTAATAATTACACTTAACAAGGAAGCAGGATATAAGACCACTGTATAAAAATCAATTGGAAAACTAAAAACCCCAAAAAACCCAACCTAATAATCTATTTCCAATAACACCAAAAAACATGGAATACTCAGGGATGAATTATAAGTAGGGATAAACAAGGTGTGTGTAAGACCTGACAAAACTATTAAATGCTGTTGAGAGGAACTAAGGATGACTTAAATAACTGGAGAGACATACTATGTTCATGGACTGAAAGATATGCAATATTGATAAGATGTCAATTCTTCCAAAATTGATCCATGGATTATTTAGCTTGATAAAAATCCAAGGGCTTTTTTTTGTAGAGTTTTCAAGCATTTTGTAAAATTTGTTTGGAAATACAAATAATCTGAATAGCCAAAACAATGTGGAGAAAAGGAGAAAAAATTAGAGAACTTACATTACCTGTTTTTAAGACTTACTATAAAATCTTACTTTCAGGTGTGGTATTGGTATCTTACTGTAAAGTCTTCCTGTAAAGTATATTGATATTTAGTGTGGTGTTGGCATAAGGATAGATATTTAGGCCTATGAAATAGAATAGAGGGTCCAACAGTAGATTCATGTATCTGTAGTCAAGTGATTTTCAGCAAAGAAGCCAAGGGAAGGGATCATCTTTTCAGGGTAGTGTTGGAACAACTGGATATCTATTATGGAAAAAGTGAACCTTTATACTGTATACTGTATGTACTCAACTTTTACTTTGGACTAGATCACAGATTCAAATATAATAGATATATCTAAAAACTTCCCAAAAGAAAGTATAGGAGAAAAATTCTTGCAATTTTGCATAGACAAAGATATCTTAGTTCCTAGAAAACATAAGCCATAAAATAAAAATTATATCAAATAGACTTCATCAAAATTGGAAATTTCTGCTCTTTGAAATATACTGTTAAGAAAAGGAAAAGACAAGAAAATTCCCATTACATAGCTCACAAAATACTTATAACTAGGATATGTAGAGAACACTTCAATAATAAGACAATGCAATAAAAAAGACAAAAAAATTGGACACAACAAGAATATATATGAAATACTCATAAGCACATGAAAAGATTATTAACATCATTAATCATACAGGAAATGCAGATTAAAACCACAATGAGATACTACCATGTACACACTAAAATGGCTAAAGCCAAAGACACTGACATAAATTTTTGGTGAGATGTGGGGCTCCTGGAGCCCTCAGACATGGCTGATAGGACTGTGAAATGACACAGCCACTTTGGAAAATGAGTTCATCATTTCTAACTAAGTTAAACATACATATTTAACATATACCTTAATTTGATTCCTAGGTATTTATCTAAGAGATAAGAACACACGTGTTCACACAAATTGTGTGGTGCTCATAGCAGCTTTATTCATAATATCAAAACGTTGGAAACAATCTACATGTCTATCAGCAAGTGAATGGAAAAACATTTTCTAGTATATCCATGCAATGAAATATTACCCAGCAATAAAAATAAACTGTGGGTACATACAAAAATATAAATGAATCTTAAAAATATGCCGAGTGATAAAAGCCATTCTGGTTCCATTTACATGAAATTCTAGGAAAGGGGAATCTATGGAGGCAGAAAGCAGGTCAGAGGTTGCTTTGGTCTAGGGGATTGAGAGGCCTTACTGCCAAAGAGCACCAGTAGATTCTTTGGGGGGCGGAAGAGTTTTATATTTTCATTGTTGTGCTGTTTACATGGGGGTATGCATTTGTCAAAACTCACTGAGCTCTACATTTAAAATGGGTACATTTTTGTAGTATTTTAATTATAAATCAAAGTTGAACAAAAAAGTAACACATGTTATTTGAGGACTTTTTTTTAAAGCATCATGTTTTTTATTATTTTTTGCAGACAAGGGTTTTATTTAATACAACTCATAAATTTCATTGCCAATATCCTAAAGGTAATAAAGAAGTCAAAAGCAGTATTTGTGAAAATCAGTATATCATATGATGGTAAGCATAGTTGCTATTCACCAAAAGCATTCAGAAAACATTTGAATTCATTGTCTGAAAACGCTTAGGCTCAAGACTTGAATTACTAAGAAAAGAAAGTAGTATATAATTATACAAAGATGAGTAATAACCAAAAACTGTTCTTTAATGCATGTTTGTTTTTCCTGAAAGCCATTACTTTCTTTTTCTTTTTTTAATACTTTAAGTTCTAGGGTACATGTGCACAACATACAGATTTGTTACATATGTATACATGTGCCATGTTGGTGTGCTGCACCCATTAAGTCGTCATTTACATTAGGTATGTCTCCTAATGCTATCCCTCCCCACTCCCCCTACCCCAGGACAGGCCCCGGTGTGTTATGTTCCCCTTCCTGTGTTCAAGTGTTCTCATTGTTCAATGAGTGAGAACATGTGGTGTTTGGTTTTTTGTCCCTGCGATAGTTTGCTGAGAATGATGGTTTCCAGCTTCATCCATGTTCCTACAAAGGACATGAACTCATCCTTTTTTATGGCTGCATAGTATTCCATGGTGTATATGTGCCACATTTTCTTTTTCTTTTTCTTTTTTAAATTTTATTATTATTATACTTTAAGTTTTAGGGTAGATGTGCACAACGTGCAGGTTTGTTACATATGTATACACGTGCCATGTTGGTGTGCTGCACCCAATAACTTGTCATGTAGCATTAGGTATATCTCCTAATGCTATCCTTCCCCCTACCCCCACCCAACAACAGTCTCCAGTGTGTGAAGTTCCCCTTCCTCTGTCCATGTGTTCTCATTGTTCAATTCCCACTTGTGAGTGAGAACATGCGGTGTTTGGTTTTTTGTCCTTGAGATAGTTTGCTGAGAATGATGGTTTCCAGTTTCATCCATGTCCCTACAAAGGACATGAACTCATCTTTTTTATGGCTGCATAGTGTTCCATGGTGCATAGTGCCACATTTTCTTAATCCAGTCTATCGTTGTTGGACATTTGGGTTGGTTCCAAATCTTTGCTATTGTGAATAGTGCAATAAACATACGTGTGCATGTGCCTTTATAGCAGCATGATTTATAATCCTTTGGGTATATACCCAGTAATGGGATGGCTGGGTCAAATGGTATTTCTAGTTCTAGATCCTTGAGGAATTGCCACACTGTCTTCCACAATGGTGGAACCAGTTTACAGTCCCACCAACAGTGTAAAAGTGTTCCTATTTCTCCACATCCTCTCCAGCACCTGTTGTTTCCTGACTTTTTAATGATGGCCATTCTAACTGGTGTGAGATGGTATCTCATTGTGGTTTTGATTTGCATTTCTCTGATGGCCAGTGACGATGAGCATTTTTTCACGTCTTTTGGCTGCATAAATGTCTTCTTTTGAGAAGTGGCTGTTCATATCCTTCGCCCACTTTTTGATGGGGTTGTTTGTTTTTTTCTTGTAAATTTGTTTGAGTTCATTGTAGATTCTGGATATTAGCCCTTTGTCAGATGAGTAGACTGCAAAAATTTTCTCCCATTCTGTAGGTTGCCTGTTCACTCTGATGGTAGTTTCTTTTGCTGTGCAGAAGGTCTTTAGTTTAATTAGATCCCACTTGCCAATTTTGGCTTTTGTTGCCATTGCTTTTGGTGTTTTAGACATGAAGTCCTTGCCCATGCCTATGTCCTGAATGGTATTGCCTAGGTTTTCTTCTAGAGTTTTTATGGTTTTAGGTCTAACATGTAAGTCTTTAATCCATCTTGAATTAATTTTTGTATAAGATATAAGGAAGGGATCCAGTTTCAGCTTTCTACATATGGCTAGCTAGGTTTCCCAGCACCATTTATTAAATAGGGAATAATTTCCCCATTTCTTGGTTTTGTCAGGTTTGTCAAAGATCAGGTAGTTGTAGATATGTGGCATTATTTCTGAGGGCTCTGTTCTGTTCCATTGGTCTATATCTCTGTTTTGGTACCAGTACCATGCTATTTGGGTTACTGTAGCCTTGTAGTATAGTTTGAAGTCAAGTAGCGTGATGCCTCCAGCTTTCTTCTTTTGGCTTTTTCTTTTGACTTGGCAATGTGGGCTGTTTTTTGGTTCCATATGAAGTTTAAAGTAGTTTTTCCCAATTCTGTGAAGAAAGTCATTGGTAGCTTGATGGGGATGGCATTGAATCTATAAATTACCTTGGGCAGTATGGCCATTTTCACGATATTGATTCTTCCTACCCACAAGCATGGAATGTTCTTCCATTTGTTTGTATCCTCTTTTATTTCACTAAGCAGTGGTTTTTGGTTCTCCTTGAAGAGGTCCTTCACATCCCTTGTAAGTTGGATTCCTAGGTATTTTATTCTCTTTGAAGCAATTGTGAATGGGAGTTCACTCATGATTTGGCTCTATGTCTGTTATTGGTGTATGAGAATGCTTGTGATTTTTGCACATTGATTTTGTATCCTGAGACTTTGCTGAAGTTGCTTATGAGCTTAAGGAGATTTTGGGCTGAGACGATGAGGTTTTCTAGATATACAATCATGTCATCTGCAAACAGGGACAATTTGGCTTCCTCTTTTCCTAATTGAATACCCTTTATTTCCTTCTCCTTCCTGATTGCCCTGGCCAGAACTTCCAACACTATGTTGAATAGGAGTGGTGGGAGAGGGCATCCCTGTCTTCTGCCAGTTTTCAAAGAGAATGCTTCCAGTTTTTGCCCATTCAGTATCACATTGGCTATGGGTTTGTCATAAATAGCTCTTATTATTTTGAGATACGTCCCATCAATACCTAATTTATTGAGAGTTTTTAGCATGAAGGGCTGTTGAATTTTGTCAAAGGCCTTTTCTGCATCTGTTGAGATAATCATGTGGTTTTTGTCTTTGGTTCTGTTTATATGCTGGATTACTTTTATTTATTTGCATATGTTGAACCAGCCTTGCATCCCAGGGATGAAGCCCACTTGATCATGGTGGATAAGCTTTTTGATGTGCTCCTGGATTCAGTTTGCCAGTACTTTATTGAGGATTTGTGCATCGATGTTCATCAGGGTTATTGGTGTAAAATTCTCTTTTTTGGTTGTGTCTCTGCCAGGCTTTGGTATCAGGATGATGCTGGCCTCATCAATGAGTTAGGGAGGATTCCCTCTTTTTCTATTGATTGGAATAGTTTCAGAAGGAATGGTACCAGCTTCTCCTTGTACCTCTGATAGAATTTGGCTGTGAATCCATCTGGTGCTGGACTTTTTTTGGTTCGTAAGCTATTAATTATTGCCTCAATTTCAGAGCTTGTTATTGATCTCTTCAGAGATTCAACTTCTTCCTAGTTTAGTCTTGGGAGAATGTATGTATCGAGGAATTTATCGATTTCTTCCAGATTTTCTAGTTTATTTTCGTAGAGGTGTTTATAGTATTCTCTGATTGTAGTTTGTATTTCTGTGGGATCGGTGGTGATATCCCCTTTATCATTTTTTATTGCATCTATTTGATTCTTCTCTCTTTTCTTCTCTATTAGTCTTGCTAGCGGTCTATCAATTTTGTTGATCTTTTCAAGAAACCAGCTCCTGGATTCATTGATTTTTTGAAGGGTTTTGTGAGTCTGTATTTCCTTCAGTTCTGCTCTGATTTTAGTTATTTCTTGCCTTCTGCTAGCTTTTGAATGTGTTTGCTCTTACTTCTCTGGTTCTTTTAATTGTGATGTTAGGGTGTCCATTTTAGATCTTTCCTGCTTTCTCTTGTGGGCATTTAGTGCTATAAATTTCCCTCTACGCACTGCTTTGAATGTGTCCCAGAGATTCTGGTATGTTGTGTCTTTGTTCTCGTTGGTTTCAAAGAACATCTTTATTTCTGCCTTCATTTCGTTATGTACCCAGTAGTCATTCAGGAGCAGGTTGTTCAGTTTCCATGTAGTTGAGCGGTTTTGAGTGAGTTTCTTAATCCTGAGTTCTAGTTTGATGCACTGTGATCTGAGAGACAGTTTGTTATAATTTCTGTTCTTTTACATTTGCAGAGGAGTGGTTTACTTCCAACTATGTGGTCCATTTTGGAATAGGTGAGGTGTGGTGCTGAAAAGAATGTATATTCTGTTGATTTTGGGTGGAAAGTTCTGTAGATGTCTATTAGGTCTGCTTGGTGCAGAGCTGAGTTCAATTCCTGTATATCCTTGTTAACTTCCTGTCTCATTGATCTGTCTAATGTTGACAGTGGGGTGTTAAAGTCTCCCATTATTATTGTGTGGGAGTCTAAGTCTCTTTGTAGGTCTCTAAGGACTTGCTTTATGAATCTGGCTGCTCTTGTATTGGGTGCATATATATTTAGGATAGTTAGGTCTTCTTGTTGAATTGATCCCTTTATCATTATGTAATGGTCTTCTTTGTCTCTTTTGATCTTTGTTGGTTTAAAGTCTGTTTCATCAGAGATTAGGATTGCAATCCCTGCCTTATTTTGTTTTCCATTTGCTTGATAGATCTTCCTCCATCCCTTTATTTTGAGCCTATGTTTGTCTCTGCATGTGAGATGGGTTTCCTGAATACAGCACACTGATGCGTCCTGACTCTTTATCCAGTTTGCCAGTTTGTGTCTTTTAATTGGAGCATTTAGCCCATTTACATTTAAGGTTAATATTTTTATGTGTGAATTTGGTCCTGTCATTATGATGTTAGCTGGTTATTTTGCTCTTTAGTTGATGCATTTTCTTCCTAGCCTTGATGGTCTTTACAATTTGGCATGTTTTTGCAGTGGCTGGTACTGGTTGTTCCTTTCCATGTTTAGTGCTTCCTTCAGGAGCTCTTTTAGGGCAGGCCTGGTGGTGACAAAATCTCTCAGCATTTGCTTGTCTGTAAAGGATTTTATTTCTCTTTCACTTGTGAAGCTTAGTTTGGCTGGATATGAAATTCTGGGTTGAAAATTCTTTTCTTCAAGAATGTTCTATATTGGTCCCCACTGTCTTCTGACTTGTAGGGTTTCTGCTGAGAGATCAGCTGTTATTCTGATGGGCTTCCCTTTGTGGGTAACCTGACATTTCTCTCTGGCTGCCCTTAACATTTTTTCCTTCATTTCGACTTTGGCGAATCTGACAATTATACGTCTTGGAGTTGCTCTTCTCGAGGAGTATCTTTGTGGCGTTCTCTGTATTTCCTGAATTTGTATGTTTGCTTGCCTTGCTAGATTGGGGAAATTCTCCTGGATAATATCCTGCAGAGTGTTTTCCAACTTGGTTCCATTCTGCCCATCACTTTCAGGTACACCAATCAGACATGGATTTGGTCTTTTCACATAGTCCCATATTTCTTGGAGACTTTGTTCATTTCTTTTTATTCTTTTTTCTCTAAACTTCTCGCTTCATTTCATTCATTTGATCTGCCATCACTGATACCCTTTCTTCCAGTTGATCGAATTGGCTAGTGCATTCGTCACGTAGTTCTCGTGCCATGGTTTTCAGCTCCATCAGTTCCTTTAAGGACTTCTCTGCACTGGTTATTCTAGTTAGCCATTCGTCTAATTTTTTTTCAAGGTTTTTACATCTTTGCCATGGGTTTGAACTTCCTCCTTTACCTCGGAGTAGTTTGATCATCTGAAGCCTTCTTCTCTCAACTTGTCAAAGTCATTCTCTGTCCAGCTTTGTGCTGTTGCTGGTGAGGACCTGTGTTCCTTTGGAGGAGGAGAGGTGCTCTGATTTTTAGAGTTTCCAGTTTTTCTGCTGTTTTTTCCCCATCTTTGTGGTTTTATCTATCTTTGGTCTTTGATGATGGTGACGTACAGATAGGGTTTTGGTGTGGATGTCCTTTCTGCTTGTTAGTTTTCCTTCCAACAGTCAGGACCCTCAGCTGCAGGTCTGTTGGAGTTTGCTGGAGATCCACTCCAGACCCTGGTTGGCTGGGTATCAGCAGCAGAGGCTGCAGAATAGCAGATATTGGTGAACAGCAAATGTTGCTGCCTGATCGTTCCTTTGGAAGTTTTCTCTCAGAGGAGTACCTGGCTGTGTGAGGTGTCAGTCAGCCCCTACTAGGGGGTGCATCCCAGTTAGGGTACTTGGGGTCAGGGACCCACTTGAGGAGGCAGTCTGTCCATTCTCAGATCTCCGGCTGCATGCTGGGAGAACCACTACTCTCTTCAAAGCTGTCAGACAGGGACATTTAAGTCTGGAGAGGTTTCTGCTGCCTTTTGTTTGGCTATGCCCTGCGCCCAGCGGTGGAGTCTACTGAGGCAAGCAGGCCTCCGTGAGCTGCAGTGGGCTCCACCCAGTTCAAGCTTCTCAGCTGCTTTGTTTACCTACTGAAGCCTCGGCAGTGCCGGGCACCCCTCCCCCAGCCTTGCTGCCGCCTTGCAGTTTGATCTCAGACTGGTGTGCTAGCAATGAGCGAGGCTCTGTGGGCGTAGGACTCTGCAAGCCATGTGCGGGATATAATCTCCTAGTGTGCCGTTTGCTGAGACTGTTGGAAAAGCGCAGTGTTAGGGTGGGAGTCACCCGATTTTCCAGGTGCCGTCTGTCACCCCTTTCTTTGACTAGGAAAGGGAATTCCCTGACCCCTTGCGCTTCCTGGGTGAGGCGATGCCTCGTCCTTCTTTGGCTCATGCTTGGTGCGCTGCATCCACTATCCTGCAGCCACTGTCCGACACTCCCCAGTGAGATGAACCTGTTACCTCAGTTGTAAATGCAGAAATCACCGGTCTTCTGTGTCGCTCATGCTGGGAGCTGTAGACTGGAGCTGTTCCTATTTGGCCATCTTGGCTCCACCCCCCCTACTTTTGAGATTTTAAATTTGGGATGCCTTTCATTCATTTTACTCAAGTATTAATTTGAGTAAAAAGTCATGTATGTGCATGAAGTATTAGCTGCAGGGGTGGCTTTCTTCTTCATAACTTTGCTCATAATGGCTTTGTTTGTTTGTTTGTTTGTTTATTTATTTTTGAGACAGGGTCTCGCTCTGTCACCCAGGCTGGAGTGCAGTGACATGATCTTGGCTCACTGCAACCTCTGCTTCCCAGGTTCAAGTGATTCTCCTGCCTCTGCCTCTTGAGTAGCTGGAATTACAGGCATGTGCCACCATGCCTGGCTAAGTTTTGTATTTTTAGTAGAGACAGTGTTTCGCCATGTTGGCCAGGCTGATCTCGAACTCCTGACCTCAGGTGATCCGCCCGCCTTGGCTTCCCAAAGTGTTGGGATTACAGGTGTCAGCCACCATGCCCGGCCTGCTAATAATAACTTTAAAAAACCTAACATTTCATATTTGGATAGATAAATGCAGTACTCATATCCAATTGAAAGGGAAATACAACATTATTTAATAAACATATTACATCTAAATATTAATAAATTCCTATCATATATGGTAAGTTAAAAAAAAAGAGAAGAGATTAAGCAGGGGCTTAGAATCATAAACAAATATAAACAAACTTTACAAAACTGAATGGATTAGCAGGGTGTTGGGGCACATGCTTGTAGTTCCAGCTCCTTGGAAGGCTGAAGCAGGAGGATCCCTTGAGCCTAGCCCAGGCAATAAAGCAAGACCCTATCTCTTAAAACAAAACAAAACAAAACAGAGACGATTGGAGGAAGACATAGAAACTAGAAAAGAAAGTGTAAAAAAACACAAAAACACCCCAAAACTCACAGAAATTAAAGTGACTTTTTGAAAGTTGGGTTGTTTATTTATTGACTATGAGCATGACCGCTCTACAGTCAGAAAAGATAAAACCAAGGTTCAGATGGGGAAACGCATGGTGCTCCTTTTAGAACCATGCTCAGAAAGATTTGGTGGAGTTTAAACAAACAAGTTCAGACTTCTGTTGCCCTCTTTTATAGGAGTGAAAGAGAAAGGAAGGAAAGATTTACAAAGGTGTAAATCCCCTTCATCCCCTGGACCACAGAGGTATAGCAGAGAATGGTTCCTTTAAGACTTGAAAACTGAAAGTACAACATAGGTGCAATTTGTGACTAAGTATCACTGGTACAAAGAACTTAACTGATTAAAATATATCAATAAGTAATCTCTTGGGTGGTCATACAGGAATGCTTAAAACCTTAGACCCAGTTAATGGCAAAACAATGACCCTACGTCTGTTTTATACACACACACACACACACACACACACACACACACACACACACACACACGTAACAGCCTTTCTTCATGGACTGTCTTAGTTCATCTCATTTTGAGGAAATAGTTGTTGAATGACTTCTGTGTGTTTCTGTGACATTGTATTAAGTATTCAAATACAGACTTAAAAAAGTAACTTCCTCTTATGGCTGTTATATTTTAATCTTCCTGGGACAGATCATTATCGATTACCTGTCAGTCTCCTTGGTGCTGCCATGATATCCCCTTGACACATCTCTATTGTTGTCTTCCACATTGCTTTGTGATGGCTTATGTTCGTTCATCTTCTTCTCCAGACTGTGAGCTTCTTGATAACAAGATCTTTGTCTCACTGTTTTGGGATTCTCAGATCTTAGCACAGTCCTAGAACATTTTATGCTCTTTTCAAACCTTCATTGAATGAATACATTAATGATTCTCAAGTATATATTTCAAGTGTTGACGTGTCCCCTAAATTCCAGCGCTGCTATCGTCATCTGCCTGTTGAATATTTCCATGAGTCTACTATCTTTCATAAACCCAAACTGCTTCTCTTCCGTGACAAATCAGCAGCCCCTTCTGGCTCCACTGTTTTTGAAGCAGGCCCCCTTAAAGCTGAAGATTCACAGTTTATTTGTCCATAGTTGCCCTATCTTAGCACCCTATTTTAAAATGTGTTTTTGTTATGCAGATTTTATAAGGGTCAAATCATGGCCTTCAAATCGATTTAGAGAAATTGAAATCTCACAATGAATATCTCATGAGAAGAGAAGCATAATGAAGACTACAAAAAAGCAATGCATTTAAAAAGTAGCATGTAGCTCTTGTGTGTGTATGGCACAACCGAAGCTTAGAAGAGTGACGATATCTCCCAGGTGTCACACTTTTATTTTATATCCTTCAGTTATTTGTGGCAATGATGGAAACCATAACGATATCATTGACATCCTTAGAATATTCATAACACTATTCTTAGCCCACATGTGACCTTGCATTCCCTCAGACCTTTCACCATTTCTCTTTTAAACAAATTTTTAAATTTTCTAACAATCTCCAGTTTACAAGAACGGCTATAGTACAGTTCAAAGAACTTTTTTTTTTTTCCTGAACCATTTGAAAGTTAATTGCTAATCAAATGTTCTATCACCTATAAATACTTCTGTGTGTTTTTCCTACAAACGGTCACTTCCCTACAGGACCCTCATACAAGCATAAAAATCAGGAAAGTAACACTGATTACTTACTGATTACTTACTATTACTTACTATTCTTTTTTTTTTTTTTAATCGGATCTCAACAGTGGGCTTAAAATCTTCACTAAACGATGTGTTGTCATTTCTAGAACACAGGTAGAATAGATGTAGCATAATTCTGGTTTTTTTTTTTTTTTTTTTTTTAGGTGGAGTCTTGCGCTGTTGACCAGGCTGGAGTGCAGTGGCGCAATCTTGGCTCATTGCAACCTCCACTTCCTGGGTTCAAGCAATTCTCCTGCCTCAGCCTCCCAAATAGCTGGGACGACAGGCACATGCCACCACTTCCGGCTAATTTTTGTATTTTTAGTAGAGACAAGGTTTCACCATGTTGGCCAGGCTGGACATGAGCTCCTGACCTCAGGTGATCTGCTCACCTCAGCCTCCCAAAGTGCTAGGATTACAGGCATAAGCCACCGCACCCAGCCAGATGTAGCATAATTCTTAAGGGCCCTAGGATTTTTGGAATGGTAAATAAGCACTGGCTTCAACTTCAAGTCACCAGCTGTATTAGCCCCTAACAAGAGAGCCAGCCTGTCCTTTTAAGCTTTGAAGCCAAATATTGACTTCTTCCTTCTAGTTACAAATGTCCTAAATGGCATCTTTTCCCATTGAAGGCTGTTTTGTCTACATTGGAAATCTGTTGTTTAATGTAGCCACTTTCATCATGATCTTAACTAGATTTTCTAGATAACTTGCTGCAGCTTCTGCATTAACCCTTGCTGCTTCACCTTGCACTTTTATGTTATGAAGACAGCCTCTTTCCTCAAACCTCATAAACCAGCCTCTGCTAGATTCCAACTTTTCTTCTGTAGTTTTCCCACCTCTCTCAGCCTTTATAGAATTGAAGAGTTAGGACTTTGCTCTAGATTAGGGTGGGGCTTAAAGAAATGTTGTGATTGGTTGGATCTTCTATCTAGATCACTCAAACTTTCTCCCTATCAGCAACACAGCTGTTTCACTGCTTTATCATTTGTGTGCTCACTGGAGTGGCGCTTTAGTCTCTTTCAAGAACTTTTCATTGCATTCATAACTTGGCTAACTGTTTGGCACCAGAGGCCTAGCTTGTAACTTCTCTCAGCTTTTAACCTGCCACCTTTACTAAGATCAATCGTTTCTTTTAATTTAAAGTGACAGATGTGCGACTCTTCTTTCACTTAAACACTTAGAGGCCATTGTAGGGTTATTAATTGGCCTAATTTCAATATTGTGTCTGAGGGAATAGAGAGGCCCAAAGAGAGGGAGAGAGACAGGGGAACCACCTGTTGCTGAGGCAGTCAGAACACACACATAGGTTGATTAAGTTCACAGTCTTATGGGCATATTGTGTGGTTCCCCCAAACACTTATAGTAGTAACAGCAAAGATTACTTATTGATCATAGGTCATAATAATAGATAAAATACTAATTAAAAAATTGAAATATTCTGAATTACCAAACTGTGATACAGAGATATGGTGCGAGCATATGTTGTTGGAAAAATGGTGGTGATAGCCTTGCTTAACACAGGGTTGCCACAAAACTTCAATTTGTAAAAAACATAATACCTGCAAAGCAAATAAAGGGAAGTGCAGTAAAACGAGGTTATACCTGTATATTAATAGGTGACTCCAATAAAGACTTCGGTAATCTATAACAAGGAGCCAACTAACAAATGGCAACTACAAAGATAGTTCTCGCACTGAAGCTAACAAAAACATCTACAAACTTTCAGCTGAAAAATCAAAAAAGTTTGAGTTGTTTAGGACCTTCTAACACCAGGGAATGAGACATATCTTTTTGTATGTAATAATAATGCAAGCCTGAAAATCTTCCAGTGACTCACAGAGTAATAAATGTGACAGAGGCTTTCTGAATTACACATGGTGAATTTTACAAAAACATAATATGTGGATGATGTTTACATAAGTTTATATCTTCTTCCATACTGTGTAATGTGGTTCTACAAATGTTTAGGCAATTAGGGTTTAGGAGGGTATAATTAAATGATTTATTATTCAATAATATGCTTGCGTTAGGACATTGTGGAATTTTACCTGCTACTGTTGTGAGGCCCAGAGCCAAATTTAATCTTATCTATTAGTGTACAATACATTTCTTAACCAGATTTTAAAGAAAATCTAGCCATAGTTATATGTGATTCATGTTGTATCTTCCTCCTGATGTTAGTTTTAATGCTTTAAGTTAGTAGTAGCTATGACTGATGCCACTGAAACTTTTAGTTCACTTGACTCCTCTATATAGCCCATGGATACCCAGTGTAGTACATTGGAGGTTGACATGGAGAGCTGGGATTTAATCCAGATATTCTGGCTACAATCCCAATAAGAAATGGGTCATTCTTATCCTTCATTCATGTATTCATTCATTCATATCATTCATTCATTCATTGTTTACACAGAAATGTGTTGGTACCTATGATGTACCAGGTATTTTTCTAGCCACGGGAGGCATATCAACAAACGAAAGTGATAAGAACCCCTACCCTGTGGAGCTTACATTCCAGTGGGGCAGAGGGGAAACAATGGCAGATAACATAATAAGTAAATTCTGTAGTATATTAGGTGATATATAAGTAAATTCTGTAGTATATTCTGTAGTATATTAGGTGGTAGTAATGTATACTTGGAAAAAAGTAAGCAGGTAAATGGAATTGGGCATACCAATTTTATACCTCTTTGGAGGGAGAAATGAATTAATTTTTCAATTTTATCTCATAAATTATGTCAAAATAATAGGTTTTGTCCCAAGCCTTTCCAAGCAGGTAGCTTGGAACAAGTGTTCTGCTCTTCTCCTCTCTCCCCACTCCTCAGAACATTGCTATAAAAGATAGCTAAATTACAAGATCAACTTACAGAGTCCTACTTAGTTCATTATGTAGCTCAACTGTGGTTCAAATCTAGTAGTGTTATAGATCTAACCAGTCCTTACAGTGGGTTTTCTCCCCAGTCTGGTAAACTGTATTCCATGCTCCAGCTGCAGGTGACAGGAACCTCATCCTTTCATGCTGCCCTTTTAGCTTTGGGAGTAAGCAACTCCCTCTCCCTCCACATTATCCAATATTGTGCAGCAGAGACTTCCTTCCGTTAAAGATACTGATAGTGGCTCCACCACTGCTAGAAGCAGGAGGATGATCTTGGGGAATGATTATGGATTTAAAGGAGGAAGAGATAGTAGCTTCTGTTTTCACAGGAAATAGGAAGGTTGACAGTTGGAAGAAATTGTAGAGGAGTCCCAGCTGGGATCAGTGACAGGAGGGAGGAAAAGGGAGGCCCTGGTCTCACAGGAAGGTTGAGTTATTGGGATGTTTATGAGTCAAGGATGGTCACTTATCACCCAGTAAGTAGGTTTCTGTAGATAAATTCCTGAGATGGATTTACCTATGTCTTCTTGCTTGATTTCTTTTTTGCTTTTTCTTTCTTTCTCTCTTTCCCTTTCCTTTTCCTTTCCCAGGTTATTGCTCTTTTGCCCAGGCTGGAGTGAAGTGTGCAATCATAGCTCACTGCAGGCTCAAACTCATAGGCTCAAGTGATCCTCTTGCCTCAGTCTTCTGGGTAGCTAAGACCACAAGTATGCACCACTATGCCTGTCTAATTTTTTAATGTTTTTGTAGGGATGGGATTTTGCTATGTTGTCCAGGCTGGTCTTAAGCTCCTGGCCTCAGGTGATCCTTCCATCTTGGCCTCCCAAAATGCTGAGATTATAGGTGTAAGCCACTGTGCCTGGCCTCACTTAATTTTCATAAAGTCTGAAATTATTATCTACTCTAAGTTTGGCAAGCAACTGGTTGTTTAGAATTTAGTAATAATTTTTTGAAAAGATATAATGGATATAATTTTACATATTTGTTTAATAGCATTCTCACAAAGAAATTTTTAAATTTCTTTTATAAAATTCTGATTATTTTACAGCCCTGGTGTACTCTTAATTTAAAAATATATTTCTTTTTTAATACATTATTTTTCATAAAGGCTTTATAATCAGCATGTTTTTATTAGTTTTTAAAAATATTATACTACTAATATTGTTGCATAACTTCAAAAATTATCATTTAGTAGCCATATAATACTGGCTAATAATTAACATAATACAATATAATATGTAGTCTATTGATAAATAGGTATTTGAGTGTTTGTCTGTTTGCCTTGTATTATACTAGGAAATGTGGCTTGCCAAAATAAATGCATTATGCTTTCAGTTAGCTTGTAGTCTCATTCATAAAGCAGTGTAGATACAATGCAGGAAGGATAAGGTGAAATCTGCCTTTGTGAAGGGATTTTTAATTTGGAAAAAGGGATTTGTGGGACAATGAGATAGAAGCCTTTACAGAAAAACTAGATGGCTTTGTGGAGAAAGAGAATTTAACTAGTTATTACCAGTTCAACCGCTACATCCCCATTCAGACCATCAGCATGCTGTGTGTCTTCCTTTTTCCCTGCTTTCCCCTTGCAATCTATTTGCTATACAAGTGCCACACTAAAAAGCAATTCAGATCAAGTGACTCCTCTGTTCAGAACCCACCAGTGGTTTTCTCAGGTCATTTATAATGAACCCCTCAGTCTTTAATGATATAGCCTACAAAGTTCTGCATGATCCGCCCCTTGGCTGCCTCTCTAACCCGATTTCTGACTTTTGTTTTCCTTACACACACTGTCTCTTGACGCTGGCCGCATTCCTGTACCTCACACACTCCCAGCATGCTCTCACATTACAATCTTTGTAATTGCCATTCCCTCTACCTTGAAAGTTTGTCTCTGCAGTATTTCCCTGGCTTGCTGTCATTTCCTTTGGATCTCTGCTCACATGTTGCCTCCTTAGAGAGGGCCTTCCTGAAAATGATAGAAGTGTTTTTATTATTATTATTATTATTATTATTATACTTTAGGGTTTAGGGTACATGTGCACACTGTGCAGGTTTGTTACATATGTATCCATGTGCCATGTTGTTTTGCTGCACCCATTAACTCGTCATTTAGCATTAGGTATATCTCCTAATGCTGTCCCTCCCCCCTCCCCCCACCCCACAACAGTCCCTGGAGTGTGATGTTCCCCTTCCTGTGTCCATGAGTTCTCATTGTTAGAAGTGTTTTTTTTGGAGCACATCCCCCCACTCCCCAGCTCCTCTCCAGTGTATTTTTCTCCATAGCATCTTTCCGCCTGACCTTGTATTTCTATATCTTTTTGTTTTTTATCTTCTGGAAAACAAACTCCATGAGATCACACAGGGATTTTGCTTTATTTCTCACTGCATGTCCCCTCCTAATACAGTTCCTGGAATACGGGTGGGGCTTCATAAATATTTGTTGGGTAAATGAAAGAATATATTAAAATATTATTGTAAACCTTTTTTCTTTCCATGATTTGATGATGTGGAATTGAAAACAGGTCTACATAGATGATAATGATATAATCAACAGCACTCCTGAGTACGTCTAGGATCAGCACATAGTCTAGAAAAGATCTGTCTTCTGCCCTCCTTTCCCATCCATGCACATCCACTGCCTTTGGGATCAAACCCAATCTCCTCCATCTGGCAGTCAGGGCCTTCTGAGACCTCATCTCTGTTGATCTTTCTAGCTTTACTTCTACCAAGTCATTCCCCTCATAACTGCATGTCATACTGAGTGGCTTATAGTTCCCCTCCTGTGGCCCTTGCAGATATTTCTTGCATTGCTTTTCATTTGTCACTTATTTGTTTATGGGTTTCTCCTCACAGTGCATAAGCTCTTCAAAGGAAGAGGCCTGATATATCTTTGCATTTCTGGGATCTAGCATAGTTCTTGTATATTGTAGATGGTCAATAAATACTTATTCAATATAAAAGATGTTTTTTGCCTCCCAAAGACTAGTGGTAACTTGAAATGGTTGGATATAGAACAGATAAACTGATAGAAGCAGTTTTACCTCATTAGAGGGCTTGGATATAAGTATGTCCAGGGACAAATATAGTAAAAAAGAGAGCAATATTATAATATCCTTTAAAAAAAAAAAAAAAGAGACAGGGTCTTGCTGTGTTGCCGAGGCTGGTGCCATTATGGCTCATTGTAACCTCAAACTCCTGGGCTCAAACAGTTCTCCTCCTTCAGCCTCCTGAATAGCTAGGACTACTGGCATGTGCCACCATGGCAGCTAATTAAAAATTTTTTTTTTTTTTTTGGTAGAAATGGGTTCTCACTATGTTGCCCAGGCTGGTCTCAAATTCCTGGCCTCAAGTGATCCTCCCATCTCAGCATCTCAAAGTGCTGAGATGACAGGTGTGAGCCACTGTGCCTGGCTAGAATATCCTAACTTTTAGCAAAATCATACCTGAGATGAGGAAGGATGGCATATAACATAATTGAATCAGCACACTTAACTAAGAAAGATAGCCTGAGTGGAAGGAAGGGTTATTTGAAAGGCATTATTTAGAAAGAAGGGGAGCCATTTGGCAGTGGACTGACTATGTGGGCATCAGTCCTTTATTTAGTCCATGAGAGTCATGCAAGGTGGTGAGCCTGCTGATAATGAGGAAATAATACAGAGGGGAGAATTCACGGGAGTGATGACACATTCATGTTCTTGCTATTTTGGACTTACTAACAACGTGAGTGTTGAGGGCTAGGGTAGTGTTAGCCTGGCTGCTCCTGGTTCGGGAAAGAGTGCTATGAAAATTGAGATACATCTGTCTAGTGTATGGGAGAAGAAAATGGCTGTATTTGGTTCTATATATTTGTCATGCCTGGTTGATGGTTTGTATTTTCTATAGTGATTTGTGAGTGACAATGGATCTATATTCAATTGACCCAGTATAGTTGAACATGTGAAAATATTTTATGTAATTTTACTAATATATATTTTGTTAAAATATGACCATATAGAATCTACTAGGCTATAGGTGTTGAAAGATAACATTTTTTTTTTTTCCTAAATCAGGTTTGTTACAGAAGGAGAAAGTGGCAGTTGAAGCATTTCAGATTTGCTGCCTTCTCCTGCCTCCTGAAAATAGGAGAAAGTTACAGCTATTGATGAGGATGATGGCAAGGATTTGCTTAAACAAAGAGATGCCACCCCTGTGTGATGGCTTTGGTACCCGAACACTGGTAGGTTGATTTTTAACATCAGATATGACTTTTTGGAATGAAAGTCGACTGAGTAAGGTGTATTAGTTTGGGTGATCAGAGGGAAGTACAAAGCAGGCTTGCTTAAAAGAGCCACAGTCAGTGTCCACCCAGACTTGTGTCGTGCTTTTGGTCTACGTGTCTTAAAGAACATAATGAGAAATGAAGACTTGAGTAGGGGCAGACTCTGTAGAGAGATCTGCTACATCCTGTTCTCCCACTTAAAATTATTTTAAATTTATTCTTAATTGACAAATAATAATTGCATATATTTATGGGGTACAATGTGATGTTTTAATTTATGTATACATTATAGAAAGAATCAGTCAAGCTAATTAACAGATTCATTACCATACCAACTTATCTTTTTTTGTAATGAGATTGTTAAAAATCTATTCTTTTCGCAATTTTGAAATATACAATATGTTATTATAATTGTCGTCACCATGCCGTGCACTAGAGCACTAAGACTTGCTCCTTCTGTCTCACTGGATCTTTGTACTCTTTGACCAACATCTTCTATTTCCATGCCCCTGTATCCCCCAGCCTGTGGTAACTACCATCTAATCTCTGCTTCTACTGGCATATGTTTTTAAAGAGAGTTTATTTTAGAATTTACTTACTAGTAAAATCTCTTAATTTTCCTCAAAAAATGTCTTGGAGAAAAACTGGTGCTTCAGTGGAATGTATGTGCTTTCCATATCCTGCTAAACCACTGTGTACTCCCTGGGGATTCACTGGCCCAGTTTTACAAGTAATAGAGTAAGATCAGAGGAGCACTTAGTGCCCAGTAGGATTCTTGATCTCTATATTTTTTTGGAGTGAGTGGATGGTTAGAGAGGCTAATAGACCTTTTTGAAAAGCTGAAGAAAACTTTATTCTGCATATAAAATACATGTGCAAAACTTTGCATGCAGTTTCAAGGCGATCACAGAGTCCCTGGGGTCCATGGTCTCCAGGCAAAAAATTCTCTGCCTGTGTGTCTCTCTGTACATGTAAATGTAAGTGAAGATCATTTGCAGTGTGTCAATGAAATGAAGTCTTACTAAGCAGAATTACATGATTTTTTGCTTAAAGATTTTGAAGGAAGATTGTCAGCAATAAAAGTAGTAGGAAAAAACAAAACAAAACAAAAAAAGCCAGTCCAAAGAACAGTATTAAGAATGGAGTAGTTAGGCTGGGCGTGGTGGCTCACTCCTGTAATCCCAGCACTTTGGGAGGCCGAGGCAGGTGGATCACCTGAGGTCAGGAGTTCTAGACCAGCCTGACCAACATGGTGAAACCCCGTCTCTATTAAAATTACAAAAATTAGCTGGGCATGGTGGCAGGCGCCTGTAATCCCAGCTACTCGGGAGGCTGGGGCAGGAGAATTGCTTGAACATGGGAGGTGGAGGTTAACAGTGAGCCGAGATCACACCATTGCACTCCAACCTAGGTTACAGAGCGAGACTCCTTCAAAAAAAAAAAAAAGGAATAGTTAATATAAATTCCATGGAAATTATTACATTATATTGATTCTATAATGTATTTTGCATTTCTGCTTGCTTCAAAGAGAGTCTAATCACTTAATGTACTTCTTGAAAAGTCCCATGGCTTTGTTCAAAGATGATTGTCAAATATACATAGAAAATCCTAGAGAAAATAAGTTAACTAGGAAAAGATGTAATGGTTAAGGCATGTGGACTGTGTTAGCGGTTTAAAGCAAATCAATAATGAAATTAGGATAAATAATAATTGACTAAATGGCTATAAAGTGCTTTGAACTTAATAGTGCTACATGATTCAAGTCATGGTGATAATGATTTTCAAAATTTGTTTTCATATATTTATATGTGTGTACGTATATATATATATATATATATATATCTATGTATATTTAAAATCATGTGTAAAAGGAGGTGCCTTTAAAAATTGCTCAGATAAGCATCTCTCTGCAGTCTCTTAACAGGAAGATGCACATTTTGTTTGTTCTGGTTGTTGAGACCATCAACCCATCTGAGATGGCTGGGTACTCTTGGTAGAATATGCACCCTGTGCCTTAGACCATTTCTCATATTTGCCTTTTGCAAATTAGATTGCACTCAGTTCAGAAAAATACTCATCTGCGTTTACCCCCCACCCCGCTCTTTTTTTAGATGGTTCAGACATTTTCCCATTGCATCTTGTGTTCCAAGGATGAAGTGGACTTGGATGAGTTATTAGCTGCTAGATTGGTAACGTTTCTGATGGACAATTACCAGGAAATTCTGAAAGTCCCTTTGGCCTTGCAGACCTCTATAGAGGAGCGTGTGGCTCATCTACGAAGAGTCCAGGTAAAGGAGAGGATATTATCAGTCCTATAAAATTGGCAATATAAAGTCACGTAAGCTTGCTAGGCTTCTTGGGGCATTTTATTATGAGGATTAAGTGAATTAATGTTTATAAAGTACTTACAACAGGTCTTGGCACATAGTAATCCCCTGCATGTGTTTGTATTATCATTGAAAAGTTTACAGAATGCACATTTGGTTTTGTTTCATCAATCCATGTGGCATATTTTTTATTGCTAATTCCTTGAATGAGTTTGTTCAGAATCTACATATACGTACTGATGGAAATGATTTTATGTGCAGTAAGTGTCTTGATTCATAATTGCCCTGTGATCTAGTTTAATATTCCCACTTTTTGCATGAAAAAGCTAAGGCACAAAGAACTTAAATAACTTTGTTTAAGGCCACAGAGCCAGAATTCTGACTGATGCAGTCAGCCTCTGTAATCAGTGCTCTAAACTATCATTCCATATTGCCTGTCTAAAAATCATAGTACAGTAGAAGAACACTGGCATGAGAGCCATGAAACCCTGGCCAAATTCCTAGCTGTATCCTTTCTGTCGTGTGACTCTGGGCAAATCCCTTAACCTCTTTGGATTTTACTTTTTCCTCTGGCGTTAAAATGGGCTATTCTTTCTTTATAAAGTTGTGAAGATTAGAACACTGTACTTTACAATTCCTAGGATGAATTTCTGACAAATGTCAGGTATTCTTTGAAAGGTAGCTGCTGCTGTTGTCATGGTGGTTATATAAAAACAATGCAAAAGAAGTGTAATGTATTATTATCGTGTGGACCCCAAAGTAGGGTTTGTATGTCAGCCTGTGGGGGCAGAAACCTGGTAAAGGCAGGCAGAAGGTCCACTTGCCTCCTTCTGACTGATTGGACCTCTTCCCATTTGAGATCTTTTCCAGGCACCACAATTAAGGACCAGTGAACTGCCTCCTTCTGAGGTATTACAAAAATAATTAACTGTCCAGCTGTTTCTAGAAGGCAATTTTAAAATTAAAATTTTTTTCTATTTTTTTACAATTATCAACCTAACACATTGAAGAAACTTGGGAAATATAGAAAAAACACACCAAAAAGTATCAGAGTTACACTAAAGTGTTCATAGTCAGTATTATAGTCTTTCAGATTTTTTTTTCTGTGTCTGCTGTCTATGTCCATGCCTACCTTACTTTCTTCCCTCTCTCCTCCCTCCCTGCCCTCCCTTCCTTCCTTCCCTCCTTCCCTCCTTCCTTCTTGCCTGCCTCCCTTCCTGCCCCTTATGTTCTCTTAACAATGAGAAAAAAATTCCCCCATCATTAAATATTGTTGATTGGCATGAGAATGGCCAAGAGCACAGACTCAGGAGCCTTTGAATTCATGACATGCCTTTTGTTAGCTCTGTGACCTTAGGCAAGTTAGACAACATGTCTCTGCTTCAACATCTTTCCCAACATTTCTTTTTCTCATCTGTAAAATGGGAATAATAGTAGTTAATATTTACCTCATAGAGTTTTTCTGGGGAATTAAAACATGTGATTAAAATACATGTGGGCTTAATACATGTGAAATGCTCACAATAATGGTTATCACATTGTAAACCTACAATTAGTAGCTGCCTTTGTTGTTGGTGTCATCATTATTGTTATATTATTCCATAATAATATTATTGGCAACATAGTGTTCCATAATACGGATATACCATCATTTATTTAAATGATACTTTTTGGTTGGTATTTAGATTGTTTCCATGCTTTCCCCCATTTTGGAAGCAGTATAGCCGTAAATATTTTTAAAGGTAGTTTTTTTTTGGCTAATCTATGATTATTTTCTAAGAATAAACTCCTAGGGGCAGCATTGCTTGGCCAAAGGCCATGAACATATTTTAAGTATCGATAGCATATTGCCAAATTTAGAGTGATCATTTCAATTTACATTTCTGTCAGTGGTATAAGAAAGTGAGTGTTCATTTCTTTGCCCCTTTGCCTACTTTGGATATTATCATTAACACTTGTATATACCTTTGCCACTTGCATGGGTGAAAAGTGTAATCTTAACTGCTGTTTTAGTTTAATTTTTTTTCCTCTGATATTTTCATGAGCCAAACCTAAAGAAAATAAAAATGAACAGAAATACTTCACCAAGTTTCTGCAAGGAAATGTTATAGCAGTGTATTAGTCTGTTCTCATGCTGCTAATAAAGACATACCCAAGACTGGGTAATTTGTAAAGGAGAGAGGTTTAATTGACTCAGAGTTCAGCATGGCTGGGGGGGCCCCAGGAAACTTACAATCATGGCAGAAGGGAAGCAAACACATCCTTCTTCATGAGGCAGCAGGAGAGAGAAGCACCAAGCAAAAGGGAGAAAAGTCCCTCATAAAACCATCAGATCTCATGAGAACTCACTCACTATCATAAGAACAGCATGGGGGGAACCACCCTGTGATTCGGTTACCTCCCATCTCCCACAACAAGGGGATTATGGGAACTACATTTCAAGATGAGATTTGGGTGAGGACACAGCCAAACCATATCAAGCAATAACTGTGTTGCCCTGTATACTTGCTTGGTTTTTGTATTCACATGCATAGCACAGGCATATATTGTAGTAACTTAGCCTTGTGAGCCCTTTGCTATTACTTGAAGTTCAGAAGGCTGAGCTATGGTGATTAATTTAACTGCAGGTAAACATGATCTTGTGAAGAGACACTGCAGTGTGCTCTGAATAAAATCAATAGTGATTCATTTGTCCAGTTACCTTTTCTCTCTTGCAAGTACATATTAGAATTGCCAAGCACTGTTCCATTCAGCACTCAGAACCTATAGATCTTTGTTCTCTTGATTAGACTCCTAAGCCTCTACATTGTATCACATTTAGGGGAGTGCTTCTCTGAAAATTCAGTGTTGCTTGGATTATTCCAGTGATTGTTTTAGGACAGTTTCAGTGCTGACCCTGGGATACATTATTAGGCAGGCAATGTTTTTGACACAAGCCTTCTATGATCCTCATCTGCAACCTTCTATTTCCAAGGACTCCAGGCTCTGAAATTAAATATTTTTAATGTATGTTCATTTATTCACAGGTCTTGGTTTCCTTTTTCCTCTTATTTCTCTCTTCTCCCTTATCCCTTCTGCAATGTCTGCACATTTGTTGTTTTACTTGATTCTCATGGGTAAGATGTTAGGAAGTGATTGTAATACCCCTCTCTTCCTAAAAGCTTAGCTAAATGCGTGCCACTACCATCCCCAAGGCATTGAGAATCACACTCTTCAGATGTGGGAAGGCTCCCGGATAGTTCCAGTGGATATCCAACATTATCAATGTTTTGAATCATTTTAGTCAATGTGTTTAATTTATGCTTGAATTTCAGATCTTGTTAAAAGAGGGAATGCCGAGACCAACTCGGCCCTAGAGGAATTAAAGACACACACACAGAAATATAGAATGTGGAGTGGGAAATCAGGGGTCTCACGCCTTCAGAGCTGAGAGCTTTGAACAGAGATTTACCCACATATTTATTGACAGCAAGCCAGTCATAAGATTTACTAAAAGTATTCCTTATGGGAAATAAAGGGATGAGCTCTGGCTAGTTATCTGCAGCATGAACATGTCTTTAAGGCACACAGATCGCTCATGCTATTGTTTGTGATTTAAGAATGCCTTAAGCAGTTTTCTGCCCTGGGTGGGCCAGGTGTTCCTTGCCCTCATTCCTGTAAACCGACAACCTTCCAGCATGGGCATCAAGGCCATCACGAGCATGTCACAGTTCTGCAGAGATTTTGTTTATGGCCAGTTTTGGGGCCTGTTCCCAACAAGGGCACAAGCTTTTTTTGTTATTGAAATGGCTCTTGGGTTTACAAAGGTAAAATTCCAATTTAAAACCGTGGCTTTAAATAATAATATTTTGAAGTTATGGAAATACTTTTACTTTTCAATATAGAGTTTCCCCCAATCAAATTTTGAGGACTAACATGGCATTGCTACAGTACAAGGAGATATCCTGTATTTGATCTAAACTAATTCTTATAATTTATTTGAAAATATGCTATATTCTTTCACTACTAATCCTTTTGCCTCAGATAAAATACCCAGGAGCTGATATGGATATCACTTTATCTGCTCCATCATTTTGCCGTCAAATTAGTCCAGAGGAATTTGAATATCAAAGATCATATGGCTCTCAGGAACCTCTGGCAGCCTTGTTGGAGGAAGTCATAACAGATGCCAAACTCTCCAACAAAGAGAAGAAGAAGAAACTGAAGCAGGTAAAAGGATATTCTTTATAAGCCATTTTTTCTCCTCCCTATTGTTTTTATGTTTTGTTTTTTTTAATTTTAATAGGCTTCATGTAAATCTCATCTTCTGAGCCATAGCAGTTTTCTAAGTATATTAGTCAGTTCATACATTCCAGAAGTCTCACTGATTTACACACTTGTGGTCAGTTTCCTAGATCTTTATTCTTCAGTGTAAATCTGTTACCATTGCCAAACTCTTCATTTATGGAGCTATTCTCTAATATTTGTCCTTTGTTTTGGTATATGGCATGATGTGAATTAGCAGAGCATCTGCTTTAATCTCAGAGAAGCTATCAGTCAGGGTAGATTTCTTCTCATGTTTTCGAAAGGCAAATCAGATGGAATTCACAGGTGTAAAATGTTTAGAGTTTAAAAGCCGTTGGTTTTAGATAGCCACTATCAAATTAGTTTCTTGCCTCAGGTATCAGTACAAGTTTTTAGTTCCTCTTATGTTAGGGAACACAGCTTAGGGTTCCAGGGAATCATTTTTAACTCACAATATGTTAATTTTGACCATTCATAGAGGTTGATCCATGATCAGGTGAGTGGTTTTTGTTTTTAAAGACTGAACTCTACATAGTTGGATTCAGGAAACACCGTACGTGTAGGATTACACACAGAGCACAAGAGTTCTGGGCTTCTGATCATATTATTCTCAGAGTAATTTTGGAGGAGAGTTTAGTGGTAAAGATCAACAGAAAGTATACTGCCTCTCTTTTAAGCTTTTCACAAAGTAATATACACCAGAATATTCCCTCTTCCATTTGAGCAGAAGCTGATGGGGCTGAGTTGGAGAAACAGAGAAATGGTGAAATGGAATTGGGCCAAAATTTTATTTAACTGTGTAGAACAGAAGTTATTTTGAAGTCAGAGTTACTTGTGAATATTTAAAAAATGAGGTCTATTTATAGTTGGCAGTGGGGGGAATTTTAAGAAACATGATTAAAAGGGGAACTTATTTGAAACTTAGATCAAAGGAAAGATGGATTAGCTCTATAGAAATTGGAATGAAATGTTTTAACAAAAATAAAAACAGGAAAATACAGGCTCAGAAACTCTTAAAATTTGGCTGCCTAATTTTATTGGCTTTTATGTGTCTTTGTTTACTCTTCTTGGACCATTCATTTTTTTTAGTTTCAGAAATCCTATCCTGAAGTCTATCAAGAACGATTTCCTACACCAGAAAGTGAAGCACTTCTGTTTCCTGAAAAACGCAAACCGAAACCACAGCTGCTAATGTGGGCACTAAAGAAGCCTTTCCAACCATTTCAAAGAACTGGAAGTTTTCGAATGTAATAATACTTCCACAGCAACAGGCTCTAGAGACCACTGTTGTTGTTTTGAGTGAATGGTGGTTTGGAGAAAGACTTTGGTGGTAGAAGAAAGAAAAGCATAAAACAAAGACTACTGAAATATAGATAAAGATTGCCTTCGTTTTTAAAAATGTTTAGCCATTAGTATTTTTATAAAACTCAATGCAATTTTTAAAGTGTATAAATTGGTTAAAATTTATGAGTCAAATATATAGTGGTAATGTTAACATGTTTGTAATTGTTACAGAATTTAAGGGTATTTTTATCTCTTTGCTTTCATTTTCATGGTGTTTATTAAATAATTGTGTATATACATCCTAGCTACTGATATCTTTATTATAGCCTTAAGACTTAATTTTAAGTCTTAAAAATAGTGTGTATACTTGAATAAGAAAGACACTGGGTACTGTTACTGTGATGCTATTGACTTAGTAGCCAATTATGATTTCTCCTGTATAAATTCCAGTTTTTATTGCTGCACATAAATTTTTTAATGCCTTATATTGTGATAGCTATGTCTTTTATTGCAGATTAATTGGATGTTATGACACATTTTACTAAAGCTCGTGTTTTTATAACATACATATTAGTTGATGTTTACCTATAAGTGGAGTAGATTTTCATCTGCCTGCAATGGTATAATTTCAGTCTTAGCTAAAAATGGAAAGTTGAACTGGATAAATTCTTTGGGTACCCTTAGACCTGTGATTCTAAGTCAAACGCAAATGGGTTAAATAAAATGAAACTACTTCCTTTATAAATATATTTTCATCCTTTTGAAAGTAAGTGAAATGTAAATAAACTTTTTTTTTTAAAAATGCCATACCTCGTGTCTCTTTTTTGGCATTTATTTAAATCAGTTAGAGAGCATCCTCAAATGCCTTTGCCAATGGTCTTCATCAGTCATTTATTTCTATGAGAAAATGATAAGTAAGATTTGGGCTTTTGTACTGACTGGCCTTTAGGTGAGCACTTTGCCAATTTTTTAGCATTGCTTTGTCCTTTTGTAGAATTGTGGTGCACTTAGATTATGAAGCATCTGAAAGTCTTCCTCTGAGCACAATTACCTAAAAAGCTGAGAGCAACACCCACTAATTGGCTTATAGTACTCCTTGGACTGATTTTTCCTTGCACTTAAGATTTGCTCCTGTTCTCTTGTAGCAAAATACCTCCTACATCTGATGTAGATTTTGCTTTTAAAAATGGACCAAAGTATTCCTTTTGGTTTGGGTACCACCTTACATTCCAAATACGTAATGTAATGGGAGATGTTTAGTGTTTCAGGATTCATTCTCAGACTTTGGCATTCTATTTAGAGCCAAGAGTAATTCTTCTTTCTGCTCTATTTTCACTCCAAGGTAGAGTTTATTTTTCAGAATCTCTTTTCCTGTTGCTTGTCTTTGGAAGTATATGTGGTTGTTTTCTTTCCTTTTTTTTTTTTTAAAGATTACTTCTTAAAAAAATATAACATACTTATGGAGAGATCATAAAACATAAGAACCAATTAAGTGTGAAATTGATGAATAGATAATAGCAGTTATCCAAAGTGGTTGTCCCAATTAACACTCCCATTAACAGTGTATGAGAATTCCTTTTGTTTAATCTCCTCACCAAAACTTGCTATCATCAGAGTTTGAAATGTTGTCAATGTGGTGGTTATTAATAGTGTCTGATTATGGTTTTATTTTGCATTTCCATGATTATTAATATGGCTGAACATTTTTTCCATTTTTTTGACTTTTTCGTCTTTGTACAAATTTTGGTATTGGATTGTCAAGCCTACACACACACACACACACACACACACACACACACACAGAGACACACACTCACCCTGTTGAGTTTTTTTTTTTAATTTTGATTGTATTATATGTATAAATCAATTTGGAGAGAATTGCTGTCTACAATATTAGGTCTTCTAGTCCATGACCGTGGTTTACCCTTCCATTTATTTGAAATAAATGAGAAAAAATGTTGTTTTTTCTGTGAAGATTTACAAATCTTTTGTTAGATTTGTTCCCAAGTATTTGATACTTTAAAAAAAGTATCAAAATTTTCAAAGAATACAGTACCCATTCCTTTTTTTTTGAGACAGAGTCTCGCTGTCGCCCAGGCTGGAGTGCAGTGGCGCGATCTCGGCTCACTGCAAGCTCCGCCTCCCGGGTTCACGCCATTCTCTTGCCTCAGCCTCCCGAGTAGCTGGGACTACAGGCGCCCGCCACCTCACTCGGCTAATTTTTTGTATTTTTAGTAGAGACGGGGTTTCACTGTGTTAGCCAGGATGGTCTCGATCTCTTGACCTCCTTCCTGATCCGCCCGCCTCGGCCTCCCCAAGTGCTGGGATTACAGGCGTGAGCCACCGTGCCTGGCCCAGTACCCATTTCTTGTTTCAACAGTTACTCAGCTGATCGATGTTGATGTTTAATTCTTTTGTAAATGTTGGTGTTGTAAAATTTCCTTATAGTGTTTGTTGCTTGTGTATGGTATAAAACTGATTTTTCCTGAGTTTTGTTTGTAGTGAACCTTGCTAGACTTGTTAATTCTAAATATTTAGTATGATTCTTCTGCATTGTCTACATATTAGGAAAAAAACAGCTTTTGCTTTTCCGTTCTGTGTTAGCATCTATATTGTCCTCAGTGTTCCTTGCCTCCTGGTATTTAATGCCTTGTGTAATTTCCTGTCCTTGAGTGTGGGTGGAGCTAAAAGGACACATTTCTAAATAATAGAATACATCATCAGTGATGGGGTATCACTTTTGAGATTAGATTCCAAAACTCTGGCTTCCATCTTGCTTGTCTTCCTTCTTATTCTCTCCCTGGCTTGCTCTGAGGAAAGCCAGCTGTCATGTTGTGAGCTGCCCTTTCAGAGACCCACCAGGCAAGGAACTGATGTCTCTGGCCAACAGCCAGCATGGACATGAAACCTGCCAACAGCTTTATGAGTGATCTTGGAAGTGGATCTTCCCTTGGTCAAACCTTGAGGTGACTCTATCCTAGCTGACACCTTGATTGGAGACTTTTGAGAAACTCTAAGCCAGAGGACTTAGCTAAGCTGTGCCTGGATTCCTAATCCACAGAAACTGTGATATAATAAATGTTTATTGTTTTAACCCACTTAATTGAAGAATAATTTGTTATAAAGTGACCTAGATACAATATACTTTCCAATCTCCATACCCTTCCCTCCCTTCCCTTCTCTTCCTTCCCTCCCTTCTCTCCCTTCCCTTCCCTCCGTTTCCTCCCTTCCCTCCCTTCCTTTCCTTCTTTTCCTTCCTTTCCTTCCTTCCTTTCCCTGGCTCCCTCCATCCTTTCCTTCTTTTTTGTCTCAGGACACTGGAGATCTTCAGTACAGCAGTTCCCTGGTTCCCATTTATCTGCTGTTTCACTTTCCACAGTTTCAGTAAGCCATGCTCAACCACAGTCAGAAAATATTAAATGGAAATTTCCAGAAATAAACAAGTTTTAAATTGTGTGCTGTTCTTATAGCATGATGAAATCTTGGACTGTCCTGCTGTGTCCACTCTGAAAATGACTTATCCCTTTGTTTCATGGATCCATGCCTGGTAGACCAGGTGCATTGTCAATGAGCAGTAATATTTTGAAAGGAATCTTTTTTTTTTTTTTTTGAGCAGCAGATCTCAATAGTGGGCTTAAAATATTGAGTAAACTATGCTGTAAACAGATGTACGGTTATCCAGGCTTTGTTGTTCCATTTATAGAGCACAGGCAGAGTGGATATACTGTATTTTTTAAGGGCCCACGGATTTTTTGAATGATAGATGAGCATTAGCTTCAGCTTCAGGTCACCAGCTGCATCAGCTCCTAACAGGAGAGTCAGCTTGTCCTTCGAAGTTTTGAAGCCAGGCATTGGCTTCTTTATAGCTATGAAAGTCCTAGATGACATCTTCTGCCAATAGAATGCTGTTTTATCTACAATGAAAAGCTATTGTTTAGTGCAACCACCTTCATCATTGATCTTAGCTAGATTTTCTGGATAACTTGCTGCAGCTTCTCCAGCCTTTGTTGCTTCACCTTGCACTTTTCAGTTATGGAGATGGCTTCTTTCCTTAAACCTCATCAACAAAGCTTTGCTTGCTTTCAACTTTTCTTCTGCAGTTTCCTCACCTCTCTCAGTCTTTACAGAATTGAAGAGTTAGGGCCTTGCTCTGTAGTAGGCTTTGGCTTAAGGGAATATTGTGGCTGGTTTTATCTTCTGTCCAGACTACTCAAATGTTCTCCATTTCGGCAGTAAAGCTGCTTAGCTTTTGTATCGTGTGTGTGTTTACTGGAGTGGTGCTTTTAATTTCCTTCAAGAACTATGCCTTTGCCCTCACACCTTGACTGACTGTTTGGCACAAGAGGCCTAAACTTTCCTTCTATCTTGGCTTTCAACATACCTTTCTCATTAAGCTCAATCATTTATAGCTTTCAATTTAAAGTGAGAGGCGTGCAACTCTGTTTCACCTGAGCAGAGGCCATTGTAGGGTTATTAATTGGCCTGACTTCAATATTGTTGTGTCTCTGGGAATACTGAAGCCCAAGGAGAGGGACAGTGATGGGGGAATGGCTGGTGGGTAGAGCAGTCAGAGCACACAACATTTATCGATTAAGTTCTCAGCCTTATATGGGCATGGATTGTGACACCAACAAACAATTACAACAGTAACATCAAGTTCACTGATCACAGATCACCATGACAGATGTAATAATAATGAAAAACCTTTGAGAATTGTAAGAATTACCAAAATGTGACTCAAAGACATGAAGTGAGCACATTACTGTTGGAAAAATGGCACCAAGAGACTTTCTCAATGCAGGGTTGCCACAAACCTTCAATTTGTAAAATATGCAGTGATCTGGATACAATATACAATATAATCTGTGAAGTGCAGTGAAACCAGATATGTCTGTGTATATAGTGTTCAATACTATATGGTTTCAGGGCCAGGCATGGTGGCTCACGCCTGTAATCCTAACATTTTGGGAGGCCAAGGCGGGCAGATTGCTTGAAGCCAGGAGTTTGAGACCAGCCTGGCCAACCTGGTGAAATTCTGTCTCTACTAAAAATTCAAAAATTAGCCAGGTGTGGTGGCGGGTGCTTCTAGTCCCAGCTACTCTGGAGGCTGAGGCATGAGAATCACTTGAACCTGAGAGGCAGAGGTTGCAGTGAGCCCAGATCACACCACTGCACTCCAGCCTGGGTGACAGAGTGAGACCCTGTATCAACAAAACAAAACAAAACTATATGGTTTCAGGCACCTATGGAGATCTGGCATATCCCTAGCAGATAAGGGGGAGTTACTGTTTAATGTGGAATAGAGTGGGGATCGCAGCAGCATCATCTTGCTCCTAATTTCAAAGAGGAAGTTTTTAGCATTAGAGTGTTTGTAGTTATTTTCTATTTCTATTCTATTGTCAAAAAATTTTTATTGCTTGTTTTAACCATAAGTTGATGTTGAATCTTAATCGACTACCTTTCCTACATTCGTTGTGGATTTTATAAGTTCTTTTAGTCTATCATTGGGGTTATATTACATTAATTGATTACTAATATTAAGCCACTTTGCATTCTGGGAGTTTGAATATTATCATTTGAATATATATATCTAGATTCTGTTGCTAATATTTAGTTTATAGTTCTTGTATCTATGTTCATGAGTAAAATTGGCCTGAAAATTTCCTTCTCTTACTATCTTTGTTGAGTTTCTGATCAAGGTTATAAATTAAGCTGAAAATTACTCTCTTTTTCTGTATATGGTTGGAATGATTTCTTTCTTGAATCTTGGGCGGAACTTAGTTAACTTTTAAAAAATAAATAATGTAATTACACTGAAGTCAGAAAAATGGTTTGTATAATTTCAGTCTTTGAAATTTGTTGAGACTTGTTGCATAGCCTAGTATATGGTCAATTTTTGTGAATATTCTGTACACATGAAAAGAATATGAATTTGGCAGTGATTACAGTTTTTTTCTCTCTATATAAAGTCTTGTTTAAATTTCCTACAATTTTACTGATTTATTTTGCCTGCATATATATGTGTGTGTGTGTGTGTGTGTGTGTGTGTGTGTGTGTGTGTGTGTATGTTTTTCCCCCCTTTTCTTTTTAGAGACAGGGTTTCACTCTGTTACCCAAGCTGGAGTGCAGTGCTGCAGTCATAGCTCACAGCAACCTTGGCCTCCTGGGCTCAAGTGATGCTCCTGTCTCAGCCTCCCAAGTAGCTAGGACTAATTATGCTCAGCTAATTTTATTCAATTTTTTTGGAGATTTTGTCTTAATGTGTTTGTTACCCAGACTGGTCCCAAACTCCTAATCTTAAGTGATCTTCTCACCTTGGCTGCATTTATATTTATTACTGAGAGAATTATTATAGATTTCTGATTAAATTCCTTTTGAATTTTCATATTTATCTGGTGGACTGACCTTTTTATTTATCATTATAAAACGTCATTCTTTATCATTAGTAATGTATTTGTCTGCAGTCTTTCTGTATTATATTTTAGGTGTATCTCTTATAAACAGCATGTAGTTTATGTTTTAAGAAGCCAACTTCACAGTCTTTATTTTTAATTGTAGCATTTAGACAGTTTATATTTAATATGATTACTCTAATTTTGGGTAAAAGCACCTTTACTGATGCTTTCTAACTGATTATCTTCACTTTCTTGCGTTTGTTTGGATTTTGGAAATAATTTCATGGTTTCTCCTGCTAATTTGAAACCTATGCACTCTGTTTCTAATCTTCTTGTTGGATTCCCTAGGAATTATGTCTTTTATACTAACATATCAAAGTTTAAAGTTATCAGTACCTTTTCCCTCATCTCAGACTATTTAGGGACCTTAATGCAGTAAGAACACCCTTCTAATTAGATATTATTATAATGTATTATGTTTTATTGCTTTTTAAACTTCATAATGTATTGTTGTTATTTTACATAGTCTTTGTTTACTAGACTTATCCATGTATTTTTACCACTTTTTTTCTTCTTAAAGTAAATTCTTTAGAATTTATCTGCAGTAACGGATTGCTTTGTTTTTGTCTGAAAACTTTTTAAATTTTGCCCTTATTCTTTTTAACAGCTTTATTGAGATATAAGTCACATAACCATACAATTCACCCACTTACAATGTATAATTCAGTGATTTGGGGTATGTTACATTTTTTTTAGGTTGTAGTAAACTATATATGGCAGAAAATTTGTATTTTAGCCATTCAGTGTACAATTTAGTGTAAAGAATGCCATCATTGTTTAAAGATAGTTTAACTGTAAGTTATGGACTAAATGTTTGTCTCCCCAGAAAACTCATGTGTTGAAATGCTAACCCCCAAAGTGATGGTATTAGGAGATGAGGCCTTTGGGAGGTGGTTAGGCCAAGAGAGTAGGCCATGAATAGAATGAGTGCCCTTATAAAAGAGAGCCCACAGAGCTCTCTTGCCCTCTTCTATCGTGTGGGGATACAATAAGAAGTCAGTAGTCTACAACATGGAAGAGAGCCCTCACCAGAAATGGACCATGCTCACACCTTGATCTTGGACTTCCAGCCTCCAGGATTATGAGAAATAAATTTCTATTTATAAGCTACCCAGTGTATGGTACTTGTTATAGCAGCCTGAACTAATACACTGCGTATAGAATTCTAGGTTGATAGCTATTTTATTTCCATATACTGCAGTTATCCCTTTGTTAGGTGGCTTCCATTGTTGCTGTTTAAAAGTCAGCTGCCACTTGATATATCACTTCTTTTTTTTTTTTTATTATTATTATACTTTAGGTTTTTAGATTGTATATCTCTAATGTCTTCCCACCCCCCACCCCACAACATCCCTGGAATTTCCCCTTCTGTGTCCATGATTCTCTTTGTTCACATGCAGTGTTTGGTTTTTTGTCCTTGTGATAGTTTACTGAGAATGATGTTTCCCAGTTTCATCCATGTCCCTACAAAGGACATGAACTCATTATTTTTTATGGCTGCATAGTATTCCATGGTGTATATGTGCCACATTTTCTTAATCCAGTCTATCGTTGTTGGACATTTGGGTTGGTTCCAAGTCTTTGCTATTGTGAATAGTGCTGCAATAAACATACGTGTGCATGTGTCTTTATAGCAGCATGATTTATAGTCCTTTGGGTATATACCCAGT